>NC_081438.1:4203165-4503165 GCF_949786415.1 Peromyscus eremicus | reverse complement strand
CTGCTGGAAAGATCAGGTGAGGTGGGGGAAAAAAAAAAAAAACCTGCAGAAAAGCCGTGAGGCACTCCCCAAGCCAGGGGACACCCCAGATACAAAGCCTAAGTCCCTCTCCTAGTGACAGGAGGGCACATGGGACACACTTGTCTGACGGAGCACAGGACTATGTACACAATCACACAGTCATGCCCCACCTGCTCTGCAGCCCGGGAGCGATGGAGGAGGAGGATGTGCACCTGGGACACCCTGGAAGTCCAGTCAGGACATGGCCTCAGCTTTTCTGAACCATAAACTTCCTACAAACAGCTGGGCAGGACAAACGCCCTTCCTCCAGAGGTAAGGCACGTTGACCAAGCATCAGACCTCATCAAAATAAAGCTCGGGCAAGGTCACGGTTGATATCAAAACTACATCCCAAGGGAAGACTGTCGTCATAGAGGAGATGGCGGTGACTGTCCCAGGGCTTCGTGGAGAGCTGGACTGCAGGGAAAACATGTAACAGCAACTGTGTTGTTAAAGTGGGAACACAATGCAGCTTCGAAGAGGAGAGAACGGTCTACAATGTGCGGTGGGGTGGGGGGGGGAATGAAAGCTAGGAGTCCGGCTTAGAGGTCATGGTCCCAGGAAAAGGGGTACAAACAGGTCAACCCAAGACAGTCTGGTAAAGCAACTGGATACAGAGGGCATCTAAGTTTGAAAACAAGGGTACAGAGGTGGAGTGAGGCGGGTGCAGGGTGGCATGGAGTTTCGTTTTCTTTAACCTTCTCAAGTAGAGATACAAGGGACCGAGCATTTGGAAGGTAGGAAAGCAGGACTATGAGTTACCTGAGGCCACCCAGCAGCACACTGGAGGCCAGCTAACTTCAGCTGATGGAATGTAAGACTAACTAACACATTGGTGCACTGATGCCGTTTCTCGAGGACACGGTTGAAGAAAACCAGGAACTGTGGTAATGCCACAGAGCGGCTGGGTGCAGGAATGAGGGGCCAGTTACATACAGCGCACACTCTCCACTTTACTAGCTGGGACCAGAAGATGCTATTTGCAGCTGCTGAGGTTGCAAATATAATGTCAACTCCAAGGAGCAACTGCAGAATGCATCGATTCCATCATTTTCTTCAGGGGAAATCACACACACACACACACACACACACACACACACACACACACACGTGTCAGAAACACAGCTTGGCTTGGTCTGTAAAGCACCTGCCTTTCGAACATGAGGACTTAAGTCTAGATCCTTGGCCGTATGTGAAGGGGAGGTAGAGACACAAGAGGATCCTTGGGGTGCCTGGGCATCCAGCTTTGCCAGCTGGTGGGCGCTGGAACAGTAGAAGGCGGCACACCCCCAGAAGTAGTAAAGGAGGAGGTGTGTTTGGATCACCAAGCTTAATCCAGTTCCACAGCATGAGAGTCCAATCACAGTAACCCAGAGGGCTGGCGAAGGTGTCAGGGAAAACGTGAGTTAAAATCTCATCCAGTCCCCCAAGTGTGAAATACTTTTTAAAGGTTTACTTCCCATGAAGGTTTACAGTACTAATATCTGCCCAGTAAACAGAACTAGTATCGTAATGATTCTACGAGAAGAAACAGCCTGGAACTTATTAGCACAGGGCAACCAGCTCCTTATCCAGGGTAACGCAGAGGAGAATGTGGCAAACCCTGAATCCTAAAGACAGGCTCACCTTCAAAGTTCTCAACGAAAAAAACCAAACCAAACCAAAGGTTACTTTGTATCACAGAGGACTGCAGACAAGATCAGGTATTTTTTGGGTGGTTATGTCCTTAGACACCAAAAAATTTCAATAAATTATTAGGGGCGTCTCTCCTCTCTCTCCCCTCCTCTCTCCCCCTCTCTCTCCCCTCTGTCACACACACACACACCCTCAGATGGACAGGCAGGGCTTGGAAAAGTCAGGATGAAGGGAAAAAATCAGAAGCAACACTGTAAAACAACTAGAAAGTAAAATTCAAAATACTTTGTAGCCTTTTTCTTAAAAAAACAAAAAAAATCATTGCAGAGCATGCAAGACGGCTCAGAGGGTAAAGGACCTGCTGCCGGACCTGAGTTCTGTCCTTGGGACCCGCACGGTGGAAGGAGAGAGCCAACTTCTGCAATTTGTCCTCTGACCTCTGCCCACCAACTGTATCGTCCGTTATTTCTCACACACAGATAAACGGAATTTTTAAAAAAGTAAAAATCAAAGATTAAGTCTCTAACTCGAAAAAAATAACTTCAAAAAGCAGGAAGATTTTAATAAAGAGAAAAGCATACATCAATGAATCAGACTCCCTAAAAGGGTAATGTTACTAATAAATACTATAGATTGATCTTTGGGGACGGCCGTAGGTCACATCATCAGCTAACGTAATCAAGGACAGGGGCCGAGGCTAGGAGATGGCTCAGCAAAGTGCCTGTGGTCCTTAGAACCCCTCTAAGGTGAACACGGGGACACCTGACTAACCCCTCTCCCACCTCGCCCCGCACTGGGGAAGCCCCAACAGCCCCATGCCTGGGGCTCACTGGCAGCCTAGTCAACCAGTTCCAGCCAATGGAGAGACTGTGTCAGACAAGGGCGGGACCCTGCGGTGGTCCTCTGGCCCCTACAGTGGTGCATAAAGCGGCACACGTAAAAACAGAACAGACGGCATCGGGGTGATCCAATTACACTATACTATGCTCATCCCTATGCCACCTCATCGAAAAACCTGCATCAAAGTATGTTAAAAACGATTTAACAGACCCACATTCAAGGATCAGGAGAATAATTAACACAATTACTCCAGAAGAAATCGCGAGCAGCATAAAAAGGCCACCGGCCCCACCCAGCGCACGCTGGCTTAGTTTTACCCCGGAACTGAACAAGCTTTACAACAGACAATTCCGAGGAACTGTCACCCGGCGCAGGGACAGAGGGAAGGCTACAGATGACACCAGCCAACAAGAAACGAACTGTTCGGATGCGGGGCGCGGGAGCAGAGTTAGGGCTCCATTCCAAGACCCTGTCTTAAAGAAGGTTGAAACACTGTCTTTCTAATTAAGGTAAGAATCTTAAATAACAGATCCACTCTGGAAAGGATGTTATAAAGATCGATTCCCCCAATGACCACATGGGGTTCAACCAGAAAGCAAGGACACGTCAACATGAAGGCGTCCAGTGACGACACCGCTCATAACCTGCAAAGCCATCTGGAAGTGTCCCAACCCCCATTCTTGGTTGTAAAACTTCAACAAAATGGAGACGGACTTGATCAAATACTCATTTCACAGCTCCCATTTCCTCGGCGTGGCAGTCGGCGCGCACAGTATTCTTTGGAGTGATGACAGCCACATAGTCAACCGTATTCAACAAAACAAAAACCAAAATAGGAGGAGCCAGGCATGGTGGCCCACACCTTTAATCCCAGCACTGGGGAGGTAGAGGCAGGTGGAGAGTGGTGAGTTCGAGGCCAACCTGATCTCCATGGTGGGCTCCAGGCCAGCCAGGGCTACGTAGACGCTGTCTCAAAACAACAAACATATTCAAGGAAAACCAGCATGGCGGTGCACACTTGAAATCCCGCCTCCCTACAGGATGACGAGGAGAGTGTTCTCACCGACGTGGCAAGTTTGAAGCCAGCCTGGACTGCATGGGGCTGGTCTCCAAAAGACAAAGCATTAAATAAATGACCATTTTCGCTGCTTGCACACTGAAAAGCCCTTTTAGCAACAGAATGCTAGAAGTCGGCAGGAACCAGCCGCTTTCACAGGATCAGCCTCTGCTAGGGGAGCAGCAGTGCATCAAAACGCTCTCCTCTCCAGACGCGAACTGGCCCCCAAATGTGTGGGAGCCAAATGCAGTGACTGTTAGGACGTTCCCGGGGAACACAGGAGGAAGTCTGAACACTCAGGAAAGAGCATTACAAAACACCGTTTCTCCCAGGATCCATCTGTCAAGGTATGCAGCCCCACTATGAATGCCACCCCCAAGAAAGTGGCTCCCCAGGTTAGAAGGCAAATAAACAAGGTTACCATGGAAATCTGGAGTGGGTTACCAAGGAGCATGAAGCTATCTGTGTTATCCGTGGTGCACTGGGGCTGACCTTGGAGGACCAGCCATAGGGCTCTGCAGGTAAAGGTGCTAGCCACTAAGCCTGAGGGCCCCGAGTTTGATTTTGGGGACCCACATGATGGAAGGAGATAAGTGATTCCCCCAAGTTGTCCTCTGACCTCTCCATGTGCCCTGGTGACGCGTGTGTATATGCTCACACATAAATAAATCTAATTACAGAAAAACAATCACAAAAGAATACACATAGTGTGAATGAGTCAATTATGAAAGAGGTGAACTTCTCCATGGAGGAGGGGTGGTGGGAGGGGGCAGCTGTCACTGGGTATGAGGCTAGTGACTCCTGATGCTATCTCAGTCTGTGAGCACACCCAGAGCTGAACAGGGTCACAGCTCAGTTAAAATCACCAAAGTTTCCAACCCTCAGCAATGAGAACAGCCGGCTGCGTATGTGACCTGTGTCCCGGCACTGCGGAGGTGGAGGCATCCATCAGGAGGCCAAAGTCATTCTTGGTTACACGATGAGTTCAAGGCTAGCCTGGGCTACACAAGGCCTTGCCTCAAAAAAATGAAAACAGAGTGGAGGGGGGGGGGGTAGGGGATAAATATGGATGAGAACATGGTGGACCTGGCCATGGTGGACCTGGCCATGGTGGACCTGGCCAGCTCAGTGGCGAGAGAGAGCAGGGCTTAGCATGAGTGACGACCTGTTCAGTCCCCAGAGTCGCCAAACAGAAAGGGAAGAGACCAGCATTGGGCGGACTCTCGATTACATTTAGATCTCAACCTCATACTTTACAACCAGTAAGTTACGAAACAATGATTTGTTTTGTTGACACAAGATTTCTCTACATAGCCCTGGCAGCCTAGAACTCACTAGGCTGACCAAGCTGGCCTCGAATTCACAGAGTTCTGCCTACATCTGCCTCCCATGTGCTGGGCAAGTATTTTTTAATTTTTATATATATATATATATATATAGATAGATAGATAGATAGATAGATAGAGAGAGAGAGAGAGAAGCCTTTTGAAGCACGTAAGTCATATACTTTTAAACAAGAGACTGGAAGAAGACTTAGGGAAGGGTCTCCTAAGTACGACTTAAAACCCAAAAGCCACAGGATTTCTGATGAACTGAGGCAGAATCTAGACAAAAGACAAGCCAGGGAGGCACGCGGTTCTTGCGTTCCATACAACGGCCCCCACAGATCAACAAGGATGGACAAAAATCACCACCCCATCAAAAAATCGACCAGGAGACTCACTCACAGAATGTTCAAAATAAAAACACATGGTACGACACAGAGACATCGAACTTCTGTCGTTCTAAATGAAAGCTACACAGTGAACCTAGGCACACTGTCCCAGGTGTGACCGCTGAAGCTCCACACCCACCAGCGCGAGGACGTGTGTCACATGCCCTGACCCCGGTACTTCCTCTTCCAGAGTTTTCCTCACGCTGTGTTCGCACCTGGCGACTACAGGGTTTATTGCCCCATCACTTATCAAATCAACAAGTCGTGGACAGTTTAAACAGAGCAGAGAGTTAGCCAAATAAATTACGGCTCATCCTTGCCGGAGAAAGGGACAGGCAAAGAGGCGGCTCTTTGGCAGGTGACCTGGAGGATGGATGGCCAAGTGAGGTGCTGGACCATATCAGACGTGCGAGCATTTGCCAAAGCACATAAAACATCTGAGGGCACACGGGAAATGGACACCAGCTGCCTCTGAGGGGCGGAGGCTTTGGCCTCTCATTCCTTCCTTAGGAATGTTGGACAAGAATGCTACTTTCAAGATAAATAAACAGCTGAAGAAAAAGCAACAGTGTAAGCAGCTGCTTCTAGGCTACAGGGCGGAAACTACCGTTGTGCCTTGCTGGAGACCCATGTCCCCATCCCCACGTTATGGCATGAAGTATGTAGTCTAGACTGGCCTCCCTCGCGAGTGCTGGGGTTCCAGGCGCACAGTCATGTCCAGCTCCAGAGCTCTGACTTGGAGGCATGTGGTGAGTGGGCTCCCTGGGGGATGAGCCCGGGACTCCCAAGGGATCTCAATGGAGGGGTTCTGCATGAACACCCCAGACTGGGCCATGACCCGCTCTACAGAAGCCAGAGAAGCAGAGCGCAAGTCCCGGGACTGAGTGCACAGAGGAGGGAACAGGGAACAGGAAGCAGTGGCGGGGTCTTACTCACATTTGCGCAGTTCCAGGCTCTTGCTTGGACAGGCCAGGTGCTGGCCAGGTGGGTTCTGAGTCCTCTGCAGACAGGCCAGCATGGCTGAGCGGGGAGCCCCCGGCGGGGTGCGCTCTGCGGCAGGATCCCTGTGAAGAGGGAGACGAGGCACTGGTCACTGAGAGCTGCTCCAAGCCGACCTCCTGCCCTCCCTCCCCAGCACTCCAAGGAACATCAGAGATCAGTTGTTTTTGAGATCGCTCTCTTCGTAGTCCAGGCTAGCCTACAGCACATAGTCCCCCGGGTGGTGGGATCGGGGGCATGTGCCACCATGCCAGCCTTTGGGCCAGATGTTCAGACCAGACATCCCATCATCTCCTTCAGATGGGGAAACCAAAGCATCCATAGGTGCCCCCAAGGCAGCACAGGACGGGATCAGAGGTGGCCTTCCACCACATGGCCAGAAGGGACCCATCTGGTCATCTTTGAGGTCCACAGAGTAGCCAGGTAGGGCTAGTGGATACAGTGTCCCTGTTTACGTTAGTCACTGATATGGCACCTGTTCGGGGTGTTCTCACAATACCCCTGGAGAAGAAGTGTCAGGGTGGCGTCCTGAGGAGGAGGCCTGGGGTACTCCACCCTGACTGTGCTCACTCCAAGTAGCAAGGGTAGGGTCACCCCCAGTAGCCCTTAGATGGCAGCTCAGATGGGCCTCCTCATAGCCCATGATGTTATTCATCTACCTACACCAGAGACTAGGGGTAGGGGGGCACAGGAAGCCCACATGTCTCCCCACAAAGCCCACCTTCCTGAGGGTGTGGTGCCCTGAGCACTGGGGTCAGGACCAGCCTGCCTTAAAGGCCCCCGTGGAAGATGGGGGAGTCCCAGTGGGGTCCACCCTTTCTCTCTCTCTCTCTCTGCCACAGAGAAGGGTGCAGCCCGGGTACCGAGGTCCTTGTATTCTTCCCATTGCCATCCATCCCTGTCCCTGGCAGCCGGCCTGGGCTGCCTCCATCTTGAGCTGGTTGGAAAGGCGGGACGGGGGGGGGGGGGGGGGGGGGGAGGGGGGGGGGTTTGAGGGGAAGGGAGGGAAGGTATTTAATACTAAACAGGTGTCTGAAGCCCAGGATTCTGCTGCTTCTAATAATGAAGTATTCATGAGGAAAAGCCTTTTTTCACCACTTTCTTAGGATACTAATTTCACAACAAGCTCCTTGTTACGGCGCAATTATTCCAATCTTGTATTCCCCGAGACGGTGGCAGCTTCCCGTCTGTCCTGGCCTCCCGGTAAATGAAAGACAATCACGTAACCACCTTTCATTATGCTTCTATTTTACTTTCAGCAGAGGTACCCGTGAGTAAAGATTTCCTCTGAAAGGGACTTTTATTCAGTTTCAAAACCAATTTTCTCCTATTACTGTCTATAAAAAAAAAAAAAGAGGAAAAAGAAAAGAAAGAAAAAGGAAGTGGGGGATGGATAGGTGTGGGGGAGGGTGGGATGCTCTTCCCTTCCCCCCCAGTCACCAGTCTTAACACAGCGAGGCAATAAAAGCAGCAATACCCACTTCTCGGCTTTGATTTCTGGTAATTTTAAAATATGCCATTACCATCAGGCAGAAATGACATGGCTTAAGGAGGGAGTGAAGTGGGGCTCATTGCAGGAGGGAAGTCCTTGACTGCAGACGGTAGTGAGGCTCTCCAGGGACCAGGGATGGGAGCAGGTGGCAGAAACAGGCCTGCAGGGGCCACCACCGCATGCCACAGCCCGGCCTGGAGGCCACAGTCCACCCCATTCAGACTGAGGGTGCCGGGTTCCCCCACACCGCAGGTGCTCACTTGTGCACAGGCAGTATATACCTGGTGTCACACTCCATCACATGGTGGGGGGTGGAGGGGTCCCTGAAACGTACGTGTTGACAGTCCATGGGGACACTTGACTGGTACACACTCAGGTGAGGGGGCCGGTGGCACCTGCCTTGACCCCGCCCACTTCTCCCCACCCCCCCTCCATCACGGCATCTGTTTCCGGCCACCCTGATGCACGAAACCTGCCCACACCCTTCTCTTCACAGGTGATGTCGGACTGGAGGGCGCGGAACCTGGGGTCCCCAGGGGCTGTCTGTCTTCCACAAGCCAGGCAGCGTTTGTCTGGAGGAGGGAGGGCAGAGCCTGGAGCCTAGAGTCGTCCCCCCCCATCCCACCCCCCGTCCCTGTACTGGCTGGATAGTGCTCTCTGAGTTATAAAAGTCACTCCATGAATCTTCTAGCCTCACTACCCTACCCAGGCATATTATTCTAGGGTTCCGACCCGTTCTCTTAACGAGTGCAGGAGGCCAGGATCCCAGCCTCCCTCCAGGATGAGCGGATCCCTGTGGGCCACCCATCCTAGTACACGTGCCGCTAAGAAGGACATGATGGGTTGCAGCTGTTGAGTGAGGGCGGCCTGCCTCCCAGGGCCTCTAGGATGTCCAGGCAGTCTGGGGGCCCTGGGGGCCATCATGCTGGGAGGAAATGGACGATGTCCCATTCTGGCTCCCCCCAGCTTCTCAGGGCAGCTCTTACTGCTTTTCACCTCTGGAGAAACCAGGTTGACTGACCCATCCATAGCCCTGGACACCAGCTTCACCTGGAGGTGGAGAGGGGACTTCTCTACTTCCTCGAGTCTCCCAGATCACGGTCCATTCTCCCCAAACCCTGTGTCCTGCTGTGGGGACTGGGGCGGGGTAGGTCTCAGATGAGCCAGGGGCCGGCCGAGCCTTATGGGGAGTGAAATGCCCACCTCAAGTTCCCAGAACACCCCAGAACACGTTGGCCTTTAAACTTCTCCCAACACAAGCAACTTTCTCGGCCTGGCCCAGCTCTCCTCCGGCCGCCCAGTCTCTCAAGGCTCCCCACCCCTCCAAGGCCCTCCTGGCTAACTGCCTCATACCTCCAGACCACGGTACTTGCGGAGCCCCGGGCCTGTGGCACTGCTACCCAGCCATGTTGATTCAGGGCTGTTTCGGATGGCTTGGCTGGCCATCTGGGTGTCCCTTGCCACAGCCCTAATCACACCAAGTTGTAATTGCCAACTTCATGTCTGTCTCTCTGTCTGTCTGTGCGATACCGTGGGTCTCTAGGGGGCGAGGGCCATGTCTTGTTTGTTTCCATCTCCCCAGGGTCTGGCCAGGAATAATCATTTCATAAGTGATGTTGGGGAGGTGGCTCCGTAGTTAAGAGGACCCGAGTTTGGTTTCCAGCACCCAATGTCACTCCAGCTCCTCGAGGTGCACACGTGACGCACCCTCACACAGACACGCACACGTGCACACACATGCACACATGGCACACCCTCACACAGACACGCACACGTGCACCACAGGGCACACCCTCACACAGACATGCACACATGCACACACAGGACACACACACGTGCACACACACAGCACACCCTCATACACACACACACACGGCACACCCTCACACAGACATGCACACGTGCGCGCACACACACACACACACACACACACACACACACACACGGCACACCCTCACATAGACACGCACACGTGCACACACAGGGCACACCCTCACACAGACATGCACACACAGGACACACACACATGTGCACACATACACACGGCACACCCTCACACACACACACACGTGCACACACACAGCACACCCTCATACACACACACAGGGCACACCCTCACACAGACATGCACACATGCACGCGCGCACACACACACACACACACACGGCACACCCTCACACAGACATGCACACGTGCACACACAGGACACACACACATGTGCACACACACACGGCACACCCTCACACAGACACGCACACATGCACACCCTCACACAGACATGGCACCTGTGCATGCACACACACACACTGTCACACACACACACACACCCTCACACAGACATACAAATAAAAATAAAGTAAAAATAGGGCATCCAATGAATGGCTGCACCAAACACACTGGCTATTGTGAGATAAAAAGCCCAGAGACATCAAGGGCCCTGCACAAGGTCACACAGCAAGCCAGGAATAGGCCTGGAGTGGGCACCTAAAACACTCATGCCTTTCCCATGACTTTTGGCCTGCCTTCTCCTTGCCCGGCCCCACCCCATCTGCAGATGGTGGGTCCCTCAACTGTCCAGCAAATAATCATCACCGTCCGGCCCTGCCGGGGACCATCTGGAGAGCCACACTCTCTGCAAATCGGACTGTTGGTAAGCTCAAGGCCTTTTGTGACTTTGATAATAAAGGGGGGGGGGTTGGGGGGGGGAGGGGAGGGGAAATGTCTCGAGCCTCAGTGATTAGCATGCTCTGGCACCATCCCTGACGTGGGGGCTGATAAGACGTCTTATCTGGGAGACACCCAAGGAAAAGGTCCCCTCCAGCAGATAAGACCCCCAGCTGTCAGTGTGCCCTTTCAGAGCCGGGCTGCAGATAAGGAGCTGTGACGGGGGAAGGAGGAACTCTCGGAGCTGAGGAGAATTAAGTCTGATGCCCGAGTGGCAAACAATGAGCCCACGCTGTCTTTATTTGATTCAAAGCGTCCTCTTGGGGGTGGGAGGCTGGCCTTGTTACCTTGTGTCATCCATCCCTCTGTGTCTGGGGGGAGTCCCAAGAGAGCCTGGGACGAGCAAGGTGCTGGGTACTGAGGACAGCAGTTCCTGTTTGCCTTTTGACTATGCAGAAGCCTTCCTCATGCATCCAGATCTGAGAGCATCCCGTGGTCCCTCAACCCAACTGGTTGGTAAGGCAGCCTCGGCGGCGAGAGGCTGGTTTTATCTTCCTTTCACATGGTAGGAAATGGACACCGTGTGGGTGTGGGTGTGGGCAATGTGTACAAGATCACAGAGATTTTTAATCGGCAGAGCCCAAGGGTGTCGGATCCTGAACCTCAGGCCCCTGTATGGCAAGTCCATCGTAGTCGGGGGAATCCTCGAAGCCCCTGGCTTCAGCCAAGCCACCACCAAGGAACAGCTGCAAGGACCTGATTCTCCTCCGTGCCCACCAGCCCCTTGGTTCTACCCTGAGAGGGGCTGGGAGAGAAGAGACGCATGGGAAGAGGACAGAGGCTCCCTGGAGACCAACCCACACATTCCATAACCATTCAACAGAACACAGCGTATGTGTGCCATGCAGCAGGTGGGACCCTGCCCTCCCCCATTCACTCAATCACTCGGGCAGTAACACTTGGGAACACCTTTTGGGGGGCCACCCCTATGCCACATACGTAAGCATGACCTGTCACAAAGGCCCCAGGAGACCACTCACTCAGAACCGCTCTCCCTGGCTAAATCCAGTGTAAGTTGAAAAGAGACTGTCGGGGCCGGAGGGATGGCTCAGAGGTTAAGAGCACTGACTGCTCCTCCAGAGGTCCTGAGTTCAATTCCCAGCAACCACATGGTGGCTCACAACCCTCTATAATGAGATCTGGTGCCCTCTTCTGTATACATAATAAATAAATCAATCTTTAAAAAAAAAAAGAAAAGAGATTGTCCCAGCCTCTTCCTCTCCCTCGGCAGGGAAAAGTGCCCTTGTGGGCAGCCTGTCCCTGGAGAAAGGCTGAATGTGGAGAAACGCTTGGCCTCCGGGGAAGGTTGCGACTCCATGAAGGCCACAGCCTGTGCGGCTTCCAGCCTCCATCTTTGCCTTTATCTAGAACTGCCTAGGCAGATCTCTGCAGCTCCACTCAGGGCCAAATACAGGCTGCGGCCTGGAGAGGAAGGTCATGCGAGGCCTAACAGGGTGAGGAGTTCAGAGAGAAAGGCAGCCACGGGGAGCTAGGGTGGCAGTGGCAGGCAAGGGCTAGGCCCTGGGGTCCGGAGTGACTCTGAGGGTATAACAGTACCCCCGAGTCTCTTTCCCTGGCTGGAACTTCATGGGAATTAGCCAGTGTGGACGTGGGAGCACGTCACCCTTTGATTTTTCAGAAAAATCCATAGCACCGGCTATATGTAAGACCCGAGGAAAGATGCAGTTCCTATCCTGAAGGAGCCAGAACCCAGAGTGAAGAATCTGGGGAGCCCGGGGGTTCACACAGGGTCTGCTCCACCCATGGTTGTCAGAAACATCTCCCTTCTCCTCACATTGTCCTGACCACACAGCCACCTCCGGACACAGGAGGAGCCCTGCGGTGTTGAGAAGCCCAGACCCAGGAAGAAGATGATGCACCAAGTTGGTGGCATTGGGGTCAAAGCCTGGCTGTGTGGCTCTGGGAGAACACTACCCCCCCTCTGCAAGTCACACCTCAGAAAATGCCAGCCTGCCCATTGCAGAGAGGTGCCCAGAGTCCCCAGGCTGCACAGAACCCCACAGGGACCCCTCTCCGCCTCCCTCTCCCCTTGCTGTGCCTCCCCGCCTGACCCCCCCCCCCCAGTCTTACTCTGGGTCTCTCTTCCCATCAGTCTCTCTTCGAGGCAGCCCGAGCAGAAGCCCACCCCACCTCCTTCCTGCTGCTTCCTCCCCCACCCCGGGTTCCCAGAGCCCAAGGCCTTCCAGGGGACCCTGTTAATAATTAAATGTTAATCTAAAAAGCAATTTGAGCTGCGGCTGGGCAGATCTGGTTAGAGATTACATTAGCATGGAGGAGGCCAGGGTAATTTTCCTTAACCCTCCTCTCGATCTCTCTAGCCGGGGAATCTTCAAGTCACGGGGCGGGTGCCGCTGATTAAACAGGCCCAGGGTTGGGCTATGGATAAGGGGACCTGTAAAAAATGATTATTTCCCGCTGCCGGTTGGGCTGGCACAAGAGGGGGATTTTCATTCTTAAGGGTGGGGGTGGGGAGCACTGCCCCTTCAACAGGAGCCTCATCGCCTGCCAGGATTACTATCCCCACCCCACAGGCCAGAGGCGCCTAAGATGCCCAGCTCCACCTGCTCTTGCCTAGCCCAACACCGCTCCATTCAGAGTTTTCCTGCCGTTTCTAGCTTCATGGGAAAAGGCACCGGAGCCATCGACACCGGCAGTTCTGGGCCAAAGGGAAAAACCAAAGCCAAAGTGGCGATCTTGGAATCTGGAGGTCGGCAGAGCGCTGGGGTGGCGGGCTTCTGTGCTGGCTGGTTTTATGTCAACTTGACACAAGCTGGAGTCACTTGGGAAGAGAGGATCTCAACTAAGCAAATGTCTCCATGGGACATTTGGCCTGTAGGCAAAGTTGGCCGTGCATTTTTTTAACTACTGATGGAGGTGGAAGGGCCTGGCCCACGGTGGATGGGGCCACCCCTGGGCTGGTGGTCCAGGGGTGTAGAACGAAGCAAGCTGAGCAAACCGTGAGGAGTGAGCGAGCGAGGAAGGACCATTCCTGCCTGGGCTCTGCTTCAGTCCCTGCACTGACTTCCTTCAGCAGTGGAGTGTGACCTGAGAGATGTAAGATGAAATAAACCCTTTCCTCCTCACAGTGCTTTGGGTCATGGCGTCTTACCACGGCCACAGGAATGCCAAGACAGCTTCTCCCGTCACAAGCCTCTCCCCTACACGCTCTGGCCCCAGTTCTGCACTTACTGGTCCTTGTCAACCCTTCCTTCTGGTAGAATACTCTTTTTGTTTGTTTGTTTTGTTTTTCGAGACAAGGTGTCTCTGTATAACAGCCCTGGCTGTCCTGGAACTCGCTCTGTAGACCAGGCTGGCCTCAAACTCACAGAGATCCACCTGCCTCTGCCTCCCGAGTGCTGGGATGAAAGGCGTGCGCCACCACCACCCGGCCAACGTTCTTTATGATGCTTCTTGACCTTCACTTGAAGCCCAGACTCCATTGGGGCTTTGAAGATGTCCAGGGTACATGAGATGCATGACACAGAGTGACAGGTGGGCTCCTAATGTAGATTCCAAACCTTTCCGTGTGAGTCACCAGGGCCTGCACACAACAGGTCCCCAGGAAAACATCTCCAGAGGGGAGAACAGGCAAGATGTGGATCTTAGCAAGCGGCTCGCCCTGAGGCAGGGCAGGGGCTGCAGGCCAGAGCCCGTCAGCACCACGGCCAGCTCCCAGAGCGAGGTCCCAGGAAAGGGGCGGGGCCAACTCTGGGAGGGCAACGATGCCAGTAGCCTTGGGAACCATCTGTGCCTTTCTCCGAGCTGCCAACTTCTGGGAAGAACATAGGAAGCCTCTACTGTGTGCCAAGTCCTGTGCTAACGCTGAGCCGTCGGGGTCTGAAGAGGTAGGAAGCTCAGAGGGACAGTAAGGCAGGGAAACGGGGGGGTCACCACGATGGGGTCATCCAACTCAGTCTGGGGGCGCCAAGAGGAAAGCCACCCAACAATCTCATAAGGTGACGGTACTGTGTCCTGAGCTGTGAGGCCAGGGGCTTGAGTTCTCTGTCCCTGAACTAAGTCGTAGCTTCACGTCTGAACTTAATTTGAACCTCAATTTCTTCATCAGACTGGCAAAATCATTCCGAGGGTAGAGGCAATCACCACGCCTGACAATCTGAATTTGACCCTGGAAACCCACAGGAAAAAAAAAAAAGTTGCTTGTGGTGGCAATTATCTGTAATCCCAGGACTCTTTTTTTGGGGGGGCGGGGGTGGATGAGACAAAGTTTCTCTGTGTAGCCCTGGCTGTCCTGAAACTCGCTCTGTAGACCAGGGTGGCCTCGAACTCACAGAGATCCGCCTGCCTCTGCCTCCTGAGCGCTGGGATTAAAGACGTGCACCATGGCCACCTGGTTAATCCCAGCACTCTTACAGTAAGAAAGAAGATGGAGACTTGAGGAACATCTTGGAAGCTCCTGGACCCTGACAAGCCTGAGGTGTGCAGCAAAAACAAGGGTAACCCTGCTTCAACAAGGTAGAAGGCAAGAACAGACTCCCCAAAGTTGTCCTCTGGTCTCCACACATGTGCACAGCCCCAGCCCCAGGTGTGCGCGCGCACACACACACGCACACACACACACACACACACACACACACACAGACTACAAATTTCTAAACATTCCTTTCCATAAGATGTACAGCTATGCACCAGGTCAAGTGAGCTACCTCAAGTGAGAGCAACTGTAACCAACTCAACAGCAAGTAGCAAACAGTGAGTAAAGAGGACAGGGATGATCCCAAGGGACGAACACGAAGAGCTGAGACCTCGGGAGGTCTCCGGCTGCCTCAGCACACACCTTGATGGCGGTGGGGGTGGGCACTAAAAGCGCCTAGTGTGTGTGTGTGAAGCCAGCCAGGCCCTACCCTTAGGAGGTCTACTCCAGACAGACAAGAAGTATAAACTCAGCACAGGAACGGACTTAAAGGTATAGGGCTGAGGGCTCACTGTGAAGGTTCAAAGGCACGTGCGCACATGCACACATGCACACACACACACACACACACACACACGCGCACGCACGCGCGCACACACACACACACACACAAACACACCACATACCACACACACATGCACACACACCACACACACACGCACACACATCTTACACACACACATATACACACACGCACACGCACACACACACACACACACACACGCACATATACGCACACACACACACACCCCAGCGCGGTGACAGAGGAGCAATCATGACCACTGTCAGGTCACAGCTGATCCTCCCCTAGAGCCAAGTAGATGAGTGGGGTTCACACTGTGAGGGGGGGGCTCTTCCAGCCAGAAGCAGGGCTAGTGCTGATGGACCAGGTCCTAGCTAAGGAGACTTGCAGACCCCCTCCCCAGTTCTGACCTTCTGAAACACTCTTCTACAGTACCACATCCCAAGGTGGGAAGTGTGGGGTCCTCCTTGTTACCTCCCAGCGAAGGTTGCGAGAAGCCAGGAGTTGATAAGAACTGTGGGTGTCGCGAGGGTATAGGCCTGGAAGAAACGCCCTGGCCCAGTATTTCTGAAGGGAGGTTGTACATTTTAGAGGATCCGAAAAGAACCAGGCGACCCCGAGTGTGAGGGGTTCTCTGAAGAGGCAACACTGTACATAAAGTTAAAGCCATGTAAAGTGGGAGAGCACCCCAAGTCCCTGAACCCACAGTTTAAGGTTAACCAGGCAGTGAAAAGTGGTAACAAGAGCTGGGGGGAGGGTGTGTGTCTCTGTGTGTTCTCTGTTGGCTCAGCCTGTCACCGACATCACCACATTTAGCCCACTCTGCCACAGGCACCACTGCTTTACACCCAAGGAAGCAGCGTGGAAGGGGCTGGAGCGGGATTCCTGGCGGTCAGGTGATGGAGAAAACAGAAGAGGTCCTGGGATGAGTGGGCCTTGGCCAGGGGACCCCAGGATTTATACAGAGCTGAGAGGAGGCAGGCTGGCTGGAATGGTCCTAACGTGTTTGGAAGACGGAGAGATGAGTGGTGGCAGGGAAGAAGCCACGTGGCAGGGGAGGGTTGAATGGTTGTGGAGGAGAAGCCACGTGGCAGGGGAGGGCTGAATGGTGACAGGGGAGGGTTGAATGGTGGTGGTGGAGAAGCCACGTGGCAGGGGAGGGTTGAATGGAGGCAGGGGAGAAGCCACGTGGCAGGGGAGGGTTGAATGGTGGCAGGGGAGAAGCCACGTGGCAGGGGAGGGTTGAATGGTGGCAGGGGAGAAGCCACGTGGCAGGGGAGGGTTAAATGGTGGCAGGGGAGGGTTGAATGGTGGCAGGGGAGAAACCACGTGGCAGGGGAGGGTTGAATGGTGGCAGGGGAGAAGCGTTTGGGACTAGGATGAAGACACTGCCCCGTGGCAGCACCGATGCTAGGTTGGCAACGTGAACGGGGGAGCTTGTGAGCCTCAGGGAGCCACATGCGTGGTCCAGTCTCCAGCTTTCAACCTCTGCTGTGGAGCCAGGGGTGTCTGACACCCCAATTCCTGAAAAGCCCCCACCCATGTCACCCAGTCACGGGGTACCACAGTTTCCAAAGAACCCAGCACAAGAGCTGGAGCTCCGGTTCAAATTTCAGCTCAGCTGGGAGGCTGTTTTCCTTGGTGTTCGTGGGAGGGGGGTGTATTTTTCTTCTCCGTGCTTTCGGGAGCTTGACGTCTCTGCCTCGGACAAGCATCACTTGTGTTTTGTTAGTTTTCAGAATGTTTGGAAAGGGGTTTCAATCTCTGGCTGTCGGGAGACAGGAGACTCAGGGTAAATCAGTCATGGGACAGGCAGCAGCTGCTGATGGGGCGGAAGGGCTGGATAGGGGACAGACAGACAGACAGACAGGACCAGAAGCTCTGACACCAGAGGCAGAGAAAGCATTCAGCTTTCAAGGGCCAGCGCAAGTGCCAGCAGGTCCCAGCAGCGACCCTTCCGCCACAGACTTGGCTCTGCGAGAGCCAAGGCCCCGCAGCTGCCACACTGCCCCTCACCCTGAGGGTCCAGGCCAAGCTTTCCACCTACCACCCATCCCCCACCCCCACTGACTTCTAGACATTTCTAGTATCTTCCTCGTGACAGCCTACACCGCCTTGTTAACTGCCTGGCCACGATGGCTTGCTTTCTGATCCGCTAGACAGCTTTCACATTTCCGGTTCTGTCTCTCCACACAGCGCTGTCCAACAGACCTAGGCAAGCTCCATTTGTGAGTATAAATTCTCTATAGCCAAGAGGAGTTCAATTTAGCAATGTACCCCGCTTGATCCAACATGTTCACGGTGAGACCTTAAGACACGGACGAGGACGGTCCTTTCTGCACTAAGCCTTTGAAGTCTAGAGGAGACGGATTCAGCAGCCACCTGTGGACAGCACTCCATGTCCACCTGTCCCCAGCCTGTCCCTATCACCATGTTCTGCATGGTGGCAGTCCATGGCACTTCTTTTTTTCCTGCCTCAGCTCCAACATCTTCTTCTCCATGAAGGCCTCCTTAGCCACCGTCCACTGGGCCACAACCCCCTCGCCACCCTTCCTTAGTGATGCCATGTGGCACTCTCGGATCAGTCTCTCGCTTCATGGCTAGGGCTCTGTGCTGCCAGAGTGCAGACTCCACTGTGCACACGCTGTAGCACACAGTAGGTGTTAGAGGATGGAGGAGAGAATGAGTGTGAAGAGGTGAGCCAGGAACCCCTTGGCTGCCTACGTTATTTCACATTCTATTGAGTGGTGAGAGGCAGGAGGCTAAGGTGTGTGGTGTGTGGGGTGTGTGTGGGGTGTGTGTGTGTGTGTGTGTGTGTGCATGTGTGTGCATGTGTGTGTGTTGTGTGTGTGTGTATGTGGTGTGTGTGTGTGGTGTGTGTGCATGTGTGTGTGTGGTGTGTGTGCATGTGTGTGTGTGGTGTGTGTGTGTGTGTGTGCATGTGTGTGGTGTGTGTGTGTGTGCATGTGTGTGTGGTGTTTGTGTGTGTGTACATGCATGCAGGCGGGGATGTGTGTGCACACGTGTGCATGTCCACACATACACACACCCCTCCCCACACATGCCATGTGGAACCGAGGATGGGCCCCCTTTCAAAATCAGTCTGCATGGGAAAACGGCCGTGACAAGCACAAAGCCAAGATTGAATCAGCCATGGGCCGACTGCCGGGTGACAGTTACAAATGATCTGATGTGGGAAAGACGGGATCAGATGTATGCAGAACAAGGGCCACCCGGCGCCTGCCCATGCCAGACAACAAGCTGCTTGGGGGGCAGGTGGCTCCCCAGAGCCCGGGCTCAGCAGGCGGCCCAGTGAGCTCAGGACAGGCTGAGCAGAGCCGGCTCTTCCTAGGACCAGGCCCTGGACGCTGTCACGCCCCCACACCCTCCACCGAGCCTGCCTGCCCAGGTCGGCCATACTGGACACGTCTCAAACACTCCATCCCCGGGCAGACCCTCCCTCAAATGGTACCAAGTATTCAGCTCGGGGCCTTGAGATGGTGGCTGCTGCCAGCATCCATCAGACTTGATGCTTCCAAATACCCAAAGTAGAATGTTGCCTTTATAACGGGGAAGGGGTAGTTTACAGCCCCGCCCCTCTATCTTCCCTCACAACTTGAGGAGTAGGCTACCTGCCGCCACCTGCAGCTCTACACTGACCCTTGGGACAGGCCTCTCCCCTGAAAGGAGGCGGGGCTTCCAGACCCATGTTTTCAGTTACCTGATACAGAATGTCACATCACTGAGACCGCCACCCAAAGTGCTCTGTGAAGCTAGATCCAGAGAGGCTGTGTGGCTTCTACAGGGGCGCCCAGCAGTGATACAGTGGGGCCTCGAGTCAGGCAGGTAGGTGCTTCAAGTCCACGGGAATGTCTGGGCTTTTATACGCCAATTCTTGGAGGGTTGTTTCCTATGTGGCTGGGCTGAGCTGGCTTACCTGGCTTTTGGGGTCTCACTCACCCCACCTGACCACATAGTTCATCATCTCAACCTGACAAACTCTGGCACAGTGGGCTACAGAGGGCTGAACACCCCCCCCCCTCAAGGCAGGTGGGGCAGGCAGAGGTGGAGGGCTTCCTCCTGGGCTCACTGTCCTTGGGGCTGAAAACCAAGTAGTGTCCCAACCTGAGTTCCAGAGGCTGTAGGGCTGGGGAGCTCCTGAAGGAGGGGGGGTCCCCTTGCTTCCTCTAGTGGCAGCTAGGCAGAGGACCCATCCCTCAGGCCTCCCATCCCCAGAAGGGCAAGCTACAGAGGCCGTGGAAGGAAAGGGATTCATCCAAGGTCGCCTGGTGGGCCTGAACTTGAATCCATGTCTACTGGACTCTGAAGCCACCGGAAGGCTGTGCTAAGGGGGAGCTTGGGCCTGTAGGTAGGCACTGGCCCCTACTGGGGTGGGCACTGGGCTACTTTCTCTGGCCACTGTCTTGGCCCTGCTTAGCTGCCATGATGTGGGTCAAGAGGCTGAAGCCCATGGGGCCACCTAAGGCCAGTGAACTTGCCCTCCAACCCCCGCACCATCATGGTGTCCTACTGACCCAATTTCTATTTCCACCAAGCACCACTCCCGTCTGTCCCGGTAGGTTCGGCTCCAGGAAGCAAAAAACTGCTCTTCAGCTAAAGTGCGAACCCCAAACTGACTTCTAATCCATCTCTGCCACTCCACTCACCAGCAGGGCTGTCCTTAGCCACGGAGTCCCTTGCTGCCTCAGTTTCCCCTTCTGAACTGTGACATCAGAAACCACACCTGCTTCCGTGGCTGCATGAAGGCTAAGCTAGGTGACACCGGCTGATGAGGGCACTCCCATGTCACTCACTCTTGGCGGAGGCAGGGATCTGTCCATGGTGGCCCTGCAGCAGGGGGGAGGGCCGGGGACTCAGTCCTCAACTCCGAGAGAGAGAGAGAGAGAGAGAGAGAGAGAGAGAGAGAGAGAGAGAGAGAGAGAGAGAGAGAGAGAGAGAGAGAGAGAGAGAGAGGGCTCCACAGGGCACATTCACCAAACCTTTTCAGAGCACCCGCATGCACCAGACTGCAAGACCCACAGAGGACAAGGCGCACGCCAGCAACCTGAACCTAGGGCCCTGTGATTTCAGGGGAGCCGGGAGAGCGCTATGCAGGACTGACAGCTTCCTGGGAAGGAGGGCCTGACTAGACATCTGAATACTCCAGGGTCAGGGCATGCCTAGTGAGCCAGGAGAGCTCAGCAAACCACAGCAGATGGTGAAGTACCACAGGGGAAGGGTCCAGGAGTGAAACTTCAGCCCTCGGTCTCCCACTCCATCCTCCTAACCTCACTGGAGTGGGGACTGCTACTATCCGGGTGTTCTAGGAGGAGAGACCGAGGCAGTCACATGCTAGCCTTGAAATTGTAAATCCCCTGCCTCAACCTTCTGAGAGCCGGGGCTACAGCCTAGGTACAGTTACAGCTAGACAAAGGGTCTGAAGTCCTTCTAAGCATCAGGAAAGCATGGGGCAGAGGGAGGCTGCTGTGTGGGCAATGTGTAAGGAAGGACACAGGCTAGAGACCCAGGGGTCCTCACCTGCAGACCAGAGAGCGGGTGTGCTAAAGGCACCGGGATTCCCACTCAGCCTGGGGCTCTCCCATTGGCCAGCTGTGGCAGGCTCGGGCAGGACCACTCATCTCTCCCTGCTCTGGTCACCCCATCTCTAGAAAGGTGTTCATAACAGACCTACCTACCTTACAGACCCGGGAGAAGAAATTTGGTACACAATAACTACTGCTCATTGATTAAGAAAAAAAAAAAGAAAAAAAGAAAAAAAAAAAACAAAACACCACACGCCTTTAATCCCAGCACTCAGGACGCAGAGGCAGGCGGATCTCTGTGAGTTCGAGGCCAGCCTGGACTATAGAGCGAGATCCAGGAAAAGGCGCAAAGCGACACAAAGAAACCCTGTCTCGAAAAACCAAAAAAAAAAAAAAAAAAAAAAAAAAATGAAGCGTTGTAGGTCTGGCTTAGTAGTCGAGCATTTGCCTCACGTGGTCTTGGGTTTGATACCCAGCACTTTAAAGATAAAATAAACCAAGAGCGGCTAGCCTAAACCCATGCCCAGCCAGTGTGGGGATGATGTGGTCACTGGGTCAGCTCCTGTCTCGGTCCAGGTAGGTGCCAGGAAGAGGGGCGGAGGGGGCAGCACATCTCAGCCTTGCCAGGGCACATGCTGGCACGCGCGTGTGTGCTCGCGCTTCTGTGTGTGTGTGCTGCTGCTGCAGCTTCTATGCAAACATGTTAATTTGTTTTCATTTTGTGTTTTTTTTTTCCTTCGCAGGATAATTGGGTGAGTTTGAAGTCTTGGCGAGGCTGCTGATTATAGCTGTTTGGGTGGTGCCCTCACGGGGCTTGGGCCCTGCCTCCTGCCTCTGGTGGAGCAGACGCAGTGGGGGGTGTTCTCTTGGGGGCGTTTGCGGGGGTGGGGTGGGGACTCGGGGCTGACCCGGGACCTCTGACATGCTCCCCGCCCAGACAACGTGGCATCGCTAGAGCGTGCGCGTCTGCCTGCGTACAGCTTCTCTTTGTGCTGCTGACTGCGTGCAATTAAAAAAAAAAAAAAAGAAAGAAAGGAAAAGAAATGCAGCTGCTTTGGCAGTGCATGCCTGTTATTCTAGCATTTGGAGGTTGAGGTAGGAGGACTCCAGGAGGTCCGGCACAACCTTGGCTACCTACGGAGCGAGTTCGAGGCTACATTGAGACTCCTCCGAAACAAAACCCAGAAAATGAACTTTTTCACTCATCTCTTGGTCATGAGGACCAAACCAACCTGACAGCTCACGCTTCTGAGGTCAAGTGGCAGCTGTTCTGTTGGGAGGTGGGTGCCTGTGTTTTCCACTCTGGAGAGAGGCGTAGCTTTGGGAACGGATGGTCTGAGGCTCAGATCTGGGTTCCCCTCAGAGCCCAGGTGACCTTGGCCATTTTCCAGATTTCTGAGTCTTCTCTTACCCGAGACCCCTCCTACCTAGCCTTGATATTCAAAGACCATGGCTGGATATGACAGGCATCGGAGGGCCTCAGAGTCCAAGCTGAAACTGGGGCTCTTTGCCCTATGGGTATCCTGCACTTGACCCCATCTTTGGACTCACAGCATTGGCGCTGTTTGTGTCTGCCCACCCCTTAGTCGGGGACCAGTGTCCGAGGCTGGGCCATCTTTGGCTCTCATTCTCTATGTCAAACTGTACATAAAAGCCACTGTATCAAGCTGTAATGTTTGACTACTCTATCTCATCGGGGTTCATAAGGGCCTGGCCCCATGGTGGCACACAGTAGGCCCACAGCAAATGAGGTGATTGGCGGTGGAGGCTCCGGATTACGTGGTGGCGGTGGTGGTGGTGGTGGTGGTGGTGGTGGTGGAGGTGGTGGTGGCGGCGGCGGCGGCGGCGGCGGTGGTGGCGGTGGTGTGAGATGACAGACTTCCGGCTGGTCCTGGGGGTGGTGGGCAAACCTCTGAGAAGGGCTTGGCCCCTTCATCACATGGGGTGGCAGCTGGCAGCACCCCTCCCCCACGGAGAACCACAACAAAGGGTCCTCTATTTCTCTCTCAGCATTTGTTCCTGGCCAGGCTGGGCCACACCACCCTCTCCCTGCTCTGCTGGCCGCCCAGCCGGCTGAGCAGACACAAAGGCCAGTGTGTCCCTGTGGAGCCGGCCTGGCCCCAGAAGACCCTGCGCACAGAGAGCGTATGAGGCTCAGAAGGGTCCTGGGAGGGTGTGCGGGTGCGGGTGCGTGGTGGTGAGGCTCCCCATCCAGGTGCAATGGGGAGGGGACAGAGGACAGGAAGGGGTCGTGGCTTCGAGGTCCAGCTTCTGCACCTCCTAGTCATATAACCCTGGGGGGGGACTGAACCTCGCTCGGCTTCCCCTCTGTAGAGAGGGGCCTAGGACAGCGACATGTCCAGCCACCTGGGTTGTCACGAGTTTGGGGCACTGTTCCACTTGAGGGATAGAAGGTAGGCTGGCGCCTCACGAGCGTAAGCATCCATGTGCATCTCTTCAGTTTTACTCAGGAAGTTGACCAGTAAACCAAGGACCCCCCCCCCCCCAAATCCAGCAAAGTCCCAAGCTGATGGCGCTGACTCTGAGCCAGGCTCTGAGGTCCTGTCTAGGTGGTGGTGTGACAGGAGCTGCTGGGTATTAAGCACCTACTGTATACAGGGACTGGGAGCTACCTCATCTCCTCCCAACCCCACTGCTGCTCTGGAAGGGCGAAAACAGGATGGTACCACGGTCAGGGACTGGAGCCCACCAACCAGGGCTCAAAAACCTCACCCTCCCTGTACAGAAGAGGATGTTCACTCTCAGAAGGTCTGCAGTAACATGAGAAGAGAGACTCATGATGTCTCCAGGCCCAGCAAGCCTGACATCTTTTGTTTGTTTTTCGAGACAGGGTTTCTCTATGTAACAATCCCGACTGTCCTGGAACTTGTTTTGTAGACCAGGCTGGCCTTGAACTCACAGAGATCCACCTGTCTCTGCCTCCCGAATGCTGGGATTAAAGGCGTGCGCCACCACCGCCCAGCAAGCCCGACATCTCAACCAAGGGGATATTCCCCTAAAGGCCCAGGGTAGGAACTGAAACCCACTGGTCGTGTCCTGGTGCCTGGCTATATAGGAGGCAGGCACCATTCCAGGAGCTACACTAGGCTTTGTAGGCTGCCATTCCACCACAAACCTTGGAAACAGTCCTTTAGCAGGTTTTTATTTTCTTATTTCACTTCTTAGACTCTGAGGACCAGAGCCCTAGAAAACCTGCAGCCTGCAGAGGGTGGGGCCAGAGATCCAGGCCTCTCACCCGAGGACTCATCGTCCCTGCTGACCCCCCACCCCACCCCCACCCCGGACCCTTGACCCTTCCACACAACATCTCCCTGTCCTCCTCCTACCCGCCTGAGCTGGGGCAGCCAAGTGAACAGCGGAGCACCAAGTAATTAAGACGACGCACCATCCGGGTGCCTGGGAACGCTGTGGAGTTTCCCTTTTATGTTTATAGCAATTGTATGAAAATGTGCGACACGGAGCGGCACCAGCTGACAAACGAGAGACGAGGCAGACAGGATTCCGGGCCGGCTTTTTTCTGGGCCTGATTGGCATTAATTGTGAGCGTTTACAAAGCACAACTCGGCGCCTGACATTTACTTCAAGCGAACGTTTCCTTCTAATAGTTTTAATGATTACATCGGGAGCTGGTGATCACCACCGGGTGGGGGGGAGGCTGCCTGGTGCCTGACTTCCCGGCTACCTGCTGCAGGAGGGCTGTGCCAAAGGGCCGGGGTTGGGCACAGGACCGAACCCCGAACCCCAGTGTGTGCCTAGCTGCTGGCACCTCTGGTGGTTGCCAGTTTATAATGCTGAACAGGAAACACTGGGGAGCCCCAGGGTGGGGGTGGGGTGAGCAGAGAGGGGACACCGGTCTGGCTTTGGCTGGAGGCCCTCGGCTCCTCATGGACTAGGAAGGACCCTACAATGGCTGGTCGCAGTTTTCTTACTGTGTGACTTTGGCCAAATCTCTTCCGAGCTCTAGGCTTGGTCCTCTTACCTGACAAGAGGGGTAAGGATTCAGACATCTCTGGCCTGTCTCCCGACGCATGACCCTGGAGAACCCTCAATCCCTTAGTCTGTTTCCCTTACCTGAGATGAACTTAAAGTGATTTCTAGACCCTAGGAAAAGGGGGCATGGGGAAACCCCGAATTCCTGACAAACCAAGACCCTATACTGCTTCCTCCCTGGAGAAAAGGCCGCAAACCCCAGACTGACTCGCTATCCCGCTCACTCACACTCTAGCCCGCTCGCTCACTCACTTGCTCACGTCCACTCACTCAGGCACTCACCAGATTGCTTGCGTACTCAGTCGCTCACAGACCCACGCGTGTGCTCACTCCCTCACGTGCTCACTCCCTCATGTGTGCGCCTGCTTGTTCGTGCAATCACGTGCTCAGGTACTCACTCGTGAATTCCCAGAGCCATCAAATGCCCGGTTAGGAGCCTGGGAAGGTATCAGGGGACAGGGCTAAGAGCCTCTGAAGGGCCTCCTTGACAGGGCCCAGAGCCTCGTGATCAAGAGACATGACAGTTCTAAACGTACTTCACGTGTAGAGCTCTGCCATCCTTATCTCCAATCATCTACAGCAGAAGAAACTGAGGCACAGACAAGGAGAGACAGACTAGAGTCAGTCTGGGAAACAATCCTGGACAGACGGCGTCAGGGGCAAATCCTCTCAGAAGCTGCCGAGCAGAGGCCCTCGAGCCCTGGGGAGAAGCCGTATCTGGGGATGACACCCCCCCCCCCATTGCCCTTCTGTCTTGGCAAGGACTCAAATGCACAGCCAGGCATGGCATCAGGGCAAGGGGCATCGGGGACAAGGCAATCGGTGATGCCGTCAGCCCCACGACCAGGGTTCCACTTCCTAGAAACCCAACACTCTCTCATACATGGCTACACGCTAAGTCCGGCCAGAGGTCAAGGGACGCCCCGCCCCCCCTCGGCCCCGGTATATGAGAAGGGCACCCATGGCACATGCAGAGGCCCAGAGATGTGAGAGAATCCAGCGGGGTTGGGAGCAGCAGGCTGAGCCCTGCTGGCCTTGCCAGGTTCACCCTGAAGAGTGTTCCCAAGATGAACCCCAATTTCCGCGCTGGCTTTAGCCAAAAACCTCTCACAATATTTTTCAGTTAGTTTGGGATGGCGGTGGGGAGACAGAGAAAAAAAAAGAAAAGAAAAGAAAAAGAAAAAAGAGGGAATTTTTTTTCCCTTTTGCATATGGTGGCACAGATGGGCCCATGATCCGTAAAAACTGTCTGCAATTAAACTCCCACTTTGCATGGCTGGATTTTGTCAGTCGTCTGAACCATGAGTGGAGGGCTCCACACTGACAGACAGGAGCGGTGGGGGGTGGGGGGTGAGGCAAGATTCCTCAGGATGGGCAGCAGCCCAGGGACCTCGGACGGGGACCTGATGGATGGCTGGGTGGATAGGGAGTGACAGGGGACACATATCAGCTCTTTCTCTAGGTAGCCCATGGCGTTTACCAGGACAGCCAGAGAGCTGGGTGGGGCCTGGGCTAGGGCTGGGTGAGGTGGAGAGTGAGGCTAATCACGGTCAGGCCCTGCCAGAAACCGGGTCTGAGGCCTGCAACGGGGTGGGAGGGTAGGTGCCGCCGCAGCCCGCCACGAAGGGGGTTCCTTAAACCGCAGTCCAATTTGCAGGTGCAGGGCCAAGGAGCCAGAGCCTGGAGCCCGGTTGGCAGTAGGAATGGAAAACGGTGCCAGGAAGAGCTGCCAAAGGCCAGAACCGACGCACTCCGGTCCCCGGAGGAATGAGTCCAGCCTCCACTTAGGGGAAGCAGGTAGGGAAACCAAGGCGCGTGCCAAGACGCTCTCAAGGATCTGAGCCAGCTCTGCCAAACTAATGGGCTTTGCATGGGTCAGCCTCTTCCCACGGGCTTCCTCCTGCTACCCCTGGGCTCCTAGAGCGGGTCCACGACGGCTCCAGCTGCTGCCCTGGGATGCTCCGTTGTTTGGGTTAACGAATGCCTCATTTGGCGTTGGGACATCCTGAGATCACTAATAATTGTCCCATGATGAAAGAAAGAAGGCCCTGCTGGACCTTTCCCTGCCCGCTCCACGCTGGGAGAGAAAAGTCATAAAAACGGCTCGCTATCACAGCTACTGAGGCTCCGACTGGATGTCACTGCTAATTGGGTATCACACCCTTGTCTTGTTCTCTCAGAAGCTAAATCAAGGAAGCGCCACTGCCGCGGACTAATTATATCTCCGGCCTGCAGCTTGTCTCTCCCTTTATTGAGTTAAAAAATGGTCACGAACCTTCATCTTTCATCCCCCGTGCCCCCCCCCCCCCCAGTGCCGGGCCCACACTGGCCAGGCTGCTCAGGTGCACACTGTGCAGCGGAAGGTCAGGAGAGGCCTCCGAGACAGGCAGGGCTGTGGAGGGCTGGGAGGGCCCCTGCTCCGGGTACCTGCTTAGTCTCCTCCCTCCCTGGCCACTCTCCTGCCAGACCTGGGTATTCCAGCTTTTACGGGAGAGGAGGACTCTGGGCTCGCTCCACCTAGCAGCTGGATCCCTTGGGTGCTCTGGGGGGCATTTCTGCCCTGTAAGCACGCATGCATTCATTCAACCTACCTGGATGTCTACCTACTGTGTACTAGGCACTCTTGTCTACAGCTTCTAGTAGCCTGGAAGCAGGTAGTATCAAGCACAGCACCCTCATTAGTAGAGGTACTAGATACTGAGATGGTACCTCATGGCTCCTCTGCTCAAAGCTGCCGCCACCAAATGTCAAGGCCAGCATGTGGCTCCTTCCAGTCCCCTCCCAGTCATATCCTGAGGGCCCTTTCACCTAAACAGTCCCACCCACCTGTCACGCTGTCCCTGCCACACTGCCTCTCAGCCCTTCAGGCTTCAGAACACATGGCAGCTTGTTCAGAAGGCTGTCACATCTGCCTGGCACTCCCGGGCTGTGGCCTTTGGGTCCCAGGTTTGAAGTGTGTCAAGCTATACTGCTTAACAGTGCTGAACTTCAGCCTTCTCATCTTTGAAATGGGCCGAACTCTTCCTAGAGGTATAGAGAGGCGTGCGGGTGCCCTGTGGGGTGATGAATGAGAGGGTGTCCGCGAAGAACTCAGTAAGCGCTAACTGTAGAGAAATTCCAGGCTACAGGTGCTTTGGAACTTGTATGGCGGGTAGTAACTGACCCCCACACTTAAACAGTTCTGAAACAACCCCTAGACTCAAAGAAGGCCCCTCACCATCTCCAGGTGTGATCCCCTGACCCTCTGAACCACAGACGGCAGAGGGACCCCTGAGCTCATTACGGCCAGGCCGTGTTTTAGCTCACAGGCCCTGATGACTGATTGGCGCTGGCTGCCCAGAGCACTGGAAGGAGCCCAAGGTCAGGAAAAGAACGAGGCAGGGGAAGAGGGCAGCGATTGATTGGCAATGTCTGCCAAGGGCGCCCTGGCAGAAGGGGAGCTGGGCCTGCCACAGGACTGACCATCCTTGACATTTTAAGGGATGCGCTTGCCTCTGGGTTGAGCTAGGGGGCAACTTGCTCAAGGTTGTGCAGAATGTGGAGAGCTGGCTAGTCTAAAGTAGGCCCCTGGGCTCCTGCTCGGGCATCTCCCTAGGACAGCCTGCCCGGTCCTACATCAGAGGACCCTGTTCACCTGCCATGTGGCCCTGGCTGGAGACTTTCCCTTCACTACAATGAGCCTCACTTCTCCACTTAAACAACAGGGATAAAACTGCCCTTGGCGGGACAATAGGAGCCTTAAATAAGGATTCCAAAGGCCGTGGCAGGAAGCTAGGTCTAGCACACAGCAGATGTCAACAGTGATTCTCATGACAGAGGAGTTGAAAGGGGAAGGACCATGCTGGGCGATGGTGGCGCACGTCTTTAATCCCAGCACTTGGGAGGCAGAGCCAGGCGGATCTCTGTGAGTTCGAGGCCAGCCTAGTCTACGAAGCGAGTTCCAGGGCAGGCTCCAAAGCTACAGAGAAAAACCCTGTCTCGAAAAACCAAAAAAAAAAAAAGGGGGGGGGGCGGACCAGAAAGCAACAGGACCTTCCCCTCCAAGGAACCCTCCCTGCTCTAAGTTTCTACCTGAGCACCCATATGCTTTGAGGGAGCTGAGGCCTACAGGGACCGGGGCCATCTCACCCCCTGGCTCGCTGGCACAACAGCCACACACAATGAATCCCTCTATTGTGGCAGTTAGCCCAATCCAGCCTCTCCCTCAGCGCTTACCACCTTTTGTCTCCAGTGCCAGGAGGGGAGAAGCCCTCTGGCTGGGCAGCAATGGGCATTCCTGTTCACCACCCACCAGCTGGCATTTCAGCCAGACCTCACAGCCTTCCTCTCAGGTGGACTCTGGGCCCACCTGACAGATGAGGAGCCTGTGGTCACACAGATGGCGAGGGTGCATGGGCCTGGAGAAGCTGCTACCTCTGCCTCCAGATCAGTGCCAAGCTAGGCCTTGGCTCTGCCAGACGGACGGACGCAGCCAGAAGTGAATCTTGAAGCAGACAGCTGATGGCGGGACTCTTTCCTCCCAGGGAGGCCCCTCTCCCCACAGACCCTGGGTCATTAAGTTCTATGTCTACACGTCTTAGAGCCTGGTCACAGCCAACGCCTCTGGCCTCACCTCCTGACCTCCCAGGCCATTGTCCCCTGGGCCTCTATATAATAACAAGAGCTCCTGGGGGGCCCCAAACAGCTGCTAGAGCTGGGGCAATGGCTTGATCTGGAGAGCTGAGGTGACTGGCCAGGACCTGAGCGAGTGTCCTGGACACACAAAATTTTCCCACCCACAGCCCATAGGAGAACTGCCATTGCCAATAAACCACCAGGAAACTGATCTGGATGGGAACACACATACCCAATGAGGAGAGAGACTAGGGTTCCACCCCAGACAGGCCTAAGGGCCCAAGGCCCCTGCTGAGCTCCTCAGTCCCTAGGCCATGATGAAGTCCCTCCTCCCTTGGACCACATGGGACCCTTGGCTTGGACGTCGAGATGATTCCCTCCCCCGCAACACCCTTACGAGTTTCTCTCTCCTTGACCCACTCTCCCCTCCGGTAAGCTGTCCTTTTCGGACCACGCCAAGGGTACTCCCTCTGCCAGCGACACCCCCACGCATCCTGGGCTGGGCAGATTCTCCGCCCCTCTGTCAGGAAGCCCTCTCTGAGCAGATGCAGCCTTTCCCTCCTGGGGATCCCTCCACCCTTGCGCCTACCCAAAATATCTGAAGGCCTCTTCTCCCCGAGGCCCGAGCAACAGTGGGCACACCAGGAGTCCCTCATCAAGACTGGGACTGTGTGTCTATGCAAGTCCAATCACCCCTCCTCACTGCCCATGTCCCCACCCCCACCCTGACTACAGGAATCCACTGCCCTCCATCACCCGCCACTCCCCAGCTCTGTGACCACAGGCATGAACGCATCCTCTCTGTGTCCCCCAGCGAAAGAGATTAGGGGACCTGAGAGGGACTGAGATATCTATGGGTCATCTGGCTCCTCAGGGGCCTCTATTTCCCCATCTCTGAAATGGCACCAACTCCACTAGGGACCGATAGGAGCGCCCCACCAGCCCCCGGCTCCGCTTGCCTTTTGTTTGAGGCTCGCAGTAGGCCCTCAGCTGTTTCTCAACTAAGCAATCAGTGGTCCAGGTGGAAAGAATGCACACACATACCCCCCCTCCCCGCGTACCCCCCCCCACAGCCTCCACCCCTTCGCAGAATCCCTCTCCCCACCCCCAGCCCGGGCAGACTAAAATAGTCATTAAGCAGGTTTCAAAAGATGTCAGTAGCTTATAATTATAGTCGACATCCTTCTGAGATAAAAGTGATTACCTTGGATGCAAATCGCTTAGCAACCAATCAGGGCGGCGGGCGGCGCCCGCGGAGGTGACCGGCCGGCAGCGCAGCCCTCCTCCCTCGGCCGGCCGCACCGCACAGGCGGCGAGGAAGCGCACAATAGCTCTTGACACGCAAATGGGTTAACACAATAAAGGCGGCTCCGGCCGGTGCTGGGGGAGAGCAGCAATTCCCGGCCCGCGGGAGGTAATAAAGCGGCCCTTTTGTGCGCGCCTCCTCGTTCTCACCCCCGCCCAGCCCCAAGGAATCGCTGCCTGATTGAATTACGGTCCATGAATACGAGCTGCTTGCCTGCTTCCTCCGGCTGGGGAGGGTTGGCAAAGCACAGTGGGCAGGCGGGAGGGAGGTTGGGGGAGGACACCCTGGCCAGGCCCCAGAGCCCCCTGGCACTCAGATGGGAGCCACGTGTGCTCAGCACCATGCGGGCTCACCACGTGGGGGCCCCCTTGCCGAGGTGCTGGAAGGGTAGGGGGACCCCAAGCCCAGAACTGGGTCTTCTGCTCTGGGCTCCAAGACCCTGGGAGAGCTGGAGATTACGCTCATAACAGGTATACACTACATTTATGGAACGCTTACTGTATGCCGTGGCCTGCAGTAGCCCTGGCGGAATGCCCACCACGCCCCTGGGAAGTGGGTGCCCCTTGTAGCTCTTCACAGATGAGGAAACCAAGCCTCAGCGAGTCAAAGCCATGCAGCGGGGTCCCACAGCCAGTCGGTCCCAGACCCAAGCGTCCCAGAGGCTGGTTCTCTGCCGTAAGCCTCTCTGGGGAGCTTCAGGTTTCTTATCACAGACATCAAGCAACTAGGCAGGGCCTAGACCTAGTCTAGCTGCGAGGCTCCAAAGCTCAGGTCACTGGAGACCGGGCACGGCGAGGAGGGAACCTTAAGTGGAGGCTGCCCCACCTGAGACTCCAGGATACAAGCCACCTCCGGGCCACCCTGCTCCAGTCAACCCTCAGATAGCTCGGAACCACTCACTCCTCTGGGACAGCCCGGACTGCTCTTCTATCTGTCCCTTTGGGGGCTCATGTCCCATCTTCTTCACATATGCCCCCACCTGCTGCTGGACCAGGAGCTCCACCCATTAAAATGCACCCAGTCTTGAGCCTGCCACCAGCAGAGCCTGCCACCAGCAGAGCCTGCCAGCTCTGGGTGGCTGAGGTGTCTGGGTGACCCAGGGCCATCACAGGCTCCTCTAAGCAAGCCCAGGGGGCCGAGCAGACCACACAGGAGCTGGCTTCTTGACTATCTCTGGCAGGTGGGTTTCAGGCTACACATTCCTCCTCCTCGTCTTCCCAGGGCTACAGAAAGGGGCCCAGCCCAGCAGCTGAGGGCCACAGGCTGAGGTCACAAGGCCTGGCAGAAAGTTGCCACTGTACTCGACTGGTCCCGTCTCACCCAGGAACCCGTCCCAGGGCAGGGGTACCTCCCCTTGTGCCTGTGTGTGTGTGTGTGTGTGTGTGTGTGTGTGTGTGTGAGGTTGGGAAGGTCTGGCTGCAGATTCTAAAAGCCAGGGCCACTGAGGTCCACCCCCGGCAGCTGCATGGCTGAGCACCTACAAAAAGGCCATTCCTTCCTTGGCTCGAGCCTCGGGTTTCTCATCCGCAAAATGGGTCACGGCGGCACAGGCCACCCCAAGCAGCAGCTGAGATGCTGCAAAATGCCTGGCACTCTGGAAGACGCTGGGTAAACTGGCACTCCCCCTGCTTGTCGTCTGGCGCTCGCTGCCAAGCCCGGGGAGCTGCCGATGGAAGGGAACAGAAGGAGTTGCCCAACTCTGACAGCCTTTCCCTCCGCCTTGGCTGAGGGAGTGTAAATACTCCACAGAGGGCCTCCAACCGCCTGTGTGTGTATCTCTGGCGCGCACTCCAAGTTTGTTTCTAAACTGGGAAGTGTCGAGAGGCCGTGCAAACAGCCCTGTGCCCGCAGCCTCCCCCCCCCCCCCCGAATCTGCTGTTCTAGTGCAGTCCCCGGAAGCTTGTGTTTAAGGAAACTGTTTCAGCTGGAAATACCACCGCCACAGCAAACCCCCAAAGCAGCCCTCCTGGTGTTGTTTATTGACCTGTTACAAGAAAATCCCGGGAGGAGGAGGATGGGAAATGCTGTCTGTACTGAGAAACCGGGCCAGCTTCTCAGAATGCCCGCTGTTCATTCCTCCTCACTCTCTCTCACCTGTCCCCTCACCGTGGGAGCCATGAGGCCAGGTTTCCCCACCGTTCCTAGGAATTCGACTGTAGATGTTTCACCCATGTCTAATCCTGGCAGTCATTGCTGGGCTGGGCATAGACGTGGCCCAGGAGTTCTCTGGGCTCTGCACTGTACAGGGCTGCTGTGAGCCTGTGGTGGGGAGAGGGGGTTCTCGCCGTCCCCACCCATCCCCTCCCCCCCCCCCCCCCCCCCCGGCCCTGGCAGAGATGGACACATTCAGACCTTGGCTCCGACGGGCCCTGCATTTGCTTAATAAGCATCCATCACACCGCTTGTCAAAATCATCTTAAACACCGGAAGGCGAGTGGCTTAGGCAGGAGTTCCAGCTGGGCCAAGGCCCCTCACCTTGGGGTTGAACAGCAGGGGGTGGGGGGTTCCCCTGGACAGACACACACACACAGACAGACATGCAGACACACAGACCAGGAAGGTCACACAGCTCCTCTCTCTCTGGCTGGGAGCAGCACATTCCCATTCTCAAGAGAAGCAGCCTTCTTTTCTGTGGGGACCCCGGGAACTTCGGCTGCTGGCTGGGTAACATGGTGGGGGTCATGGGGGCCTCCTTTAGAGCATCCTGCTTACAAGTGGGAGGCTGCTCTTCAGGGAGCTGGGGGCTCCCAGGAGACGCAGGGTAGAGTCCGGAACACCTGTCCTTAGGGGCAGGAAGCCTCGGCGGCGGGGACAGCTGGCACTGGCTCCCTCCCCCACCTCAAGTGGTGACTGGGGATTTAGGTCATAAGATTGCAGTGGAAAGGATGGAAGGGGTGGCCTTCACCTCCTATTACTACCCGAGGACACCCGGCTCTGGCCATTCTGGCTCTGGGTTCAAGGCCAGCTGCACTGTGGCCACAATCCTCTGACATCAGAGGTCAGGCAGTGATGTCACATGCAGCCCGCTGGGACATGCCGTCTTGGTGAGTTATTTGTTAACAATAGAGACACAAATGTCTTGTCTCAGAGGACACGATCCTCAGACAGAAGTTTTGGGACTCCACACCCCGGGCCCTTCAAGGTCTCAAAGGTTGCTTTGGAGACCCTCCATGCTGGCTCACCCTGGATGTTCCCCAATCAATCCCTACAAACTACAAGAGTTCCCCGGGAATTTCCAGGGGGCAGAGCCACCTTTGTTAGCTCCATGGGTGGGGTGACCTTCCCTCTCTGGCATCTGCCGAAGCCCAGCAGAATACCCACCAGGGGTCTCCAGCCTGTCCATATAAGTTATGTGGGCAGGACAGGGGCGGACAAGAAGCCCTGCTGCTTCTGGGCGCTCCACAATCTAGGGCCCCCTTGAGGGCCGGTCCAGATTGCCTGGTTGCCAGAGGCTGCTCCCAGCTCCAATCCAAAAATCCCGAGCCCCGCAACTCACTGTGTCAGCCGGGCAGGCGAAGGGCACCAAGTCTCAGAGGCCACGACGCTCCAATCTGCGGGTCGCGGCCATGCAGGGGTGGGTGATAAAGATTGCCCGAGGAAGGCCTACCCCCCGCTTGGGGGGATCGATGCTTTTCTTCGGCTGGGAAGGGGAGCTGTCGGTGAGGGCGATCGCTACGCCCGAAAGCGCCGTCCGAAGTCGGGGAAGGGGGTTCCTCTGCTTCAGCACCGGTCACGTCCGCCCGGGACCCCGGCCGCTCGCGCGCTCAGGCGGTGCATCCTCGCCGGAGACTGTGCTCCATGCGTCCGGCGGGAGGCGCTGCGCCTCCCTTCAGGGCCCGGCTCACCGCGGCAGCTCTGCCCGCGCCTCTCCCAGGGCGCCCTCTCCGTCCGCTCTGGGAGGCCGGCGGCCGCGGCCCCTCTCGCCAGCCCCAGCTGCAGCCTGTCTTTGTTGCTTCCTCTCGCTTGCCCGCCCGCCCTCGGCTTGCAGCTCCAGGGTTTGCCCGGGGGGTGAAGAGTCCGTCTCCTCGGAGGATTGCACGCACCTGCAGCGGCCCCGGTTCCTCGCCCGGCGTGCACCGGCCCCCGCAGGTTGCAGAGAGCAGCGCCGAGAACGCACCGGCCCCTCCTCCTCCTCCTCCTCCTGCTGCTGCTGCTGCTCCGAGCCCCGGGTGTGGGGGGAGGGGAAGCCGGCGAGCAGCGGCAGTGGCAGCCGCAGCGAGCGACAGAGGCTGGGATGCAGCCTCGCGGGCCTTGGTGCTGAGGACCAGCAAATCCAGCTGGCGCAGGGCAGACTCGAGGATGGAGAGCCGTGCACCCGGCGTGGGGCTCGAGCGCTGCAGCAGAGGCGACGCACCGGTCTCTCCCGCGCCTGTGGCCCCGGACAACTCGCGGGGCTCCCGGGGCTGTCGCCTCGTACCGCCCGGCACCCTCGCCTAGCCTCGGGCCCCGGTCTCGGCCCGGCCTGGCCGGCGCGCGCAGCCTCTTCGCCGAGCTGCCGGCCCGGCAGTGCTGCCCGCTGCTCCGCTCCGGCGCGACTGACAGGCGCGAGCGCCCGCTGCAGCCGCGGCGTCTCGCCCCCGGCCCGCCCCCCGCGTCACAGCCCAATCAGCAGCAGCCGAGAGGCGGTTACCACGGTGACGCGGCGCCGCGTCCTCCGTGAGGCGGGGCCGGGGGCCGCCACGCGCGCTTTTCGCGGCAAAATTCAAAGGCCGGCAGGGCGGCTCTCCAACCTCTTTTCCCCAAGCTGGGATGAGGCGGGGCCTGCTCCTAAAGGACTTCAACTCCCGGCATGCTGCGCGTCTAAAGCCGGCAAAGGGGCCCCGACTGGGAGCGCAGAGCATGCTGGTAGTTGTAGTCCCTTTGTTGAGCTAGGGTTGGGAAAAAAACAGTATTATTTATTGAGTGCCTATTTGAGGGTAGGCACTGTGTTAAGTGTACCATCTGCATTATTTTGTTTATTCTTGTAACAGACCTTATGAGGAGCGTGTTAAAGATAATAAAAAGGTTGGCATGCAGCTAAATGGTAAAGGGTGCGGTGCACAAGTGTGCATGGCCCAGTGTCAGTCACACACACACATACACACACACACACACACACACACACACACAGAGCACACTAACACACATAACAAAGTGCATACTCTACCCAGTCTTCAAAACTGTGAGATCAGCATTATGACCGACATTTTACCGTTTGGCACTTATTAAGACGGAAAGATGTGAAGGGTCCACGAATGTCTTGTTCCACGGAGTTTGGGTATGGTGGTGGGGTTTTGTCATCGACGCTGAGACCTGTGGAGCACAAACTACGTGCTGAGTTCTTTGTAAGCTACATCCCACAGATGTGACCTCAGGAGGCAGGCACCAATATCCTCTCAGTATGCTGTTCACGCTGGTCTCAAATTCCTCGCTTCAAGCAATCCTCCTGCCTCAGCCTCCAGAGTGCCGGAACTAGGGGCACAAGCCACCATGCCTGGTGAGGCACGAATTTTTCTTCCACTTAACAGATAGGGAAACTGAGGCACGGTATCACCTAAATCTAAGTAGCTGTTTCCGTTCTTGTTTGCCTGACAGCCCACAGGGAGCATTCTCCTTTACAGACCGGGAACTGAATCCCAGGAGAGGAGTTTCCTCCGCCGTGAGGTGCCTGTCACAAAACAAGGCAGACATCCAACTTTCCAGGCAGAACCTCAGGGTTCCCATAGAAACATGAAGCATTGGAGACACCCCCCCACCCCCACCCAGTCTCCACCTTCGGCTTTATCTTAGTGATGCCTGGGGTCCCTCAGAACCTTGCTTGCTGTTGACCTTGGCCATTTATCTTCAGGGCTCAGTGCCTGTTTCCTTTCTGTAAAATGAGAAGACAGGACATTTTAATCCCCTCGGTATCGGGCTGGCGTGAAGGCACAATGAATTACTGCCAGGAAAGAAGAGCACAGGCGTTCGATAAGTGTTAGCAGTGGTCACACTCTGGAGGACCCGTGAGTGTATCCAGGGTTTGGTGTGGGTTATAATCAGGCCTTAGCCTACTTTTAGGAGCCAACCAACCCCACCCTAGAACTGGGGAGATGCACTGACAGGGGACCTCCAGGGCAGGCCCAAGTAGGCCACCCATTCCTTATCTAGGGCAGAAGTTGGCCCTGTTTCGGGTCTCAGGGCAGCCCTGTGAATGAGGTTCCCAGCAGCTCCAGGCCTCCCTACTTGTTCTAGTTCTCGGTGGCTGGCTGTCCTTCCCTCCCTCTCCCTGCTCCCTGAGTGCCGATGGGGGTGGCGATTTACCTGGAAACATGATCAGCTGCCAGCTGCTCCCACTCTGGGCCAGCGGCCAGAGCAGCCCTGACGTCAGGGTGAGTTGCCCAGGCGACTCGCTGGCTGGACCCAGGGCAGGGACAGGTGGGAAGACCAGATTCAAGCCGGACAGGGTAGGAGACAGTGATAGCCAAAGTCTAGGAGAAGAGAACTGGTTGAAGGTGAACAGTGGGCCAAGCTATGTAACGTACAGCCTCCTCTAAGTCCGAGATTCTCTCTGCGCAGGTCACCGTGACGGCCCCTTGTGACCTAGCTGGTGCTGTTCATGTCACACAGTCCTTTCGCCTTCACAGCAAACCTGTGTGGTGCGTATAGAATTACTACCCACATCTCGTATGGGAAGAGGGCCATGGGACTTGCCCAAGGTCACCCAATGACAGAACCGGAACCCAAACACCAGAGCCCTCCACCGTGGTGTATCGTGCCCCTCGCCAGCCACTGACTGGCAATGTGTGCCCTTGACAGCACATTCCTTCTCTTTTCTGGGCCCATTTCCTGTCTCCCCGATGTGGGTCAATAGTTTCCAAAGGACCTGGCAGGATTCCAAAACAGTGCAGGGAGGCAGCTGGGGTGAGGTCTGAAGGGGCCCTCTGTCTCCGAAGGTCAGGAAGTTTGGGAGGCGCTGACGGTGGGCTTTTGGGGGACAGGCAGTGGGCTCAGAGGCAGTTGTGTTAGTATAGAGATAGCTCCCAAGCAGTTGAAGGCCCTGCAAGAACTCAGCCTGGGCCTCTACTGTGTCTCCAAACACACATTCACAACGACCCTCGCCCACGGTCTCACCTTGGAGAGGCCATGGTCCTGGCCTCTGCTCTAAGTGGTAGCCAATGATGTGATTGGAAACTCTGTTAAAATTCCTTTGCTGAAGTCCCCAGGACCTCCAGGCAGGCCAGCCCTTGAACACTGGTTACAGGGGAGCCAGGGGTTAGCTCACTCCCTCAGCATTCCTGTAAGACCCTACACACCACTCTTGTTGAGATACATGTATATCCTTCCTTATGTGTGCCTCTGTCACCCCAGGGCCTTTGCACAACATCCTCTCCTCCACCTAGAGGGTCCTCCCTCCACCTAGAGGGTCCTCTCTCCACCTAGAGGGTCCTCTCTCCAGGTAGCCAACTCTTGTCCTTCCTTCAGAATGCAGGTAGTGGGCTTCCTCCTCCAGGAAGCCTTCTTGACGCCCACCTATCCTGGGAGCAAGGTCTGCGGCCTTTGTGATATGTCTAGTCTGATATTTGTCTGTTTCCCTAAGCTTGGAAGCTCCCCAGGGCTCCCTAGCACAGGTCTACAAACAGTTGGTGCTCAAGAAAGGTGTGCTGAATTCATCTTCCGATTAACGAATGAGGCGGCCCAGACTTTTTCCTTCCTTCTTTCAAATAGAGTTTTGCTGTGTAGCCCAGCTAGGCCTCCTGAGTTCTGGGACTGTACATGGGCAGCATCCCACCAAACTCCACCCCCCCCCCCCCCCCCCCCCCGCCTCTGTCTCCCTATGTAACCCAGCAGGCCTGGAACTCCTTATGTAGACCAGGCTGTCCTTGAACTCACAAAGATCTGCCTGTCTCCACCTCTCCACGCTCCCCAACTGCTGGGACTAATGGGGCTCTGTTTTTCTTACTTTGTAGAGAACGGACATGAAGAGAAGGGGGAGTGGAAACAGACTGGTAGGGTCAGTGCCTCTGTGCCTCAGTTTCCTCTCTCTGTGAAGCGAGATTCACGGCCCCTACGTGGGAGGTTAGTCCTGTTGCTCCCACTACTACGGAAGCCCGCTTGTCCCATCCCCACTGCTGGTCCCCACTACACCCAGCGCGTTCTAACAGCTGTCCTGTGCCCGACCCTAGGATCTGCAGGGACAGATGGAGACGTGGGCCCTGTGGAACTTCGGTCTCCTGGGGTCCTTGAGGAGGAAGCTAAGAGGGTGGATGCAGGGTGCCCGGGAAGGAGTGCCCAGAGCAGGTGCTGCCCCAGCGCGGGGCAGGTGCTGCAGGACACAGCCTGCCAGGTACCGATGGCCCACTGCGGCGGGCAGGAACAATAAATAGCCAAGGGGAAAAGGTGAGCGGGGCCTCGGCAGGGGACGAGGCCGGGACGCAGAGACCCCGCCTGCCTGCTTGCTTCCAGCTGGGGACCCAGTGAGTCCCAGTGGGTCAGGGGCTGAGCCCCGACTGAGCCGGCCTGGATTCTGGCAGGGGGGCAGGCGGCCTCAGCCTCCCACCCCGCCCCGCCCCCCAGTCGCCTCACCTGCCCTGGCGGCTCTAATCTAGGCCACAGCCAGGAGGGAGCCGAGCCCCCATTGGTGCACACCATGTAGGTTTTTCAGAGATAATTTAATCAGAGCTATTAATAAGCAGAAAAGAAAGAGCTCTTTATGCTTCTCAGGGAGAAAAGGGGAGGGAGGGAACCCTGGTAACCTTGTCATTCACCTGCCCCGCCCCCCAGTACCTGCAGCCCCTCAGCGGGGGAGGGGCAGGCAAAGGGGATGGAGTAGCAAGACCAGAGCACCGGCAAGCCACGGGGGTGTCATGGAGAGGCCCAGGCCTTCTCAGGGGTGGAGCTCCCCACCCACAGCCCACCCTTGCCCCTCTGGCCCATTCCTGACTGCCACACCCCTGCCCCCTCCCTCCCCCCAGCTAGGCAGAGGCTGCTTTCTCGCTACCCACCCCGACCCTGGCCCGCCCCAAGTGTTATTCTTTTGCTCTTTGTACCTCTCTGGCTTAGTGTGGTTCAGTTCCCAGCTCAAACGCATCCGTCTCCTCTTCCGAGACCCCCTCCCCTCCCCGTGTGATGGTTAGTATTAGGTGTCACCTTGACAGGCGCTAGATGGTCAGTCACCAGGGAGAGGGGGTTCAGTGAGGGATGATGATCAGGTTGGCCTGCCGCGCGCGCGAGCGTGTGTGTGTGTGTGTGTGTGTGTGTGTGTGTGTGTGTGTGTGTGTGTGTGTGTGTCTGTGTGTTGGGGGGTGACCATGACCACCGCCTTGAGTATGTTAATTAAGATAGGAAGAGCTGTCCGCCGTGGGTGGCACCATTCCCTTGGCAGGGCACCCACGATCCCAGTAAGACTGGAGCAGGCAAGCTGAACGCTAGCGAGCCCCTCTCTCTTCTTTCCGAGGGAGGTCATAGGACCAGGCTACTTTTGTCAGGGTTTTTTAAGTCACAATGGCAGAAAAGAAACCAAGATGCTCCCTCATCAGAAGCCATCTCTCCCTACCCAGCATTCATCACGGCTGGCGTCTGTCCAAGCCCCTGTAGGTAGTCTTGTTTATTGTTTGTCTCACCCAGTTACCCTGCGTTGCGGGTTCTAGGTCAGTGTTTGCTGATGGAGTTGGAAAGGGCTCAGGGGCTCTGAGAAGAGGGCAGAGCTGGAACAGGAAATCGGGGGTCATGGGGGGTTCCTTCAAGGTACAAGAACTCTCTGAGAACCCCAGAGCCATTAATGGTCCCCTATTATATCACCGTGGTGGATCACGAGATCCAGAGAGGGGAAGGCACTTGCCCCGGGTCACACAGCAAATTTGGGACAGAGTAGAACTTGAACACAGAGCTCCTTGGGAACATGCAGCTCCATATAAGTCCCATCTGGAGCACAGCTCCATCTTGAAGAGGATTCTGAGGCAAGCTCGGGAGGGAGAGTGCTGTGCTGTCATTGACTAGTGATGTCTGCTGAGTCTTGGACCGGGTAGCTTGGGGGGTTATCCCTGTGTTTATGTTTCTGAGATCTGAAGCACACAGGGTTGTGGGCACCACCTTCTTGTGGATTCCTGGATGAGATAACCAACTCCCTCAGTTTACACATCTGAAAATTGGGGGTACTGCTTTCAACCTTGGCTGCCTCAGGACAGTACTGAGAAAATGGGCTTATGTCTTATCGTGAAATACGTGTGACAATGGCTGTCCCAGCCCTTCGGGGGGTCACTGTGACCAGCCACTGCCCCCAGCACTTCTGATTGTTTGAGCTGTAAACCTGGCACAAAGCCATGGAGAAGACTCATTGATTGGGTTACAGAGGCGGGCTTTGGTGATCTTGGCCCTTGCTCAAAGGTCATGCGAGGGTGGAGCTGGGGTTTGAACCACCCTGGGTCTTTTCCAGTCAGTGTTTCCCAACTTTGCCGGAGGCTTTCAGTAACCAGACACAGACTGGAAGTCAGGATGACCCCTGCCCCAACCCCCTAGGCAGGTGCTGGCCTCTGCAGGCCTGGCTCTCTGGGGCTGTTGAGTGGCAGAGAGATTTCCAGAGGATTAAAGCCAGCTGCTGTGGCCGCCTCCCCTCTGACCGGGAGGCCAGTGGATCCTAAGCCCTCCTGGCAGATTTCCTTTTGTATAAAAAGTTATTGACTTATCAAGGTTAAAACACATTCTGCGAAGGCCAATAAAACAGGCATACGGCCGCATCCTGGCTGTCAGAGCGGCCCGGTTTTCATGGCAACAGGCCCTCTCTCTGCACATTAAACGTTCAGTTGTGCGAAGTTCAGGCGTTACATAAACAGGACTTAACAGCAGCACTAGAAATCAATGTCTGGCCAGGCATGGCCTGGGGAGATAGCATTGATTGGGCCTCCATAGGCCAGTCCCTTCCTGCCCAGTCCCCACCGGGGAGCCCCAGCCCTGGGCTCTGACCCAGAGCGCTCCAGGAGAGGGCCCCTCCCCTGGCCCTTTCTGGCTGGGATCCAGCTGTGAGGGGCTCTGCTAAGCTGTTTTGTAAACCATTGTTTTTCAGAGGCACTTTCTATACTGTCTTAAAAATATGTGCTGTGCCCAGGTCATGGAGAAGGCATTTTTGCCACCCTTCAGACATTTCTAGTATGTTGGTGCCGGGCCATAAACACCACAGACACCAACCCCACTGGGGTCCGACAGGCCAGGATATGAACCCAAACTGGCTGTTCTACCTTGGGTTAGTCGCTTTACTTCTCTGAGCTTCCGCTTTCTAGTCTCTCACACGAGAACATGCTGTTAGCCCAGTGGGAACAGCCTCTGGTTTGGGTCCTCAGCACTGAAAAAAAAAATGTAGAAGGATGAACATAAAGTGCTCAGAATAGCTGCGCCAGGGGCTGGAGGGATGGCGCAGCGGTTAAGAGCACTGGCTGCTCCTCCAGAGGTCCTGAGTTCAATTCCCAGCCCCGGTGTGGCAGCTCACAGCGGTCTGTAACTCCAGTTCCAGGGGATCTGACGCCCTCTTCTGGCCTCCGTAGGCATCACATGTGCACTTCACAGACTCTTGTAGACAAAATACTCACATAAAAACAGAAACCCAGGGTTAGCCTCAGGGGCCTGACAGAGAGATGCTAGGCCTCACATCTCAGCTGTTGGCTGTGTGGTCTTACAGAAGCTCACCATTGCTCTGGGCCTTGGCATCCTCTGGGCCTTGGCATCATTCACTCTGGCAAAAGCCTTGGGATTGGTCTAGACGCCCTAGAAGACGCCAATACAAAGCTATAAAGCTAGTCATAGGCACCCAGGAGACCGAGGCAGGAGGATCATGACTTCCAGGCCAGCAGGGTCTACACTATGAGACCTTGTCTTTGAAAAAGGAAAAAGAAAAAGAGGGCTGAGGAGCTGACTCGTGGTTAGGAACACGTACTGCTCTTGTAGAGGACACGTACTGCTCTTGTAGAGGACCTGAGTTCATTTCCCAGCTCCCACATTAGGCAGTAACTCCAACTCCAGGGGATCCAACAGCTACATACACGTGCACATACCCCGACACAGATATACACACAGACTAAAAAATAAATCTTAAAAAGCAAAACAAAACAAATTTTAAAAGCCATATCGACTCTCTGGTCCTTTTGCCAGGTTTCTGATTTTAGCTCCGCCCACTTTCATGGGCTGGGCAGTCTCTGGCTTTCTGTTGGAAAAGGTGAAGCTGAGAACAAAGAATTGCCAGATCCACTTCAGGACAGAGCCCAGGTATACAGTAAGAGCTCAGTCCATGTTGGTAGAGCGGTGTTAAACTCCTCAGGACAGCTGGTCGGTTCCCCTCTGATCGGGATGGCTGAGATGACTCAGTATGTTGGGGGTACCCAACCACACTGGATGTGTGCCGAGATGGCAAACAGGTTGCCAAAAACCAAGCCCCTTCTGGGTGGAATGAACGCTGGAAGCAGTGCCCAGCCGGCTATTTCTTTTCTAGGATGGCTGTGGGAACCGCTCTTGCCAGTGATGTCGAGTAAGCGCGATGCACGGCGTGGCTGGCTTCGACCCTGTCAATTTTCCTGTCTACTTCAAGGCAGAGGGCAGGGCAGGACAAAAGCTGGATAGCACCTGCATCCCCAAAGGGCTGTGGACGACGGTTGACCTCATGTCCACCATCGACCCTGGCTTTGGACTGGAAACCCTGGGGTCTGCCCACCCAGGTAGCTGGTGCCATCTGTACCGATTCTTCTGACATCCCTTTCTGAGTGAGCTGCCAGGGTACCCTCATTTGATAAGGCCAGCACAGTAAAATATTAATGGCAGACGCTAGGTGGTGGGTATTTAAGGCTCGCTGGAAATGTCTTTCACATTCCCTGTGTGTTTGAACATTTTCATGACAAAACACTAGAAAGAAATTCTTTCTAGGAACGTTAAGATTTTAGGAAGATGCCTGAAGGACCAGAAGTTGGTGGCAGGGCTTGGTAGAGGGTGACGAAAAAGATGGCGTTTGAGGCTCCACAGTCCTTACCCCACCAGCTTCCCCAAGATCATGTTCAAGTTCATCACGGGACTCAGTGCTAGACTTCTTTTCTTTCTTTTTTGGTTATTCGAGACTGGGTCTCTCTGTGTGGCCCTGGCTGTCCTGGAACTCACTCTGTACCCCAGGCTGGCCTTGAACTCAAAGGTCCACCTGCCTCTGCCTCCAGAGTGCTGGGATTAAGGCGTGTGCACCACCACCACCTGGCTGTTTGATTTCTTTTTAAAATTTCTTTTTATTTTGTGTATATTAGTGTTTGCACCACACGGGTGCAGTGTCTTTGGCGCCCAGAAGAGGGTGTCAGACCTCTGGGAACTGGCATTAGAGAAGGTTGTCATCCACCATGTGGGTGCTGGGAACTAAACTTGGGTCCTCTGCAAGAGCAGCCAGTACTATTTTTTTTTTAAAGATTTATTTATTATGTATACAGTGTTCTGCCTGCATGTACACTTTTATCCCAGAAGAGGGCACCAGATCTCATTACAGATGGTTATGAACCACCATGTGGTTGCTGGGAATTGAACTCAGGACCTCTGGAGGAGCAGCCAGTGCTCTTAACCTCTGAGCCATCTCTCTAGCCCTGGAATATGATTTTTTTTTTTTTAAGAAAAGGATGTTTACAGGGGCTGGGGGGTTGTGGCTCCATCAGTGGAGTGCTTATGTAACACAAATGAAGCCCTGGGTTCAAGGCCCCTCGGCATATACACGCCATACCTGGTAGCATGTGCCTGTAATTCCACCCAGTGCATGGAAGCAGGAGGATCACAAATTCAAGGTCATCCTTGGCTGCATAGTGAGCTTGAGGCCAGACAGTGTTACCTGAGACCATGACTCCAAAAATTAAAAAAAACAAAACAACCCCCAAACACATCAACCCAGTTATTTCACTAATAGGGAAACTGAGGCCCAGAGTGAGCAAGAGTGCCGCTGCAGGTAGCTACTCAGGAATTCAGACCCTCTGGGGCTTCCATGTGCTGTTGGTTGTTTTATACTCTTTGGTTCTTTGGGGACCCCCTGCCCCGCCATCCAGCTTCCAAATAAATACTCAGAGGCTTATTCTTTCTTATGACTGCCCAGCCTTAGCTTGGCTATTTCTAGCCAGCTTTTCTTAAATTATCCCATCTACCTTTTGCCTCTGGACACTTATATTTCTCTATCCTATATACCTTTCTTTCCTTCTTACTCCGTGGCTGGCTGTGTAGCTGGCTGGCTGGCCCCTTGTGTCCTCCTCTCCTCCTTTTCTTGTTCCTTGATCCTTCTTCCTAGATTTCTCCTCCTTTGTATTCTCTCTGCCTGCCAGCCCCGCCTGTCCCTTCTCCTGCCTTGCTATTGGCCGTTCAGCCCTTTATTTGACCAACCAGGTGTTTTAGACAGGCACAGTAACACAGGTTCATGGAGTTAAACAAATGCCACATGAAAGAGTGCAACACATCTTTGCATCATTAAACAAATGTTCCACAGCATAAACAAATGAAACCCATCTTAAAATAATATTCCACAACATCTGTGGGTTTTCTGAGTGATACCTCCCAGGGGACTGCTGGGAGTACCAGGTGGATCTCCCTCAAACCCCATACACAACTGCCCTGAACACTCCACCAGCTGCATTAACTTAAGTGATATTTGTCCAAAGCACCTTGGAGGTAGAGAGTGGCATTTGCGGGGTGATGAAGGGACATGGGAGCGGACTCGGTGAGCTGAGTCCCCTGGAGGGAACTGTTACCCTCCATCCTGGCGCATCCTTTTCTGTTGCTGCAGAGGAAGATGGATGGGGAGGCAGGGCTGGGGCATTCTTCCCTCTCTGTGATGGATTTGGACCCAGAGCAGAAGCCTCCAGGGTCATCGAGGGCTGAGAGAAGAGGAGAGAAGGGGTCCCAGGGCCAGGGCGGGTGTGTCGGCAAAGGGCAGTTAGCAATGAGCTGGGGTGTGAGGGCTGGTGGCTGGGTGTGTTCCGTGAGCCAGGCTCCTAGTTGCTAACTCATCCCTCATCCATTCTCTGCTCCATTGTGCCAGGTCACTATTACTGCCCATGGGGATCACAGCACACAGCGGAAGGTACTACTTCATCCCAAGCAAACAGTCAGCCACGGGTCAGCCACGTGACCCTGAACAGGTTCGTCACCTCTCAGAGCCTCAGTTAAAATGAGGCTCATCACAGTTCCCGCTGATAATGTGTGTGCAGTTAGGCACAGAGCTTTTAGTGTGGAGAAACCGCAACCCCTTCTCTAGACTTCCAATGACAAGAGAAGGATTCAGGTAAGATGGGGGCATGAGTTCGAATCCTGGCCTCAGTACTTATTAGCTGTGTGACCTTCGGCCTTTCCCTCTCTGGACCTTGGTTTCCTCTTGTTTAAAATAAGACAGTTGTGATAATAACTGCCAGGTCTGATGGTTGTGATGTGTTGATTTTATGCGCTAAAGCATTCAGAACAGTGGTTGACCCACAGCTAACACTCAATGAGTGTTAAGGACCATTATTAGAGTCATGATGGGCAGAAGTAACCCTGTTGGTGAGTATTAGCCTCATGACAGAGGGGAACTTGGAGACCATCTAAACCCAGCCTGGTGCCGGTGTGCTAACTGGACCCATTGGGAGACAATGCTGGAGGGTTGGATTGGGCTGAGCGAGAATGATGCTACAACCCATTAATGATGCCTGCTGTGGTAAAGGAAGGGAGAAGAGATGGGTGTGCTATCCAGAAGCCAGTCCCCATGCTGGCTCAAGCCTATTCCCTGGGCTTAGAGTGGGACTAAGACTTGTCCAGGGCCACACAGGCCATTGGAAACCCAGCCTGTTTCCCTGCCTCCTTGCCAGGCTCTGGTCTTTGTCATTTGATCCTGTGGAGAAAAGTCATTATTTCCCTATTACGTTTCCCAGCCTGCTTTCTGGAAGGGAGTTAATTGATTTAAACTTTTCCAGAATGACTGCCGCCCCTCCTCCTCCTCGCTGCTCTTATGACTGTGCCTCGGAAATGACTAGATGGCATCCGTGATGGCAAACACAGAGGTCTCTGGAGAGCTTCGGGGAAGGGGTGGGAAGTGTGACCTTCCCTGGGGCCGCCTTGGGAACCTCTACTTTGAATGACAGCTCATGCGGGTCGTGCCGCCTCCATCGGCTGAAGCTGCCTCCTGCTGAACTACATCCTGTGTGTCATGCAGGGATCTCCACGTATGCAGTTGACCAATGGGGAAACTGAGTCACGGTGAGACTCCCAGCACTGCCAGGCCCTGATTTCCTTGTTTATTACCATACCCAGTCACAGACCAGAGAGTGTAGCTGAGGCCCTGCGTGACGCATGACGCGCGAGGAGACTGAGGCACCGGGGGCAGAGGGGTGGCCTCCAGTCCCACACACAGGCAGGTCCTCTCACCCCACCAGGGCAAAGTAGACAAGGAGGGCTCAGAGCCCCGCCGGGCCTGGCTGCCTTGCCAGACGATTCATCTTCCTGCTGCAATATTTATTTACGCACCCCATTTAATCAGGATATGCCGTAATTAGTGGTGGATTGGTGCCTCCTGCCCACAGTGTTATTTATGCCGGGTTCCAAGCAGCCCCTTTCCCGTGTGGAGTGTTTGCTGGGCCTGGGTTTCAATCAGATGGGGCCACGGTGGAGCTGTCCCCAGGGACCTCACAGCGGCACTGCCCCCCTCAGAGTGATAAATGAGGTCTGTGTGGAGGAAAGCTGCCGGGCTTCTGGGGGGCTGCTGGCTGGGGATGGAAGGGAGGGTTGTGCCAATCCCAGGATCTTGTCACAGAGGTACTGCTCCTCCCCCAGTACCAAACAATAGCCTGGCACCCCAGTCCAAGTAGACGTGTGTGAGGTGACACCGTGAGGTTGCCATGGTTTGACTGGCCCAGCACAGGTGGCATTGGTGTATAACTGAGGATCCCCGGTCCTTGAGCTTGGGGAGCTATTCAATGTCCACAATCCCTGAGGCTGAGGGGTGCCTTTGGGGATCAATTTTATCTCAATTGTTTACTTACTTTGCTTTGTACTTTTTTAGTTTTTTTTGTTTGTTTATGTGTTTTATTAAGATGGAGGTCTCACTATGTAGCCCAGGTTGGCCATGAACTTCCGGTCGCCTGCCTCTGCCCTCTGAGTGCTAGGATGATGGGCACTGGCTGCCACACCTGGCTTAGGTCTAACTTTAGTTAATGTCGGGGCATCTGTCACCCCAGAGGACCTACAAAGTGATGACCCTCAGTCATTACTGGAGGCAGTACGAGCAGGCTTGGACCCTTGGCCTGGATGGGAATGGAGACGAAGTGAAAATAAACCTTCACTGGTCTCCTTTGGGCTCAGCCCTCCGGTGCTCTCTGATACCCTAACACTCTTGGTGCCTGTCTGCTCATGTGCAAAATGGGGAGAGAGGCAAGAGCCCCCTCCCCAGATCTCAGAGTCACCAGCATACAGTGAGTGTTCAATAGTTATGCATGACTGTTATAATTTGGCAGTTTTTTCAAAATTTATTTCTGTGCTGGGTGTGGTGGCTCACGCCTTTAATTCCGGCACTCTGGAGGCAGAGGCAGGAAGATCTCTGTGAGTTTGAGGCCAGTCTGGTCTACAGAGTGAGTTCCAGGATAGCCAGGGCTACACAGAGAAACCCTGTCTCAAAAAAACATTTTTTTAAGAAAATGTTTTATTTGTGTGTGTGTATGTCATATGTTTGCTGGTGTCTGCTGAGGCCAGAAGACGGTGTCACATTCCCTAGAGCTGGAATTACAGGTGACTGTGACCTACTTGATGTGGGTGCTTGGGAACTGAACTCGGCCGGTCCTCGGTCTTCTGGAAGAGCAGCAAGCTCCCTCAGCTACTGAAATGTCTCTCTGGCCCCGTAGGTGGTTAATTCTTGAAGAAACCTGGCAAGTCAGATACACACCATCTCACAGCTGAGGAAACTACTCACAGGGTGCCCTTGACACCTGTAGTTTCCAGATGAGGGACATCAGGGTGCCCTCAGGAATGGCCTCTCCTTTGTCCAGTGGGCACGGGATACTGCGCTCTCAAGGTGTCTCAGCTACCGAGGCCAGTACCCTGTGTAGGAACCTGAGTGTGGGCCTGGCGTCAGGCGTCACAGAGAGGTCAGGGCCTGGGAGCCAGCTCACTCAGATCTCTCAGCCTGAATCTGAGCCCCAAAGTGCTGGAGACAGCTGACAGAGGTCTCTGGGATGGTCAGCCATTCCCAGGGGGACTACCATTGTCCCTGCCCCAGCTGGAATGGGGTTTGCCACTGTTCCCCTTCCGAGGACCACTCTGTGCCTGCCCTATGAGGATGGCGGGAGAGCTGGCTTGATTAGATATGGGGACTCTCCTTTCTGCCTTTGCTACAGTTTGCAGATATGAGGACCTAGGCTGAGCAGGGGGCAGTGCCTTGCCAAGGGTGCAAAGTCTAAACCCTCGGAGGCTCAGTGAGGCCCCCGATAGACAGGTCTTGGATAGTTATATCCATTAGGCTTATCTGGATCCAAGATGACTTTGCTGTGTGGCTCCCACCTCTGAGCCTTCCTCGTCTCGGGGCCACAGCGGATATAATAATATCCCCGGGGAAGGCAAGATGGGGAACACCAGCTACGAGGGGTCCCAGGACGCCAGGCATTTGGGAGATTGTCGGAACAAGACAAAGCTTGTGTCCTACAGCGTCTCTTCAGCTTTGTTCATCTGTTCCCTCTGCCTCAGTGGCCCTTTCCGGTCTCCTTGGCCTGGCTGACTTCTCACTGTCTGTCCCAGCTCAGCTGTCATCTCTGTCAGAAAGCGTCGTGGCTGAGGTCACCTTGGATGCATCTCCTGCCTCCCCAGGGCAGATATGGCACCTGTTTGTGTGGTCAGCTGGGGTCAGGACTGCCGAGGGGCTGTCCCAGCCCCTGCCTCTGCCAAGAGCCAGGATGCTGGTGGCTTGTGCTCGGTGATTCTCAGCTCTGGTCACTAATTCGCTCCCTTGGGATGGCTTGGGCCAGAAGCCTGGGGGCGGAGGTGGAGGGAGTCAGCAGGGTGCTGATCTACTGTCTTGGTTGCAGCAAAAGAGGCTGATGTGGGACCAGCCCTACCTGGTGGTGATCCAGCCCAGTGTCCCCACCCTCCTGTGCCATGGCGTTTCTCATCTATAAATTGGTTTGGTACCATCCTGAAGCCACTTCCCACCACCGAAGACAGTGACCTCCAGAAGTCCCCCAGCCAGGAAGCTCCTGTGTTCAGATCCTCATGTCAGCAGCTCCAAAATTCACACTCCACAGTCACGTACCAGAGAATGGCCCTGGGGAGTGTTTGTTGATTGACTAAAAGAATGAAGTGAAGGAATGATTTCATGGAATGGGCAATTCATAGAGGATATCGTCTATGCGGGGGGGGGGGGGGGGGGGAGGGGGGGAGGGAGGCGACGGGGAAGGGGTTTCTGAGTCCAACCCCAGGCCTCTGGACACCTGTCCCCCCTCAGCCTCCCACAGCGCCTCCCTTCCTTGGGCTCAGCCAGGAGGAGCGGAGCAGGACTGAGGGCTGACTTCCTGTCTTCTCTCAGGCTCACACTTCGTGACTTATTGTTTAACTTTATAAGCCCCTCTGCTTTTATGAGGGTTATTTATAAAGCCCGGGGCTTTGATGTGCAGCATAAAAAAGCAAACTCCTGTGTCAGAAAATGTCACAGGGATTAAGGGAGCCTTTGAAGTCCCTTCCTGGCTGGCAGTGGCTGCCCAGCCGCCCCTACAAAAGGCCTCCAAGCCTGTGAGCCTGAGCCAGGGCCTGGGCCCTCCCGTGGGGTAGAAGTGGCCCCTGACCAGGTGGATGACACTTCTCCCAGGCCCCCTGGACACACGGGGCCATCTCGGCCTCCAGACGCAGGTAATATCTGTCTTTTGTGGTATGGACAGGCAAAGCCCCACACTCCTATGTTCTCCCTCCCTGAGCCTTAGCTGTAGGAACCGTAGGACTTCGAAGGGGACGCTCACTACTCACTGATGGGGAGGGGACAGGACAGGCAGCAAGAAAGAGAGTGAAGCTTCCAGCACCATCCAGCCCCTTCCTCCCAGCCCTCAGTGCTGGCCATCAGCTGCACCCTGTACTCTTCCTCCACAGAGGTCAGCTGGGTCCCAGCTGGGAGACTCAGGCTAGTGCACACGCATGGTGATGGAACCCAATAAACCCTTGGAGGCATAGCTGTGGCTCCTGTCCCTGCTGTGTTTCTGTGGTATACAGTGTGTGTGTGTGTGTGTGTGTATGTGTGTGTGTGTGTGTGTACGCATGTACGCGTGCAAGCATGTGTGTGTGCGAGCGTGTGTATGTACGTGTGCGAGCATGTGTGTGAGTGTGTATGCACACACACTAGTGCACACGTGTACACAATCCAGGCTCAGATCCTATCTAGCCACTCCCACCACCCCAATAGCTCTAGGACACCTTCTCTCCTGCTCCCTCTCAATCCCAGGATCCCCAGAGCTGAGCACAGGGCAGAGGCAGGCCCCCGCTCACCCCTCCAGGTTGTGGGACCTTGTAGAAGCCTTTGCTCTCTTGCCTGATTTTCTAAATGGGAGCCTCACACTAAAATGGGAGTGCCTGCCCTCAAAGCCTCCTCCCTTCTCGCCCCTTCTCCTCCTGCAGGGCCCCTCCTCCAGGGAGTCCCTCTTGATTGCTCTCACTGGGCATGCCTGCAGCTCTGGGGCCCTGCTTTGTCATTTTGCTGTAGAGTACTGTTCTCCATTAACGTTAGAAGTTTTTGAAAGGGGGGTGATGGTCTTATGACCTGCCCTGTAACTAGACGGAGCTCCAGTGGTAGCACTGGGGCTTAGGTTGCCCCAGAAACTAAGGTTGGCATGCAAATTATTATTTAAGCTAGAGAGAGGAGGGAGGGAGAATGGGGCGCTGGGGGTGATGGGAAGAGAGTAAACATGTTGCATTGCACACTCAGGCCCCACAGAGGGCACAGGCTGCCTGTGCCCACTCAACCCAGGACCTCCAGAGGAGTGGCAAGCAGCTGTCCCGCCTTAGGGGAGGGTGTTGAGTCCTGCCATTGGCTAAGAGCAGTCCAGCGTGCCAGCCAAGGGGAGGCCCAGCTTCGCACAGTTCCCAGGATAGCCCTGGAACCCAGAAGAGGCCTTGAACGCGGAGTCCCAAGCATAAACTCATGATCAGGGGGCTGGGACACCAGGAGGGGCCCAAGGGTGGTCCTGGGGCCCTGAGCAGGGCTTCAGGGCTCCCACTACAGACCTCATCTTTCTTTCCCTTCCCCAAGGACCTGACATGGTCCTTGACCCGGAGGGTACCCTGGCGAGTGAGTGACAGGCTGGGGCTGTGAGTGCAGGTGACAGAGGGCACAGGGCTGCAGGACGGGCACACGCCAAGGCACAGCCGTGGAGTCTGGAGCAGAGGCTACAGTCACACTCTTTGCTCGGCTGTAGGCTGGTGTGCTGCCGTCCACCTCACACCTGAGCCCCAGCTCTGACCGCACACGCAAAGGGTACAGTCCCCCCACAAAGCTACCCTCAGCTCTGACACCAGCTGCAAGCTCGGGGCTCACCAGGCCTCTCCCACATAGGTAGGACCCACTGACTCCATCCAAGGCTCCCAGGACACCCCCTCCTGTTTGACACATGGTTGAATGGCTCACGGAACTCAGGGAAGCGCTTCCCATGGGGATGATGGTGCATAGGATGAAATCAGGTCCCACCCTGAAGCATCTCCACCCTTCTGCCCATCAGTCCCCATCTAGAAGCGTCTCAGCTCTCAGAAAAACTTCAGGTGTAAATTTGAATTTGGTGGCCCATGGCTGTGGTATCAGCACTTGGGAGATGGAGACGGAAGGATGAGAATTTGAGGCCAGCTTGGGGAAAACGGGACCCTGTCTAAAAAACAAAACAAAACACCTAAAACAAACAAGCAAACCCCCATGGGTACTTGCTGAAGGGATGGGCATGGTGCTTGCCTGTGATCTGGACATCGTGGGGTTGAAACAAGAAGATCATTAGTTCAAGGGCAGCCAAGCTGGGGAGACCCCGTCTCAAAAAGCCAAGCTCACATTGAAAGAGAGCAAAGATACTTCTGTCACTGTTGCTTCCAGCCTCTCTCCCAGGAACCAAGGCCACATGGTCTATCACCAACACACAGGAAGTGGATGGGTGGGTGGGTGGATGGGTGGGTGGATGGGTGGGTGGGTGGGTGGATGGGTGGGTGGATGGATGGATGGATGGGTGGATGGGTGGATGGGTGGATGGGTGGATGGGTGGGTGGGTGGGTGGGTGGATGGATGGATGGGTGGCTGGGTGGGTGGATAGATGGATGGGTGGGTGGGTAGGTGGATGGATGGATGGATGGATGGATGGATGGATGGATGGGTGGCTGGGTGGGTGGATGGATGGATGGGTGGGTGGGTAGGTGGATGGATGGATGGATGGGTGGATGGATAGGTGGGTGGGTGGATGGGTAGATGGATAGGTGGGTGGGTGGATGGGTGGAGGGATAGGTGGGTGGGTGGATGGATGGAGGGAAAGGTGGGTGGGTGGATGGGTGGATGGATGGATGGATGGATGAGTGGGTGGATGGGTGGGTGGGTGGGTGGATAGATGGAGGGATGGATGGGTGGGTGGGTGGATGGATGGATGGATGGATGGATGGAGGGAGGGAGGGAGGGATGGATGGATGGATGGGTGGGTGGATGGGTGGGTGGGTGGATGGATGAATAGAGAAATGGAAGGGTGGATGGATGAACAGGTGGATGGATGGAGGGGTGAGTGGGTGGGTGGGTGGATGGATAGATGGAGGGAGGGATGGATGGAGGGATGGGTAAATGGATGGATAAATGCATAGGTGGGTGGGTTGGTGGATAGATGGGTGGGTGATGGATGGGTGGATGGATAGATGGGTAGCTACATAGATGGACTGGCTGATTTTGCAGGAACATGCTGGGCAGGTGTTTCTACCACAGAGTTATACCCGGCCCTTGTTTTTTTCTGAGAGTTTCTTCACATAGTTCAGACTGCACTGAATTTGGCATCCTTCTGCCCCCACTTCCCACACTTCGGGGTCACAGGTGTGTGCCACTGTGGTCAAAGCTGATACTGTAGCCACTCACAGTGAAATAAATCACTCACACCCCATCCTTAGTCAGATTTCACATCATGTTGCTGTCAGGCACATTCTTTTCTTTGGTTTAGTTTCACAAATCCCAGGCTGACTTCAAACCCATGATGTTGCTGAAGAAGACTTTGAACTTTGGATTCTCCTGCCTCAATCTTTGGAATTCTGGGATTACAGATTGTCATCACATCCTACTTACCTTTTTTTGAGACAGAGTCTCACATAGCCCAGGCTGACCTCAAAGTTGCTATGTAGCCAAAGCTAGCCATGAACTGGTGATCTTCCTGACTCTGCCTCCCAAATGCTGGGATTACAGGTGTGCACTATTACAATATTCCTTCTCTCTCCCTCACATAGAACTAGAGACTGAACCCAAGACAGCTAAACAGTCTGCCCTGAACTATGTGGCCAGCAACTGGGTGTCTGTGAGGACTGATCTCTGGTAAGCTATGAAGTAGAGACTGTTCAGTGAGACCTCCACTCCTGCTCCGCTCCTTGCTCACTAAACAGTTTAAAACCAGAGTATTTACACCATAGGAATTGGCAAGCGCTGTGAACGTAGGCCTGGTTTATTTTTGTTGATGTCCAAAATTTAGCAAGCCATTAATGTGTTGGTATTTAAAAAAAAATACAGGAAACATTTCCCCCAGTGTTTAGAGCCTACTCCACAGAAGAGAAGACTTTTTCACCCCACCCCACCCCTGGCTGCCCCCTCCCCGGGTGTGAGGGACACCCCGGCGATACTTTGTTGTGGTTTCCCTTTGGTTTATGTTAACACTCAAATGAAAATATGAAAGAAGGGCCTGTGAGATGGCTCAGCGGATAAAGGGGCTTGCTGCCAAGCCTGACAATCTGAGTTCGGTACCCGGATTCCTCACAGTAGAAGTCAAAAACCAATTACTACAAGTTGTCCTCTGACCTACACACACACACACACACACACACACACACACACACACACACACAATGTAATACAAGTTTTTTTTTCTTTCTTTTTGTTTGTTTGCTTTTGTTTTGTTTTTGAGACAGGGTTTCTCTGTGTAGCTCTGGCTGTCCTGTAACTTGCTCTGTACACCAGGTTGGCCTTGAACTCACAGAGATCCACCTGCCTCTGCCTTCTGAGTGCTGGGAGTAAAGTTATGCGCTGATGCCACCACCACCTGTAATACAAGTTTTAAATAAGAAAAATCCGAATGCTATTCACACCTGTGCACCCTTGAGCCACCAGTGAGCTCCTGCTACTGGGGTGAGCCAGCCCCTGGTGACAGCATTTTATTAAAATCAGTGGGATCTATGGAATTTACCGCCAAAAGTTACCCTGTTTCTTACTACTGTTTTAAAATTGGGTGCTAAAGCTGGGCATAGTGGCCCACATCTTTAATAATCTCAGCACTCTGGGGGCAGAGGTAGGAAAATCTCTGAGTTCGAGGTCAGCCTGGTCTACAGAGTGAGTTCTAGGACAGCCAGGACTGCACAGAGAAACCCTGTTTTGAAAAGTAAAATAAATAATAAAACTAAATTGGGTGCTAGACACTTTTTATCACGACGTAGTTTCTAACAGCAAACATTCTCACAGAATAAGTGCACCTCCCCCCAGTTCCCAGCAAGTGGGACTGAGCCAGTGTGATCGTCAATAGTCGGAGCACAGGGGGCCAGGGGAGCTACAGGATCTGAACACCAGGCTCAGAGAGGTAGACTGTTCGCCTAAAGTCAAACAGCGTAGAAGTGGCAGTTGAGTTCCTCAGAGGGTGTGGAAGGGCCTTCCTTCCGGCTCCCCCTCACCCCGCCCTGTCCCTAGGCTTCCTCTGCCTTCTTGTCTCAGGGACACCCTGGGGTGGTTTGGAGGTGTAAGTGACCTCTGTGTCCAGCCTGAACTTCCACCAGCGGAGTCATTTGTCAAGTCTCTGGGTTCCAGCTAGTGGGCCAAGACTCTGATCAGTCACTGTGGCAGGGCAGACTAGGGATATCTATCAGACTGGAGGCTGTGGGGGGGGGGGGGATTGGGCACTGGGAGGTCAGGGGGTAGCCTAAGGGGGATGCTCCTGTAAATGTCAATGCTAGGGTGAGGAGTCTGGGGACCACCGGGCCTACCCAATCCTTCCCTAATAAGACAGCCCCAGTGTGTAACTCTCCAGCCTCAGGAAATGGCCAGAGGTCTGAGGTCTCTGGAAGCGGCGTCCTGCCTCCTACACCCACACACCAGGCTAGAGGGGTGAGAGATAAGCCAGATGGAGCAGGGTTACCCCAGGGACAACTGAGTGCAGTGAGCATGACCATGCCTCTCCTGGCTCTCACCTGTGTATGAAGCCAGTTCGGCCAGGCAGGTGGGTCCTGCTTCCCAAGTGGCGGTGTAGAAGCCAGGCAGTCTCAGCTGCTGCTGACATGCTTGCCGCACCCCCCCCCCCCCCCCGGAGGTGGAGGCAGGAGGATCAAAAAGTACAAGGTCATCCTCGACTACACAGTGAGGCCAGCCTGATCTACCTGAGAGCCTATTTAAAAGAAAAAAAAAAATCTCTGAAAGGTCATAGAGCAGTGGTCTAAACTGGTGAAGCCTTCTGCAAACCTAAGCTTGGGGACCTCAGAATTTCATATTCGTTTCACTCATGACCCCAAGCACTTCCTGGGGTCCCTATATCACCACGGAGAGTGCCAGGATCAGTTGGCACTGGGTTGCTTTCCCAGCTCTGCCTGTAGCTCCCTGGGCTGGACTGGAGGCTGTGGATGAGCAGCATTGGATAGGATCTTCCCATCAGTCCGCTGGACTTCGGTAGTCCCAGAGGCTCTTAGGCTGTCTGACAGGCCATGGGTACTAGAGTGGATCTACTTGCTCAGTTTTCCATTGTATTTCAGGGGTTCGAAGACATTGCAAAACCTACCAGGGGACCCCCAAAGAGCTTCTGTTTTCAAAGCATCAGGTTCTACCTTCCCTGGGTTGGGGGAGAGCTAACATCAGGGCACTGAATGCTTCTGCAGAGCTCTGGGATGGGGGTAGGTGGTGGGGAGCCATTGTCCCGAGGATGCTGAGGCTCCTAGAAGTTCAAGGTCCAAGGTCACAAAGCTCAATGATGGAGCCAGGACGTGTATATGCACATTCAGGCAGTGCTGAAGGTGGAACCCGGGGTCACGGCATACTAGGCCAGTGTGCTATGATTATGTCCCAGAGCTCAGGTGTTTGAATCATGATTGTCTGATCTCCAGGTTTGCTGTAGACTTGGCTGTGGCTTTCCCTGATGGGAGGAGGTCCTGCTTATGGCTTTCCTGTGAAGAAAAGTCCCCAAACTGGCCAGGCTGGTCCAATTTGTGCACCCGAGAGCAAGTCCTGTGTTCAGCTCTGCCTGGCCTGCCTAGGCCCACAAAGCTCTGGATGGGCCTCGCTCACTGCTCTTGCCAGCAAATATCACCGTCTGAGTGTGGATTGCCCCCGGTCCTCAGATGAATCCAGGTCAGATTCCAGACCTGCTGCCAGCCCCACACACCATGCGTCCCTCAGCTCTCATTGGGGGTTGATGACAGAATCCTGTGTACAGTGGAGTGTGTGTGCATCCGGGATGCAGGATGCCAGAGAGCAGTGGGTAAGCCATGACCGGGTGTGGTGGATCTCATCTGTGATCCCAGCACACTGGAGGCTGAAACAGGAGGATTCAAGATTGGTTCTGTTCTAAACTCCATAGTGAGATTTGTCTCAAGGAATCGTGATGTTTCCTGGACTCCTTCTGGGCCTTCTAGAGTTTAGAGTGGTCCAGGGAACACATAGGCTTTAGCACCTGAGAAAACGTCTTTTTGTTGTTGTTGTTGTTGTGTTTTTTTGCTGTTGTGTTTTTTTTTTTTGTTTTTTATTTTTTGTTTTTTTGGGTTTTTTTTCGTTTTTTGTTTTTTGTTTTTGCCATGGCTACTAGGAAGCTCAAGATCAGTTTAGCCTTAATTGTTGTTGACTTTAACCTACATTTTCTGCTATAATCATCCTCCTCATAGACTACCACAGGGGAACTCAAATTCTTTTTAAAGATGCCTTTTAAATTATTTATAAGGGAATGCTGACCTTGCAGGAGTTAGAGAATGGAGGCTTTTTTGGGTACGGAGTCTCACCTCTACCCAGCGGTGCAGGCCTTCCCCCACTCACTCCCTCTGATGAGAGTGAGGCGCTTCTCTGCTCCCAACAGCGTTTATTCTTAGACCTTGTATTGTATTTCTAATTTTAATGGTATAATTTTAACTAGGCAGAGATTTTTTTTTCTTTAATGTCAACCACTTCAAATCATCTTTTGGAAGCAATCCAGGCAGCTACATAAAACACCCCCGATCTTTAGATGTACACATACCCTTTCTAACGCATGTGCACACGCTTTACGCTGGCACATCTGTTCGGAAGGCTTGGTGCTTCTGGGATCCTGGCGTGTCCATTTCCTGCCCCCCCCCCCCTCCAGCCCAGGCTCCTGAGAACTCGGCCAGTTTCCCTCTGAGCTCAGAGCACCCAGAGCAAAGTCAAGGAGGCTGCGGGCTGAGACCCCGTGAAACCCTGGAAGCCAAAAAAGACTTTGGTCTCAGCTTCCTGTCCAGCTCCCTCTCTCTCTCTCTTGCTAGAGAATTTGACATCTCTGGTTCTCGCTTGCTTTCTGTGAATGACGGGGAGAAATATTGACACCTACTTTCTAGATCATTACCAGACAGCAGAGCATGCCCAGTGGCTAGCCTGCAGGCAGGGCAGAGTCAGCTGTCCCTGTCCTCACTACTGTCTGCAGACAATCACCTCAGGCCCTGGTTCTGGGAGATCGTGGGCAGCCCAGAGGTGAGATAGTTCCGGTATGGACACAGGGAACGATCAAAGCCAAGAGCCAACTTCTACCATTGTCTGTCCATCCACCAACCTGCCAAACCGCTCTGTCCTGGTTTGCTTTCCGTGGCTCTCATAAACACCACAGACCCAAGTCAACTCTGGCAAAACTCCCACATCACAGTCCATCACCGAGACACGACCGGGCAGGAACCTGGAGGCAGGAACTGAAGTAGAGGCCGCGGAGGGATGCCGCTCGCGGGCTTGCTGTCCATGCCTTCCTCAGCTGTTTTCTTTGACAACCCAGGACCACCTGCCCAGGGGTAGCCCCGCCCACCTGGACTGGCTCCTCCCACGTCAATCATCCATCCAGGAAGGGCTCCACAGACATGCCACCGGCTGGTCGGATGGGGGCCTTTCCTCCGTTAAGGTTCTCTTCTCTCCAGTTTGTGTCAATGTGACAGAAACTAATCAGCACACCCCCTGTTATCGATCCCCCCACCTTTCAAATCATCCGTTCACACTCATCTATTAATCACAAAACCTTCTGTTTATCTTCGTATCCACCCATCTGTGTGATACCCACTTCCTCATCTCCCAGGCACCTGTCCACCCATCCATCTTCTCTCTTCTATACCTGCTTTTCCGTACTTCACACCTTCTCAGTAGACCACCCTGGGCCTTCTTCACATCCCCCCATGGCAGGAACTTCCCACAACCCCAGGCATCCGGGGAATGAAATAGATGGACAAACCGCCTACCCCTGGCAAGCCATAGGGAAACTGATTCTAGAAGCTGGAGAGATGGCTCAGTGGTTAAGAGCTCTGGCTGTTCTTCTAGAGGACCCAGGTTCAATTCCCAGCACCCACAAGGAGGCTCACAACCACCTGTAACTTCAGTTCCGGGGAGTCAGACGCCCTCTTCTGGCTTCTGTGGGCATTAGGCACACACGGTACATATATGTAGGCAAAACACCCACACATATACAATAACTCAAGTTTTAGAAAAACCTTAGACATTCTAACACAATACAATCCAAGAATATTAATTTGACACATGCTGAGAATGATGGCAGAAAAATATTAGCAGTCTTTGTTTCCCATAATTAGACCGTGATGTTTTTACAAGGGCAGACAATTTTGTAGTAGAAACAATGCAGTTGATCTCATACAGTCTCAACGCTGAGCCGAGGGGCATCAGGCCGTATTGGTTGGCGTTGTGTGGCACGCGCCCAAGCGTAGCACTAAGCTCATGCGCAGTTCTAACCAATACCACTGGGATGCCGAGAGGCAACACCGGCAGGGGCAGCCGGACGCCCCTTGGCTCTATTATATGTTTGATTTTGAGTTAACTTTTGGCCCCTGCACTCACATACCTTTTACTGTTGCCAAATTTTTCACCTCCCCCCTCCCACATGCAGTGAATGATTTCTTAGTGTCTGCTGTCCTTCTTCCAGACCAGGGTTGGAGGAACAGTGGGGAGGGCGGTCTCCCAGGTCCTCCTGTGAGAGGCTCGCTACTCATGATATCAGCACATAAGAGACCTGACAAGTCCTGCAACCGAGGTCTCTGTTCTTGTGCTGAGACCTTGGATGACTTTGCCTCCAGAAACTATTTTAAGAGGATTGCCTGCTAAAACCCCGTGGAATGAGATTGCCTCAGAGCAGATTTGGGGAGGGGGGGCAGGTACTGATCAGCCCAGGGGAAAAGCAGCAAGTGTCATTCAAAGAGCTTGGAGAGAATAGAGTGCTAGGGCGGGAGGTCTAAAACATCGAGCATTAGAACACGCTGGCACAAAGGCAGCCTGCCATGAGTAAAGGCCGTGGTCTCCTTGGCAGAGCGATCCTGGGTGTTCCTCTGGACCTTCTTCCCTGAGGAGGAAGTGCTGAGTAGTCCTATCTGTAAGTCTGTACAGGTGGCTTCCTGTTGAAGGACACAGAATGAAAAGGACAGGGAGACTTCACACAGAGAAGCCTCAGGAACATTCCCTGGGCTTCATGGTGAAGGTTCCGATCAATGTGAGAGACAGGGTCTGTGGTGGTTTGGGTGTAATTGGCCCCCATAATTTCATAGGGAGTGGCACTATTAAGAGGTGTGGCTTTGTTGGAGTGGGTGTGGTCTTGTTGGAGGAAGTGTGTCACTGTGGGGGCGGGCTTTGAGGTTTCCTATGCTCAGGACGCCACCCAGTGTTTCAGGTGACTTCCTGTTGCCTACAAGATGTAGGACTCTCAGCTACCTCTCCAGCACCAGGTCTGCCTGCATGCCACCACGCTCCCCATCATGATGATAATGGACTGAACCTCTGAAACTGTAAGCAATGAAATGTTTTCTTTATAACATTTGGTCATGGTGTCTCTGCACAGCAATAGAAACCCTAACTAAGACAGGGTCCCTGGGTCCTTTGTGAACAGCATGTTGCCTCTGTGGTCTTCCTCCCCAACATAACTGGAGGATGCCATCTCACCGCACCCTCCTGGGGGTTATCCTATCTGCTCCCAGCCCCACATGACCCATGTGGCCACCAAAACAAGGACACGTGTGGCTGGGGAGATGGTTCAGTTGAGCATGCACAAGCGTGAAGACCCAAATTCAGATCCCCAGCACCTACATAAAAATCCAGGCATGTCGGCCCTCACCTGGAATCCCAGAGCGGAGGAGGTGGACACAGGAGGAGCCTTAGGGGGTCTCTTCCAGTTAGCCCAGTCAACTAGTGAGCTCAGGGTTCAGCGAGAGACCTTGCTTCAAAAACCAAGGTGGAGAGTGGTAGAGGAAACCTGATGTCGACCTCTGGCCTCTACAGGCACATGCATGTCCACATGCCTGCACACACACACACACACACACACACACACACACACACACACACACACGGGCACACAACACATGCCCCCCACCTAACAAACAAAACCAAGGAAATTTCCAGAAACTGTCCCAATTAAGAAGATACTAAGGAACTGTTAAGTGGTAAATAGGAAAGAAAAGGGACTGTGGGTCCAAACTAAGGCTCTGTGCTCCAGTTAATAGAGATGTGATGATGTTGGCTCATCCATTGTGACGTGTTGTACGTAAGAGGCTAATATGAGGGGAAGTGGTACAGAGGTATAGGGGACCTGTCTGTCCTGGCTACATGACGTTTCTGTACATCTAAAGCATTTTTCCTGTAAATACGACCCTGACCATTGCTTTGGAGCTGGGCACGGGGGCAAACCCTCAGCCCCAGCACCCAGGAAGTTGAAGTTCAAATCCAAGTCATCTGAGCCTATAGAGTGAAAGCCTGTCTCAGCGAAAAAACAGACAGACAGACAGACAAACGGAAAGTGAGTACAGTCAAGAAAGCCTGGAAAACACAAAGGGCAGGTGTTAGAGGGAACCCGGCTAGGTGGTGTGTCCTGGAATATCTAGGAGGAAAGAGGGGCCAGGTCCTGCCTGCACTCACTGTGTGACTGGCTTCCGGCTTTCGAGGGTCATACTCCTCATGTAGAAAGACAGGGATGTAAAAACCCCTGCTTTCGCCAGGCAGTGGTGGTTGCACACATTTAATCCCAGCACTCGGGAGGCAGAGGCAGGCAGATCTCTATGAGTTCTAGGCTATCCTGGTCTACAGAGCGTGTTCTGGGGGGCCAGTCAACCTGCGTTACTGGTCTTGATAAAATGAGGCGGTGTATATAAAGTGCCAGACACCGATGCTTTCTGGGATAGTTCCTGTCACTGAATAATTTCCCAGAGGAAGGGGAGATCTTGGAAGGCCTCAGAGAGCAGAGATCCAGGCGCCAAGCCGTGGAAAACGGAGGAATTTGGAGAGTGCTGAGTCAGGTCTAGCTTCCCCCAAAGCAGGGAGACTCAACTCTTCTGTGCCCTCAACTCTTTCAAGCGGTTGTAAGAGCTAAGTGAGAGGCAGGGGAATGGGGATCTCAAGGTCAGGTCCCTGGCTCCCACCTAGCCTTGGTCTTGGCTGTCTCTCTGTCTGCCAGGGTCTCTGAGCTAAGTCCTGGATAATTCCTCCCCATGAGCACCTGTGTCTGTAAGCAAATGAGCTGACAGGTGGTGGCCCGGATAAAATATGACCTGCTCAGCGGGACATTTGCTTACCACTCAAAGGCAGTCCATCCTCCCTTGCCACTGGCCTCCGGGAGGCCCGCCCCCACGCAGCAGCAATCACTGTGCCCACAGTGCCCACAGTAAAGCCGGAAGTGGGAAGGCCCCCTTTGGGCCTCTAGGTCTCTAGCACAGGCGTGAGGACACCCCCATTTCCCGGTCTGGCTGGCTGGCAGGAATTCAAAGACAGGGCTCTACCACAGACTGCTGGGCAGCCTGAGGCAAGTTCCTGTCCCCCTCTGGGCCGTCGTCGTGGTTCTCAACCCCCTCAAAACTGACAAGTCGTTCCTTTTTCCCTGGTGGGTTTGTTGCAAAAAATCATGGGCGAAATTAGGCAGAAACAGGCACTTATTCCAACAGCCGTCTTTCAGGTGGTAACTTTTTGGTGGGTCTGTCACTGCGGGGAGTTACCTTCCCGGCTACAGTATCTATTGTAACTGATCAATGAAGTTCCCAAGCAAATCCCTCCCTCATTAGCTGAAAGAAACTGGGCCCATCACCTTCCTCCTCTAAGTCACAGGATGGCCCAGCGAAGAGGGCCATCTCTGGCACAGTCATAACGCTTAACAAGATGGCATTGGTGTGTGCTGGCCTGAGAAAGGGTTACCCCTCCTGCATGGAAACATGGCTGAACCAGGTTGGCATTTCAGGCTTCCTAACTTTCCAATCAGCTCTTTGCGGGGGAACTTCAGAAAGCCCAGGGATCGGGGTGAGTGTGGGCTGTGGTGTGTGTGTGTGGGAGGGGGGCTCTGTGAGTGGCATCATGCACCCCCACCTTGACCCCCCACAAGGAGATCCCCCTAACCCAGACTTGGAAGAAGACCCCTTGGGAAGTGCTCCAGCCAGGGCTGTGGGGACTGCGTGATGAAGACAGAGCCATTTGCTAATACCATGTGGCTGCTGTGACAGTCTGTTAATGCCATTTACAACGTGCTGTAATTATGTCTCACACATGCTGGCGGGCTCAGCCAGCAGGAACATTCCCTAGGAGGGGCTGAGGAAAGATTCCTTCAGCAGAGACGGGGGCTGGGTTTTCCCAGGAGGCTGGGGACCAGGGTGGACTTGGAGCTGTTGGGTAGGACAACAAAATCCTCCTCTCATCTAACTCCAAGAGAGGGTACCATATACATCGGTGCCCTCACGGATGGTGCCCGGGAGTTGTGCATCGTCCAGCCTGCTCCACCCTACCTCGCTGCCCTGGCATCCGAGAAAGAGCTCACTCCCTGCTCATGCCTGTGCTCCTCACTCTGAATTGTTCTGGCTCCTCTCTGGGCCTCAGTTTCTCCTTTAGTAAAAGGAGGTTGGGGGCAGGGTGGCGTGAGTTAGGTTAAGCAGCAATTTACATCCCGTCTGAATGTACTCTGCACTATTTATTGGGGCTCAGGCTTACTGGCGTCCACGGTGAGGCCCCAAGCTCTCAGGGTCAGGTTCTGACTCTAAGTGGGGTATGGTGGCCCATGACTGGAATTCCAGCACCCGGGGGCTGAGGCAGGAAGATGGAACGTTTGGGTCCAGCCTGGGCTACTCTGACCCTGGTGGCCTTAGTTCACATGATTTTGTGATCTTGGTGCTGGTGTGTTCCTGCTGGTTTCTGGCCCGGGCTCTGAGGTGTGTAGAGGCTGTGGCCTGTTGCTCGGACCTCAGTGCTCCTAACAGTCCTTCCCTAAGCTGCTCTCTGTTGTCTCTTCACGCCTTTCGTCCTGACGTGCCTCGTGTTCTCTGTCTCAGGAGGAAGGAGCTCGGCGTTGGATCCAGACAGACTGAGTAAGGATGTCTCCATCCTTTGCTCACTGGCGAGCGACTCGGCTCCCAGAGCCTCAGTTTCCCCTTCCCGAAAATGGATCGTCATCAGAGTTAAACACATCCTGTCCCTCAGGTGTCTAACACACAGCTCAGTATGCCCCCCCCCCCCCCCCCCCCGCTTCCCTGCCTCACGCCCTGCCCCCCAACGCTCTTCTTCCTCTCCTGGAGGGGATTCCAAGCATCTTGTGGGAAGAAGCCCTCAGGAGCAGAGAAGCCGATTTCCAAGTCATTAGTCCCCCAGTGTCGGGCTGCAGGATGGATTTTGATCAAGAGCAGGGTGACATTTGGCAAAAGTTGCTGATGAGGGATTGAATGATTAATCGTCATGACAACCGGGCTGGAGTAATGACAGGGATGTGATGGTGCCGAGTTAAACACAAAGCGGCCCGTGAGCCGGGGCGGTAAATTACTAGGCATGTCACCGCTGCGCTTTTGGAGAAAGCGGCCGTGCGTTCCTAATGAGAGGTTAACTGTGTCCCCAAAGTAATTACCGCCGATTGAAGAGGTGGCTGGTAATTAGAGGATTAGCCGTGATGACGAGCCTCACCTGCATGGTTACCTTGACAACGGAGGGTGGGTGGGGTGGGAAGGCAAGAAGACCCTTCCCCAAAGCAGGTGCCAGCAGACCCTCTGATCCCATCTGCCTTGGTGTCATCCACCAATGACCAGGCTGGGCAAAAGCTCTGCGGTGGGGCCTCAGTCTTCCCATCTGTAAACTGAGGGCTTGGGCCCATTCAAGAAAAACGCAGCCTAGAAGATAGGATTCTGGGACTCGCGTGAGCCCACTTGCTGGCTGTATGGCGTCGGATAAGGGACGGAGCGCTGGCCTTGGTTTCCCCTCCTTTAAAATGGAAAGAATAGGGCTAGGGAGACACTCAGTGGGTACACTTGCTGGGTTCAGACCCCCAGGGATCAGACGGAGCCGGCTCAGTAGCTTGCCTCTGTAACCCCAACGCTCTATGGAGAGATGGAACGCTGAGACAGGAGAATCTCTAAAAGCTTAGGAGCAGTGGACAAGAGAGAGGTAGGCGGTGAGGGCCAACATCCAAGGTCATCCTCTGACCTCCGTGTGTACACTGTGGCACAGGTGTGCACACCCCCCCCACACACACACACACAGAGAAATAGAACAGGGAATAATGTGGCACTGGCTTGTAAGAAAAGTTCACAGAACAAAACGAAGTCATTGACGAGCATGGAGGGCAGAACCAGAGGTGCCTGGCCAGTCGCCTTCCCACAGTCTTTCTCTCCGGGGACCTGGAGGGCTGGGGGAGGGGCCGCCTCTTTTGGTGAATGGGCTGAGTCCTCCCATGAAGGACAGATAGATGACAGGGAGGGAGGGAAGGTCTCGCTCACGCATTGTGCGTCCTTGGTCAGGTTCCACGGCCTCTCTGAGCCTTTGATTCCCGACCATCGGGAGAAGCAATGGAATATGGAGTCTATGAGGCGCGTGTGCTGAGCTGTGTCCTCGCTGGGTGCTTTATGTCACCCAGGAGCCGCGAAACTGCATTTTGCCCTTTCTTGTTTTGTTTTAATTTAACTTATTAAAAAATTAACTTCTCTCTCTCTCTCTCTCTCTCTCTCTCTCTCTCTCTCTCTCTCTCTCTCTGTCTCTCTCTCTCTGTACTGGTATGTGCATGGGCAAGCATGTCATGGTCTGTAAGTAGAGGTCAGAGAACAACCCTGTGGAATTGGCTCCACCCACCTTTCTGCGGCTCACTATGTAGAACCCAGGCTGCCAAGCTTGTGGGGCAGGTGCCCTTACCTGCTGAGCCGGCTCCCTTGCCCCTGATTTTAATTTTGATACAACTAAGTACACATCGGTGTTGAACATGCTCCTGCTTTGTTTGTTTGTTGTTGTTTTCCCAGGCAGGGTTTCTCTGTGTAGCTTTGGTGCCTGTCCTAGATCTCACTCTGTAGACCAGGCTGGCCTCGAACTCAGAGATCCGCCTGCCTCTGCCTCGCAAGTGCTGGGATTAAAGGCGTGCGCTACCACCGCCTGGCTCCCCTGGTGGGTTGTTGTTGTTGTTGTGCTTCAGGTTTTATCTTTTTTATTTTTATTTTCTGAGACAAGCTTCATGTTGCCTTGGCTAGCCTCAAATTCCCCATGTAGCCAAGGATGACCTTGCATTTCTGATCTTCCTGCCTCCAGCACCACACCTGGAGTGGACATCAAATCTAGGGCTCTGTGCTTGGTAGGCGAGCACTCCACCAACCTGCCCCATATCTTACTCACCCACTGTTTTGAGGCTCAGAGAAGGGAGGCGATGAGTCCAGAAAAACAGCTGGGACATGGCAGAGTCAAAATTCAAGCATAGGTCTGACCAACTTCCTCCAGCTGTCACATTAGGAATCTCTTTTGCCCAAGAAGCTGGGGCCACCACGCCCATCTAAGGAGGTGGGCGTGGCCCCATACGGCAGCACTTCCGAAAGGAGTGTCCCTGGATTGCCTTTGGCCAGTTTCTATGACGTCACAGGGTGGAGCCTACCCAGATGTCTGGGGCATCACGGTAGGGCGAGATGGCTGTGTTGGGGATGATAATGAAGGCCTCAGATTGGTTCCCGGTTCAGCAGCGCCTGGCAACCGGGTGCCTTGCCTCGGTGAACCTGTGGAGAGCAGGGCTTAATTATTCCATCCATAAATGATAAGCCTGCTCATTTCCAGGCCTTCATGATAAATTCATGGCCTCATTTAATGTGTTCGCTGCCGACCTTCCCCGCACTGCAGGGAGGTGGTACATCCTAGAGGGTGAAGCAGGGGATCCTTATGGGCACCTGGGACCCCATGCCACTTCCCCTGTCTCCAGGAGGCTATGGAGGCCTCTGTGCTGGGCATCTGGCTGGTACAATTTGCAAGCCTGCTTCCCCCTACAGGGCAAGCCCCAGAGCTCCGCAGTTAAGGAGTTGGATTCCAAAAGATCCAAGTGAGTCCCGCCTACTGTTTCTGCACCGGGTGACCTTGACCCTGGGGTTATCTGCTTCCTGCTTCAGACCGTGAAATGGGATGAGAATGGACATTTTGTATGTGTTGGTGCGTGCACACACCTGTTACCATGTTCACACACAACTTCACTTGATTTTATTCCGGGGCACTGCTTGGGTCCTGGTCACTCTGGAGAAGTCATCGCTTCATTAGGACACCCAGGAGACCCCCCAAGCCCTGCTTCTGCAGAGAGCCACAGAAGCTGAAGGACACACGGTGGGCAGGAGCCCGGCCTGGAAGGACCACAGCTCCCAGTACCACCCCGCTGTACCATCACCCCTCCGCAGCAGGTACAGCAGCACCGCCAGCTCTGGCGTGGTCTGGGTGACTCTGGATAACACTGGCTCGGCTTCCTCATGTGTCGCTGTAGTCAAGGCCAGAGGCTGGCACAGGTGAAGAATTGCAGCATCACCATTTTTTTTGGTGGGGGGAGGGAGTGCAATTTCTAGGAGCATCACAAAGCTCACCCCCAATCTAGGTGGCTGGTAGACTGTGTGGAGAACCACAGAGCCACAGGGCCTTGAAGCTACCAGGAACCTTGGAATGCCTCTTCCAGCCTTGAACTTCACCAGTGGAGAAGCTCCAGCATGGCTGCCACGTACTAGTACCTCTGCGTACCGCATGCCGCCATCACGTCTCGCCGCTGTTTCTAGTCACTTTTCTTTCTGGGACGAAGTACTTGATGGCAGCGTCATGAGAGCATGGCCCTTTTCCGTGAGGAAATCATATGATGGCAGGAGCCTGAGGCGGCGGGTCGCATTGCACCACGGTCAGGAAGCAAGGAGAGATGCATGCTGGTGCTCAGCTGCCCTCCCCATGTTTTGACTGTACAGATGAATGCACACATGGGGTATCTGCATGCCTGATGCCCGCAGAGGTCAGAACAGTCCTGTCCACCTTCAAGGTGGGTTTCCCAACCATCACACCATCCACTGTCTCAGTCGGGTCCACCATGCCCAGATGTGGGCCAGCTGTGGCTCATTACATTCTACATAGGACAAGAGCAGATGCACTGAGGTACCCAGTCCCCGACTTGTTCCAGGTCCCCCCGTGCAGCTGGACCACGGGTGTCTGACTGTTCACATGTATTCTCATGTTTATATGAAGGTGCTTCTTTAAGAATGGGGATATCTGCATGTATGTGTGCATGTGTGCATGTGACCCGGCTGTGTCACATCTCCTGACTCCAGTCAGTGTCCTCCCTGCCCTTGTGCCTCGGAGCAAACATCTGGTTGGAGAAGAGAACTTTTTTGGCTGGGAGAGGCTCTGGCTTCCACACGTAAAGAATTAACATAATTTTCATTCCCATTTGCATGGGACTGAAATCACTTCCTCCTCTACCACCCTGTTAGGAAACAAGCAGATCGGGCCCTCGCTCAGTCTATAGCACCAGTCACCACCAGTGGGGTGGTTCTGCAGGGTGTTTCATCTGTTGCCAGGCCCGGCTCCTGGGTCAGCAGGTGGCTGAGCTGAGCTCTGGTGAGTTCTCATCCTCAGTAGCGGGATCTGGTCACATTGCTTATCATCTGCAGTCTGGAGAGATGGCCCTTGTTCCAGGAGGAGAAGGAGCAGGCAGAGATGGCAGAGGAAGGGGCAGGAGGCACATGCGTGTGTACATGCGTGTGTGCGTGTGTGTGTGTGTGTGTGTGTGTGTGTGTGCGCGTGTGCTCGTGCACGTGCATGTGTATGCAGGCTTTTGTGTGTGTTCTGAGTCCATGGGTGTGAGCGAATATGTTTTATTTTCCCTCGAAAAAACAGCTCATCGCCTACATTTCAAGCATATGAATAGTAAGTTCTGGTCATTCATTTAATCTTCACAATAACCCTATGAGATGCTCAGAGAGGTGAGGTGACCTGCTCAAGGTCACACAGCTGGTGAGATTCGCAGGGCTGGGAGATGCCATCTGGACAAGTGGCTCATCTATTCAACAGTCATCAGTCCGGGTTCAGGAGGCCCAGGCAGTCTACTGTGCTGCCCATGGCACAGTAGGCACCCACGAGGGAGTGTGCGCACAGTGCACCTGTCTACATGCATATACACTTGGATGGGCACACACATGGGCATTTCTGCTTACTCATGTTCATCTCCTGTGTATGCGTGCTGGTGCGTAAGTCTGTGAGCATGCATCTGGATGCAACGGCCATGCCTGGGTATGTGCACACTTCAGTGTGTACACAGGTTTCCAAGAGGTTGGAAAATCTCAGCTCAGATTTGCGGTCGCTTAGTCCAAGAGAACTCTGAGAAAGCCTGGGTCAGATGTGAAGGGGTAGAGACTCATATTCCTGAGCTCTGGAGAAAGGGGGCTCCCTAGTCGTCCTTTGCCCAGGCCTCCAGAACCCATTAATAATAGTTTGGCAAATCCCAAACGTAAAGAGGGCAATCAGGCCTGAAAATGCAAACATTCATCACCCAGATACAAATTACTCTCCGGCTGATGTAATTACAGGAGCTTGGCTCAATGCATCGAGCCATCTCGCCCTGCACCCCTGCACATGGCTTTGTGCTTATGACTCCCTTTCCTGAGGAGCTCCCACCACCTGACCCCACAGGGTCTCATGGCCATGGCCAAGGGACCCAGCTGCCTTCGATATCTTTACTATGCTTTGATAGCAGAGTTTCTTCTGTCAGTAGCAGCCAGACCGTGGGTGAGATTCCTGGTTTCTGCTCCAGCTTTGAAATGATCTGCTGTGGACCTTGGGAGACAGACCCTTTCTGGATTTCAGTTTCCTCTTCCATCCAAAGGAAATAACAATACAGTATAGTGTTATAAGCACCGGGTTTTGTAGTTAGGAGGGCCTGGGTTCAAATCCCAACCTAACCATCCCTGAGCTGGGTGATCTTAGGTAAGTTTCTTCCCTACTCTGAGCCTTGGCTTCTTCATCTGTGAAGTGGATACAGTAGTGTCTATCTCATGAAGTTTTTGTGAAGAAGGAAATAATATTTGCCATTTTAATTGGTAAATTTAACTCATTCACACTTATTGTGATGATGGTATTATAATATTGCACATCAAATATCAATATCTAGGTTGCAGAGATGATGAACCAGTAGTTAGGAGCACTTGCTGCACAGTCATAAGGACAGAGTTTGGATCCCAGCACCTACGTAACCCCACCTCTGAGCGAGGCAGAAGAGAGCAGTGATGGGCTTTACTGGGTTCCAGCCAAGATCAGAAACCACAAGCCTCCGGGTTCAGAGAGAGACCCTGCTCCAAAAAGAACAGGTGGAGAGTGATGGAGGAGCAAGTCTGACATCCTCTTCCGGCCTCTGGGTACGTGTGCCACATAGACACACACACAGACACACAGACACACAGACACACACACACACACAGACACGCAGGCACACTCTCAGACAGACACACACAGACACACACAGACACGCAGGCACACTCTCAGACAAACACACACACAAACACAGAGATACACAGGCACACTCTCAGACAGACACACACAGACACAGACAGACAGACACACACACACACACTAAATCCACATTTTAAAAGGTAAATCTCTACTAATCTGTCATTTGCATCTACACAGCTGTGCGGTCACTGGACACTCCCTTCTCACATGTGCTGTCTTTTTATTTGTCAGACTTCCTGTGTTTCCTTCTTAACCACGGAGCTCTAAAACATGGTGACAACATGAGCATTTTGTCCCTCAGTTTGTGGACAGGAGCCTAGGACTGGCTTTCCTGGTGGCTCTGGCTGAGTGTCTCGTGAGGACACAGCCATGGTGCTCTCATTCACTAAGACCCAGACATCCGTGAGCCCACATGGTGCTGCAGGATGTGGCTTCCACAGCATCCTTCAATCCTCCCCCATCCGATCCATCATGGCGCTGCCTCATCCTCATGACGTGCCGGCTCCCCAGGAACGTGTGGCCTAGGGAAGCAGAGCAGCGGCCAAGGTGGTTCTAATGACCCAGCCTCGGAAGTCACAGATGGTTGCGTTTGCGGCACCCAGCTATCATGGATCTCCTGTACTGGTCATGTATGTAAATCACCTCTCCCAGGCCCTGAGCAACAAGTCACCAAGGTGGCCCAGTGCCTGGCACAGAGAAGGCATCCACAGTGAGGTGGTGTGACGAGGAAGGACCCGAGCAGAAGCCGCTCTGCCCATGCTTGCCCCTGCCAGGCCTTGCTTGGCATGGGCAGAGCCTGGAACGCCAGGAACCCCTGCCGTCTCCGAGACGGAGAGTCCAGACCAAAGGCATTTCCAGGCCTGCCTCGTCCTAACTTTACATTGATCAGTAATTAAACACAGCCTCCAATTACTATAACGTTTGGCAAGACACCAAGCACATGTAAAACCCCGCAGTAAACATCTGCTTCATAAATTACCTCTGGGTGCAGTACACCGGAGGGACTGGGGAGATCAAATGGAGGCCTGGGAGGGGGAGGGGAGGCCGGGAGAGGGGCGGGAGAGGTGAGAGGGACAGAGGGGGCTGTCCTGCCAAGAAGTGGCGCCATTGAAGGGCCCAACTCTTCCCTAGCGACCCAATACAACTCTCTAAGGCCCAGGACTGAACCGAGGGCTGGAGAGTTCCTGTCTCCCAGGATTTTGTCAGAAGCGACATATGTAGTTAATGTAAGTGACTTTCCTGTTGCTTTTAATTTTCTTCCAAACCCAAATCATCTACTCATTGGCCACTTAGATTTAAAGAGAGAAACATGGGCTGAGGGTGTGGCTCGGTGGTAGAGTCTCTGTCTGGCTGCCTGAAAAGAAGGAAGAAGGGAGAGAAGGAAGTGGGGGAGGAGGAGAGGGAGGAGAGAGAAAAGGAGAGGGAGGAGGGAGAGGGGAGGAAGGAGAGGGAGGAGGGAGAGGGGAGGGAGGAGGGAGAAGAGGGAGAGGGGAGGGAGGAGAGGGAGAGAGGAGGGAGGAGAGAAGGAGGAGGGAGAGGAGAGGGAGGAGGGGGAGGAGGGAAGGAGAAGAAAGAGGAGGGAGGAGGGGGAGGAGGAGGAAGATGAAGGAGAGGAGGGAGAGGAGAGGAGGAGGGAGAGGAAGAAAAGGGGGAGGTGGGGGAAGGGAGAAAGACAGAGAAAAGGAGGAAGGGGGCACAGAGCCTAGGTCAGGGGCAGTACAAAAGACCTGTTACTGGAACGGAACCCCTTAGGAGAGCTGGCTTGAACTTGCCTCTTCCAGGGAACACTCCTGGGTTTGTGTATTCATTCAACAAACACATATGGAGGCCTCGGCTGGAGGGCATTTCTGTGCCGGGCATACAGAGGTGGCTCAACCATGGCCTCTGCTTTCTACGGTGGGGAAGACGGTAGGAGTAGAAATTAATCAAGATGGATCCTTGGGGCTGTGGGGACCTTCAGGACCCTCAACCCAGCGTAAGGATCCTGGGCACTGAGGGAAGTCACCCTCAAAGGCATGATGTCCCCAGAGATCATGGGGGTCAGCTAGACAGAGGCTGTGAAGGGGTATGCTACACAGACGGGCAGCGTGTACAAAGGTCCAGAGGTGAGGACTGGGGGGCAGAGTTCTGAGATGCCACAGGCTTGCTCTGCCCGAAGTCCATCAGAGCAGCAGGAGGAGGGCAGGGCAGTTGATGCCCACCGTGGAAGGCCTTGAAGATTCCGCTGAGGATGGGGACGGAGTGGGGACCAATGCCTCTGCATGGTGGCATTGGAGAACGGGTTTTATTTTCTTCTTTGAAATTACCTATAATTTCTTAATTTTTACATAATGAAAATCAGTTACCTTTGTAATGAGAATTTAAAAGTAGCAATAACAATCACTATGGAGGGGGCTAGGGAGATGGATCGGTGGGCAAGGCACTTGCTGCGAACAAGGACCTGAGTTCAAATCCCCAGAAGTCGTGTTAAAGCTGGGAGCAGCAGAGTACCTCTGTAGTCTCCTTGTTCACATGAGGAATTGAGAGGCCGGGACAGGAGACTCCAGGAGCTTGCAGGCCAGCGGGGCTGGCAGAGGCGTGGTAAAAAAAATAAAAAACAAACAAAAAAAACCCCAGAGACTTTGTCCCAAAACAAGGTTGAAGGTGAGGGGCAACATCCAAGGCTGCCCACTCCGTGCTGACTTTGACTTTCATATGAATGCCATGGTGCACTCATGCCCATACTCAGTCATACAGATGTGAGCGTGTGCGCACACACACACACACACACACACACACACACACACACGGGCACTCATGCCCATACTCAGTCATACAGATGTGCATACACACACACACACACACACACACACACACACACACACACACACGGGCACTCATGCCCATACTCAGTCATACAGATGTGAGCGTGTGCAGACACACACACACACACACACACACACGGGCACTCATGCCCATACTCAGTCATACAGATGTGCATACACACACACACACACACACACACACACACACACACGGGCACTCATGCCCATACTCAGTCATACAGATGTGCATACACACACACACACACACACACACACACACACACACACGGGCACTCATGCCCATACTCAGTCATACAGATGTGCATACACACACACACACACACACACACACACACACACTTACTGTAGAAAGAGAGAAAGGAAGATCAGCAGCAGCTAAGTGGTGTAACAACGTGTAGCATTGGCAGGAGTGGTAGCAGCAGTAGTGTACTCGTGGCAATGGCAGTAGTGGCACAGTGGTGGTGGCAATAGTGGTGACAAACATTGGCAGTGGTGATAATGATGTAATTGTTAGCTATTAACAGTAGGGGCCGTAACTGTCCTTATGGGAGTAATAATGCTGATGGTAACCGTAGTAACAGTAGTAACACTTATGATGAACCGTGGTGGTGGGGACAGTGGGAGTACCAGTAGCTTGGGCCCCATAGAGGAGCAGAGGAGTGCCTCCCCCCAAAGATCAGGGAGAGAAGACAGTTTGGGGTCTAGGAGACTCAGGCAGGTGACTAGTAGAGGCCCACTGAGAGGCGCCTGTCCTGTGTGTGAGTGTCTGGAATCTGCCTCCCGATGACCTTCTCTTCAGGAGTTCACCGGTCGGAAGAGGCCTGTTTCCAGAATGTCCAGCATCCAGTCAGGAGCTGGACTCTGTAACTAGCTGGCTTCAGTCATGGCGGCCGAGCAGATTTCTTCTATGTGTTGGAATTTTGCATAATCTCTGGGTTTGCTGTAATCTGTGTACTTTCTGGGATGCTTGAAATTTAAGACCATACAGCTGCCATTTGTGCTAGCATAAAACATTGCACCCATAAACAGCAAACACAGAAGGCGAAAACAGCCAAAATTTTAGAATGTCAACTCCTCTGGTGGAGGACAGCTACCACGTATGATGTGGGATGCCATGGCAACCGCCACGTTGTGAGGAAGCCCAAACTGGTTAAGTGAGGAGGCTGTGAGGAGAGGAGGGGCATGTGCTGCGGCAGCCACCCTCGCCACAGGACCTGGGCACTAGATGGATGAGTGAAAGGGCCACCCTGGGCATGTCAGCCCAGGTACATGCAACTTGGATAGATCCAAGGAATCCATTGGACAGGCAGACAGGGAGCTCAGGTGTATTTCAAGTCACTTAGATCCCCAAATTGGGATGTAGTCATCATAGAGCAAAGAAGACTGCTGTGTCCTCGCATGGTTCCAGGGACTTGGACCTGACTGGGCCAGTGAGGAAATGAAGAAAAGATAAGCACATGGAGTCATGTGGACACAGAAAAATCTGGGATTGGTTAGTCTGGGCTCTCTGGTGAGGAAACCACAGCACCCCAGCAGTTCAGCGTGTTCATTCTAGAGAGCTGAACAGAGAGGCAGGGCTATTGCAAACAGATAAACAAGAGGCAGGTATATGGTGTCCAGCTCAACAGGGAGTCATCTTCGGTTCATCTTGGTAGGAGCAGTCTTCGGGCTGAAAATATCCAGAGCACTGAGGTGGGCATTTCTGCACACACTATCAACATCCACACACGGACCAGAAAGGAGAGCTTTGCCAATTCCCTCTGGGTCTGAGGCTCTGCGGTCCTTGATATGGCCGTGCCCATGTCAACAGCACATATTCACTCAGGGCTTCCTCAGCTCCCTGTGGAGGACAGCTCAATCTGCTACGTCTGTCTTCGTTCCTACCCCAAGGAATGCTAAGGGCAATCAAGGAGCCTTTGCTTGGGGCTGGAGAGATGACCCAGTGGTTAAGAGCACTGATTGCTCTTCCAGAGGACCTGGGTTCAATCCCCAGCACCCACATGGCAGCTCACAGCTGTCTGTGACTCCAGTTCCAGGGTCCCAACACCCATTGCAAAACACCAAGGCACATAATATAAAAAAATAAGTAAATTTTAAAAAGAGAGCCTTCGCTTAAACACTGCATGCATGGATAATAGCTGGATCTGACATAGTTCTGTGCACGAATGTGGGCAAATCCCTTCCCTTTAATACGCCTCAGTTTCTCTAACAGCGGATTAGAAGCTGGAGAATGTGGAGTGAGAGCTTCTCCCAGGTTTCTTTCCTGCCACATTAGGAAAATGGTGTGGCGAAGGGGTACTGGGTTTCAGAGTCTGAGTCCCAGGTTCGAGTCTCAGCTTTGGCATGTGTAAACACATGACTTGGTTTCCAGTACAGCGTTCGACGTTTCTCCTTCTTCAACTTTGCTTTCCTGTGGCACTGAAAATGTGTGATGGTAGATGTCACCACAGACAGAACTGTGGCAAACGCTGCAATTTACGTTGCTGTCTTCAAGTACTTTTGATGGTTCAGACATATTTTGGCAACACTGGGTCTTGGGGGGTGGGGGCAGCGGCTGCTATGGGCCAGCGAGATGGCTCAGCGGGTAAAGGCACTTGCTGTCAAACCCGGCAATCTGAATCCGTCCCTGGAGCCCACACGGTTGTGCAGTTTTGATGACCTGAGTTTGATGCCCGGAACCCACATGTCCCCCGACCTCTACACACACCGTGTCTTGGTGCCAAACACGTACATCATGTGGACACATGTACGCGTGTGCGCGCGCGCGCGCGCGCACACACACACACACACACACACACACACACACACACACACACATCCCAAAGGATGGGAGAGATGGCTTAGTGAGGTAAGCTGTGAAGCCTAATGTCCTGAGTTTCGTCCCCAGCCTGAGACCACGTGGTAGAAGGAAAAAAAACCAACGCTGACCTCTGTACCTATCTTCTGTATGGCAAGCCCTTCCCCCAAATATATATACATACACATGGATATATACATACACACACATATATTTACACCTATATATTATATGTATATATGAAAAATTTAACTAAAAGCAGTGTTGTGCATGATGACATATGTATATAGTCCTAGCCCTTGGGATGTGGAAGCAGGAGGATCAGAAGTTCAAGGCTAGCCTTGGCGACACAGCAATTTTGAGGTCAGCCCAGACTATATGTGACTTTGTTTTTGTTTTTTTTTTCCCATGATCAATATTTGTTAAGCATTTACGGCATACTAGGCGCAAGAGAACATACAGAAAACATCATCCCTGCTCTTGAGGAGCTTACATTCTAAAAGAAAAAACAATACACCTCTTTTAAAATGGCATTTTTGTTTAGTGTTTTCTGTAAGATGCTGAGGAAATACTCGGTAGGTGTGAGCTTTGGGTATGACATAGCTCCATCACTGCATGAGTGTTTTTGTTTTTAAAGAAAAGAGCAGAAAGGAAGGAAGGAGGGAATAAAAAGAAAATAATAAAAATTAAAATAATAAAATGATAAATAGTAATAAAAAGCTAAGTAGCCCTTTTGGGTAGTCTATGCTCCAGCTACATGCCTTCTCTGAGCGGGATGAAGACTGGCGGGGATGTCCCCCACAACCCGCGCATACACAGCACTGTGAGACCCTGCCTGATTAGAGTCAAGGGTGACTAAGATTAAATACGTGTTGATTATTCCAGCTTCTGCTCTTGTTTATTCTCATAAATAAGACATGAGCCCCGGCTCCACACTCCCACCCTCGTGCACGCGCGCACCCTTCCTGGGGGTGATATTTATTATATGCAAATCCGAAGTAATCACTTGTTTTTCAGATGGCATGTGGATCGGGTGGAAAATAATAACCCAAGGTGACCGTGCCGCATCTATCCGGATGCCACGGGTTTGCATCTGCATCCACAGAGCTCTGGACCAATCATAGGCTGGGGTCCAGTAGGCTGGGGCAGCCTGGGACTGGGGCTTACTGCTTCCTGCCTGGAGAGCACAGGGCATGCTCTGCCCAGTGGCCTTCCTTGTGTGCCTGGGGTATGAGGATGCGGGCCATGGGAAACTGCAGGGAAAGGTCTCTGCGGTCTGCTGCAGGTTATCCCGGACAGTAGTTCCCAGGAAAGACTGTGGCTAGCCTGGTTCAAAGGCTCCACCTGCCGCTTCTCCCTGTATGACCCTGACCTTGCCGCTGGCCGCTGTACCAGGTCTCCATTTCCTCATCAGTCAAATGAAAACCACAGTTCTGAGTGTGGCTGGAGCGAGGAACTTAAGGTCCAGGTGGGCCCTTCCCCTCTGCCGATTCCCGTCTGGAAGGAGGTGAACCTGCTCTCCACCTCCTAAGTAGTTCTTGACCGTGAACGCTGTCTGACACCCATGTGAACACCCTCTAAGTGCTATGTCCTTGTCCAACCACATGACACGCTGGCCACTTTGAAACCAGCCTACCCTGTACTCCAAAGACATCTTTTCTCTGCCCAAAAGTCTGCCGTGGCTCTGTAGTGCCCTCCAGATAAGAAACTCACATCTCTCCTGTGTCCCCTGAGAGAGCATGGCCTGAACTCTGTGGCTCCATCAGCCTTTGCCTCTCACACACTCAGCCTCTCGGATCCTGGCTCAGTCCTTTGAGTGTGTCCCACTCACTCCTGCCCCAGGTGCTTTGCCTTTACTGTGCCTTCTGCCTGGAACTTCTGCCCCCCTGCTCTTCTTGTGATTCTATACTTACTTGTCATCTCCCCAGGGGAAAAAAATGCTCCATCTAAATTAGGTTCTCTGCCCGCCATTTGCCCTCTCTGAGAACCTTGTCAGTTTCCTTGGTGACACAGACCCCCGTTTGTCACAGGGCCGTTTATTTGGGTTAACTGGCTTGTAGGTCTCTTTCCAGCAGAAGGAAACAGAGCCAGGACAGGTTCTGTTCAGCAAGGTGACTGCAGGGAGCAGTATCTTCCTGGACCAAAAGCTGTGTACCTCCAGGGCAGCCCAAAGCCCAGGCAGGGCAGCCGGGGCTCTCGGTGGGTGTCTGTGTGCCCCAAGGAGGAGGGAGCCATGTTGCCAACTTCAGTGTCCTCTAGGGATGCTTTTCCGCCTGTCCCTAATGACTTGACATCCAAGGTCCTGGTGACAAGGCTCCCTCTGATAAAAGATGCAAAGCTAACATCTGGCGGTTAATTAATAAAGAACCGCCGTGTCTGGCGGGCACGGTGTGCTGACGCGGACAGTTTCTCCACCCATCCCAAGAGATGCTGACATGCACTACAAAAATGGGGGAGAAAAGATCGATTTAGAGCGGGCCCTGCTGACGAGGCTCCCAAGGGGCTAGAGACCCCGATGCCTCCATTCAGGGGTTGATGCTCCTTCTCCTACTGTAGGGCAGGGATGCTGGAAGGGGACCCTTATGGGAGCCAAGCCCTATATTCATTCCCTCGGCTTCTCCCAGGACCCCTGAGAAAGGAGTCTGCCTGGGGACATATGAGGGAAAACGAGGCTCTGGCGCCTACTCCGAAGCCTAGGCTCCACTCTTTTTCCAGGAAGCAAGGGCACCCAGCCAGTGTCAGCTGAGGAGTCAGCTGGCCCCTGTGTCCTGTCACTCCAGGGTGCTGCTACACAATAGATCTGCCGGTTCTTCTGGTCCAGCTGGGACCCAGAGTAGTAATATTGAAACAAATACACCAGGCATGCCTCTGTGGCAGAAGTGTTGACCCCAAAGATGGGAGGAGAAAGATCCTGGACCCAAACCATCGTGGCCAAACTCATTAAAGCAAGCTTGTGTATTCATGTACACGGGCTGCCTCCCCCTGAGACGGGGTTCGAGAGGTCAGCATTGGATGCGAGGAAGACAAGGCTTTTATAGCTCAAGGTTGGGGGTTTTCAAATGGGGGATTTGGTGGGCAACATAGGGGCTACAGGAGCAGAACGTAAGCATAACAAATTAGCCACGACAACCTCCTAAAACAAGACGTGATTGCAAGGTGCTCGAAACAAGGTAGTCATAACGGCTGGTTAAGACGGGGACGAATAACTTTTGGAAACAAGGTCATGGTTGCCCATTCTGGGAACGAGCGGTACAGAGCCACTTGGTAGTTAAGGTTACAGGTGCGGCTTAATCATTAACAGGAAACGAACCTAGTTTCTTTTTACCTTAAGATGGCGTTTAAGCCTAAAACGGAGGCAGGCTGGTCCATGAGATGTAGTTATTCCCCCCACCACCATTACCACCAAAATAAGGTTGTCTGTGTTAACATCAAGCATTTATTCAGCACCTGTTGTATTCCAGGGCCCACCATGATCTCAGTCATAGTACCTATAAAGCAGGAAGGACAGATGTCTCCATTGAGGCCTAGAGGGGAAGCGAGTTCATCAAGGCTACATAGCAGTGGAGGTGAATCCTAGCCCGAATCGTCCAGCACTTTCCAGCTTCTTCCTGTGGACCATGGGTGGAAGTGGCCCAGCCTGTATCTTTAGGAGCCACCGAGGACTAAGTCCAGATCTCTTCTGAGTCAGCATTTCCACTACCATCAGACACCTGGGTAGGCCTGGCTCTGACCTCTGACCTCGGGGACTGTGCGTCTCCGGTAGCCTCTGGCAAGCAAGGGAGCCCACCAACCTTCCGTGGCTGGTTCCTTGGGTCTGGTAAGTAGCCACCTGCTGTTCCATTACAAGGAAGAGGGGAAGCATCGCTTGGTAGCTTCCTCTGGTGACCAGGAAATCGCATAGTCGGGCAATGGTGGGACAAGATGGGGTGCTCAGCATAGAGGAGGGAAGTGGGGGAGTTGGAGGCTCCTGAGGGAGGGGTGTGTGTGTGTGTGTGTGTGTGTGTGTGTGTGTGTGTGTGTGTACAGAAAGGTGCACAGAACTGGGAAAGAATCAGCCCTTTCTCTTTCTCTGTGGGGGGATTCATGTAGGGTCTTGCCAGTAAATAGGTACTAGAGGTGGACGCTGGCCTACCTGGGATGCAAGCCGACTTGGCTATAAATATTGGTCTCAGAGCGCTGGGGCTACATGACCCAGAGCCAAGGGTTGGCCTTGCCTCTCTGGGCCTCAGTTTGACCTTCGTCGATGCTCACAGTCCTGTCAGGACAATTAGGTCACATAAAAAGCGGAGCACAGGCCTGTCACAGACGACAATCCAATATGCCACCCAGAGGCATTCCAGTTTGTCTGGTGGAGGGTTCACAGTACATGCTATACACACGTTTGGGGAGTTCCGAAGACTTCCATCTGCTTGTGCCTGAGGGACACCTGGTCACCGACCTGGGAAGGGGTGCCAAGCAGCCCAGGGTCCCTTCCGTAATCCAATGTCACTGACCGACCTGTCCTGTGACTCCAAGCTGCAGGTGTGATAATGCCACTGCCTGCTGGCCAGGATGAAGACACCAGGCACCAGAGGTCAGGAGGCTGGGGACTGCAGCCTTGTAAAGGGTCTGGGGAGGCCTGTGTATCTAGGATCCCTGGCTCTGTCCCCAGCTGGCCTCAGCAAGTCTCTCACTCGGGACCTCCGTCTCTACCTCTTAGTTCATCTCCTGTGACTGGGGGAAGGGAAGCAAGGAGGGAGAAAGGGGTTCAATGGGGCTCCCTGAGACTTCTCTCCTACCTCTCCTAGTCCCAGCTGCTGCGTTCTTGACCCAGAGTTAGTCCTGCAGGCCTGTATCGTGTGTTTGTGTGTGTGTGTGTGTGTGTGTGTGTGTGTGTGTATGTGTGTGTATGTGTGCGCGCGCACATCTCAGCCCCCAACTTTGATGGCTCCACTTGGGAAGCTGGAACGTTTGACTTTATGATGGTAGAGTTACTGCCTTCAGGACTGTATTTGACAGGCTGAAGGAGATACTCAACAGTCCTCCCTCCCCCCCTCCCCTCCCCTCCTCCCTTTTTCCCTCTCAGGCCCTGTTTTTGTTTCTTTCCCTGTGGCTGTGATAAAATACCCTGACAAAAGCAGCTGTGGTAGTTTTGAATGAAATGTCCCCCACAGTCTTGAGCATTTGAATACTTGGTCCCAGTTGTGGGGGCTGTTTGGGGAGGGTTAGGAGGCGTGGCCTTGTTGGAGGAAGTATGTCACTGGAGGCGGGCTTTGAGAGTTTAAAGATTTGAGCTAGTTCTTGTTCACTCTTTCTGCTTCATGCTGTCAGATTCAAGCCCTCAGCTTCCTGCTCCGGCTGCCATGCCTGCGGTCATGGACTCTACACCCTCTGGAACTGGAAGCCCAGATAACCTTTCTCTTCTGGAAGTTGCCTTGGTCAGGGTGTTTTATCATAGTAATAGAAAAGTAACTAATATAGCAATTTAAGGGAGAAAGGTTTCTTTTTTTCTAGCTCAGAGTTCAGGACAGGCTCCATCCGGGCAGAGACACCAGGGAATCAGGAACTTGAAGCAGGTGGTTACAATGTATCCATTCTCAGCAGAGCGCAATGGATACTTGCGGCTGCTCAGCTATTCATTCACGCCACCCAGTCACAGCCATAGATCCTAGCCAGGGAAGGATGATACCCACTCACTGCCCAGAGGTCCTTGTCCCAGGTGATTCCAGATTCTGACAACCAACCCTAACCACCACAGGATCTCACCATGTGTCTCAGGCTGGCTTTGAACTTAACCCTCCTGCTTCTTCAGCCTCCCAAGTGCTAAGGTTCCAGACATGCATCACCACGGCCAGCTTCACGCTTTATCATAAAAATAGGTACTGCATTAGATGATGTCACCCACTGTAGGCTGATGTCAATGTTCTGAGCACATTTAAGGTCGGCAAGGCTAAGCTACAATGTCAGTGTTGGTGGGAATTGAATGCGTTTTTGACTTATGATGTTTTCATCCTATGATCGATTTATCAGGACTGTAGCTCCATTGCTAAGTCAAGGAGCTATGACTACATCCTGCCTACAGAAAGAGATCCTTGTATTACACTGCTCGGCTGGATAAACTGAGGCTCAAAGAAGGGAGGTAAGAAATATGTCCACAGGAAGGAAGAATCAGACCCAGGATTGAGCCCAGGTCTGCCTGGCTTGTGTGTGGAGGTCAGCCTCAGTGTCTTCCTCAACTGTTCTCCATCTTATATTTTGAAGCAGGGTCTCTCACTCAACCTGACATTCGTCTATCCAGCTAGACTGTCTGGCCAGAAAGCCCCAGGGATCCTCCCATGTCCATCTCCCTAGCACCGGGATGACATCTCTGGAGTACTACACTCCTGCCTTTTTACACTGCAAGCCCTTTACTGACTGAACCACCTCCCCAGCCGCTTTTCATTTGTTGTTTGAGACAGGCAGGGTCTCACTATGTAGCCCAGACTGGCCTGCGACTTGAGATCTCCGGCTTTGACAGCCCCCACCCCCAGTACTGAGAAGCCAGCAAATCCACACTCAAACCAAACACCCAAACAAACTCAAAACAAAACAACAACAACAACAACAACAAAAACCATCTAATCTTCACAAAGATTGTTTGGGTTCACAAAGTACAGTTGGGGCTAAGTCCTTGACCTAAACCCGATCATCTTGGGTTTCCAGGAAGAGCCACACCTCACAGGACAGACTACCCTCCAGATGAAGTCAGTTATCCATGAGATGATACCCCCAGACCGAAGTCATCATCTTCAGAGAACCGCTTTGCCCCCTCATGGATCAGGACTTCTTCAGACCTTGCTGGACCAGAGCTAAGTCAATGGTCAGGGAAACCACACCTAGGTCTGGGCTGCTTAATTATTAAGGGTCTGCTTGTCCCCTTGAACTCCAATTCTTTTTAAACCTAAGGCTCACATCAGCATCATAAAGATGGAGTTGAGGGTCACTGACCCCTTTACAACCCCTCTTCCCACTGTGGCCACACTGAAGGAATCCTCTTCACCATTGCTTGTTCAGGGATTGGCTTACTGGGGTAGATGGTTGAGCCTAGCTTGGTGGAGCTGCTGGGACCCAGGCATGACACTAAGCCTCCCCTCATCCTCCTGCCTCAGCCTCCCAAACTCCCTGTCTCTCTGGCTTGCCTTCCTCCATCCTGTTCTTCCTGCCTGGCCTAGAGAAAGGTTGGGGGACCCTCCCATGCTCCCATAAATACCCAGTTCTTCTCTTCCTCCCCACCCTTCCTCCATCCTGCCCAGAGCAATCAATTTCTTCAGATATAATTTGGGATTCTAATGAACGGAGTGATTTGGCATTTAAATAATTATCCACTCTCTAACTGTTAGTGCTGCTGAGTCGGGAGAAATTTCCGCATCTTATTTATGAATATGGTTTTTCCCCCTCATGGGGTGGAGGTTTCCCAGCCCGCCTCTTGCTGGGCGCCTCCTCTTTTAAATGCCTTTTCAGCTCCTGCTTCCAGCAGAGCCCCCCACACCAGCCCCTAAGAGCCTATTAACAACTTTTCCCTTCCGCTCTCAGCCCCTGTTCACGCCCCTTTTTATCTTTACATTTCAATATCATTACAAATCCTAGTGTTATTCAAATTGCATCAATTATTCAATCTCTCCTCCCGAGTGCAGGCGGTGGCTTCCCCGGGGCTGAGCAGGAAAAGCAAAGGCTTTGAGGGAGGGGTGGGGAGTCACCGGGAACGGTCTCGGTTCCATTAACCTGGGCTTTTGGCTTCCACAAACCATGGAATTGATTAAAACACACATGGTTTCCATTTGGGCGCTGGAGAAGGCCTGCTGCTGAGAAGCACTGAGGTGAACGGCTCGGAGATAAAAAGCTTTGGCTGTTCCCACATACTCACCCACAGGATGTTTAGTGAGCTGTAAGACCAGCATCCATTTATTGAGCACTTACTGTATGCCAGGCACTTCCGCAAGCAGTTTACAGAAGCTGCCCCCTGGAAGGGCAAGACAAGCAGGTGATGCACTTTACTGTAATTCCTTCTTGTTTTAGGGAGGGAAACTGAGGCTGAGCGGAGGAGATTGCTAGAGCCTGGGCACCATCAGGGTTGGGGTTCATTTGTTTGAGACTCACGTGAGACACTGCTTACACCTCGGTCTGTTGGGAAAGTGTCAATTTTCCTCAAGGTCATGATGGTCTCTCAGCTGATAGACTCTAGAACTTGTATGTATGATGGTCACATTTCCTCTGCCTTGGCTTCAAGGAAACTCTCCCCCCACATACGGCCGTCATCTTCTCATTCCGTCCTCTCATCCAAGTGTCTCCCACTTTTGTAGCCCTGCCTGGCCTGGATCTCACTCTGTAGCCCAGGCTGGCTTCGAACTCAGAGATCCACCTGCCTCCACCTCCCAAGTGCTGGGATTAAAGCTGTGTGCTACCACATCTGGCTGGAGCCTTTCTGAAATGAGTTCAGTTATAAATGGCTTTAAAAAAAAAAAAAAAGTATGGGCCAGTGAGACTGCTCAGCAGGTAAAGGTGTTTGTCCTGAAGCCTGATGACCTGGATTTGACCCCTGGAACCCACATTGTAGGAGGAGACAACTGACTCTCCCAAATTGTCCTCTGACCTCCACACATGAGCATATGTCCTTCTGTGCATGTGCACACACTCTACATGAATATGTGTCTTAGTTAGGGTTTCTATTGCTATGAAGAAACACCATAACCATGGCAACCCTTATAAAGGAAAACATCTAATGGGAGTGGCTGGCTTACAGTTCATAGGTTCAGTTCATTATCATCCTGGTGGGACATGGTGGTGTGCAGGCAGACATGGTGCTGGAGAGGTAGCCAAAGGTTCTACATTTTGCACAGGCGACAGGAAGTGAACCGAGACACAAGGCATGGCTTGAGCATATGAGACCTCAAAGCCCGCCCCCACAGTGACACACTTCCTCTAACAAGGCCACGCCTACTCCAACAAAGCCACAACCTCTAATAGTGCCACTCCCTTTGGGGGCCATTTTCTTTCAAACCACCACAATCCGTAAAAACATTTTTTAGAGAGTTCCTATTGGCCAGGCATGACATCACATTTTACGACGCTAAGACTGAGCCCCAGAAAGGCTTGGAGACTTGTCCAAGGACACACAGAGGTGAGGCCAAGGTGGGAACGTAGTCCACAGGCCTGCAGAGCCCTCTTCCCTATCCTGGGTGTGTGTGGGGGGTGAGGGTCAGGGGGAGCGGGGAGGAGGACACCTCTCCTCCAGCTGTCCTATCTCTGCCATGGTTAGGAGAACATCACGGAAGCCACATCACGAGCTAGCTCACGTGGATCCCACACCACTTTATGGTGTGCCTTCTCTCCTGGCCTTGGTTTCCCCTGATGAATCCAGTCAGACTGGCCTTGGATCACTCCTTGTTCGCTTGTTTTAGAAGTCTATCTGCTGTCATGTGATCCTGGCCCCACCTTTGAGTCACAGCTGCCTTCCCCCCGCCCCCGCCCCCCAGGCAGGTGCAGACCCCCAGGGAACTGTGTCACTGGGTTCCCAGGGTTTCCTGATGCCAAGGGGAGAGAGAGAGCGTGCGCCAGCGAGCAGGAGGCTGCGGCAATAACAAGGCTGTGACACATGCTTCCTACGCCAGCCACCCAGGCTTCTGATCCTGGTTGTGGGGAGGGCTCACTCCCTCCTGAACCAGAGGTTTCTGCATCATCTCAGTGGGTCCCAAGCTATCTAGGAAGGTGTGACATCCAGTCAGCAGGTGGAAGCAGGCAGATCAGGAGGGTGTAGGCGGCGAGAGGGGTCCCCAAGGAAAAAGCACCTCATTCTCTGTGTGCCTGCTCAATGTGTTGCTTCCCCAGAGCCTGCGCACTCTGCCTTCATGCGTGTGCTTTCCTGAATAAAATCCATGATTTATGTTATGCCTCAGAATTGACATTTTACAGTGATGCTAGTCTATATGTATGCCGTCGATCTGGATACCCCGACACTCTCACTTTCGGGTGATCTCTATGATCCTAGTAGGGAAGCTGAGGCAGAAGGATGGGGAGTTCAAGACCAGCCTGAGCTACAGACGAGGCCGTTCTCCAGTCTTTCATGGGTTCTCACAGCTCCTCCAGTCAGCAGGATGCCACAGCCCTCTCTGTCAGGAAGTGCTGTGGGCACAGTGCATGGCTGGCTACACTTCCATCACTTTATGTTTTTTTAAAAGCTGCAAAGTGGCCGGGCAGTGGTGGCGCACACCTTTAATCCCAGCACTCAGAGGCAGAGGCAGGTGGATCTCTGAGTTCGAGGCCAGCCTGGTCTACAGAGAGAGTTCCAGGACAGCCAGGGCTACACAGAGAAACCCTGCTAAGTCTTTCTAACAGGGAGATGCGGCCTACAACCAGCACTTGAGAAATCAGTCTGCCCCATTCTGCAAATGCCTGTATATGGGGTGGGGGTGGGGATGTGTCTCCCCCTTCAGGTGGGGTCTTAGTCTCCACTAGGCCTTTTAGCACCTTCTGAGGTCTGTGTGGGCCCCTCGTTCACACCTGCCTTCTGGGCAGCTGTCACAATCCTGCTCATGCGTAGGAAGACAGAGGGATGAAGGTCACCTCCTTCACAGCATCTCTTACAACAGGTAAATTTTACCTGCAGACTCTGGATTCAACCCCCTTTGGGGTCCCCATGGCTTCTGCTTTTTCTGCACACATATCTCCCAAAGCTACCCGACTTCCCAGTGAGTCTTGAAAAGGCTCACCACCCCGATCTGTAAAATGCGTGGCCCCGAGAGCTTTTCTGGCTTGATGGTGGAAGAGTTGCCAACTGAATCAGGCTTCCCTGGGGCGGGAACTGGGAATTCGACCAACGGGCTTACATTCCAGTGCGACTGAGACTCTGAGTCTGAGCAGGGAACTCTAAATATAATCTTATCCAATCCTCATAGACTCAAAAAAAGGGGAGATTCTGCTCATACACCCTTTTAACAGATTAAGAAACAGCCTGGGGACTTGCCCAAAGGGCATGTGCTTAGAGCCCGGCCCCTCTGGCTTCCTTTTAGCTCCTGGATGGTGTCCTCTTGTGCTCCCTGAGAACTTTGTGCTCCCTGAGAACTTTGCCTATGCTATAGCCTTTGGCTAGAAAACTTCACATCCTCCTCTGAGAAAGCCTTAATCATCCTCTAGGTCATGCTTTCCAGGTCTCCCATGGGCTGAAGCATCGGATAGACTTGGGGAGCAGAGACTTGGGGAGCAGAGACTCGGGGAGCAGAGACTCGGGGAGCAGAGACTCGGGGAGAACTCTCGTGAGCCAGCCCAACTAATTCACGTCTTCACCTCCCACAGCCTTGCGGAGTGGCTCTGAGGGCTAGCGCCGCACTTTACGGACAGGACTTTGAGGCACAGAGAGGTCACAACACTTGCCCAGTGACACACAGCTAATGGTGAACTGTTTACCAAGAGTCCTGTGAGTGTGTGAGCCACACCTGCAGGAACCACGTCTTGAGAAGTGGGTTCCTTGTATCAGTGGTTCTCAACCTTCCTGATGCTGCAGCCCTTTAATACAGTTCCTCATGTTGTGGTGACACCAACCATAACATTATTTGCCTTGCTGCTTTATAACTATAATTTTGCTACTGTTAAGAAATGTAATATGTAGCCGGGCGGTGGTGGCGCACGCCTTTAATCCCAGCACTCGGGAGGCAGAGGCAGGCAGATCTTTGTGAGTTCGAGGCCAGCCTGGGCTACAAAGCGAGATCCAGGAAAGGCGCAAAGCTACACAGAGAAACCCTGTCTCGAAAACCAAAAAAAAAAAAAAAAAAAAAGAAATATAATATGTTTTCCTATGGCTATAGGCGACCCCTATGAAAGGATTGGTAGACCCCCTTATGAAGGGGTTGTGACCCACAGGTTGAGACCCCACTGCTTTAAATGAAGGAAAACAGCAGACTTTGACTCCCAAGTTCAGATCCATCCGGTAACCGCGAGAGGTTGTGCCCTCTAGCCCCCATCCCCACGGCCAGCACCTCCCGTTCAGCACTGAGTTCTCCGGCCTCCTTCACTCCCGCTCTGTGTTCCCAAGAAGGAGGGTAACATGGTCACCTTTGCACCCCACTTCACCACCTCTCCGCACCCTGCTCCAGACCGAGGCCTGTGGGAAACTCCCCGAGGAGCCCCCACACCCAACCCCTTGCTCGCGCCCCTCCCCGCCCCCCTCCAGTTTACTGCCATGACATTCAGATAAATGGCGCCTGTCAGAAGCAGTCCCACAGAAAGGCATGCCGAGTGATGTATGGCGCTGGTGCTGAGCTCCGAGGGGTGTTTCCACCCCAGCAGCCCCTGACCCTGCACCACAGCTGGGCGATGGGCTCTCCTCCTGCCCGGCCCTGGGGAGGAGTCCCTGTCGGATGCCATTACGGGAGTCTTTAATTACAGGCTTTGGGAACCTCTTCCACTTCCCCCCAAACCCTAGCCCCCAACTGTCTGCTCTAGAGCTGTCCTCTTGGGTCTTCTGGGGCTCAGGAACCCCACAGGGTTGGCTCAGAGGGAGAAGGCCCAGAATAGCCCAGCGGGGAACACAACATGGAGTGAGGCTCTGGAGCACTGGGGCCCAGCAGCCACCCGGAAGGGCCAGTCAATCAGACTGGTGCTGTTAGCACATTTCAGGGCCACCAAAATGCCCTGTCCTGATGCGAGGCTTCTACCAGCTGCCGGCTCTGTCACCAGAACAAGAGACAGCTACCACCATAGCATGTTGAGGGTTTTATGGGGCATAAGCCCCTACAAGATATTAAACACAGGCCCCACATTTTCAACCACATTTGATACAAGGTCACATACAGTGTCAAGGGAATGCAGGGATTTCTAGGGACCCACGTATATCATGTTAAACCCCACACCATCAGGTGTGACATTCCGCCCTTGAGACAAGCACCCCAGAACCCCAACAGTACCTTCACAGACAAATGGCTGAAGCATGGAACCTCTCACTTGCACAAAGAACACACATGGCCAGCGAGTTTCAGGGCTGGGACTTGTGCCTGTAAGACAGGGCACCAGAGTCCCGACAGGAGCTGCCACCTAGACAGTGTGGCAGAGCTGTGGTAAAGACTCAGTGAGTTGGGGAGTTGGTTCAGTGGATAAGACCCTTGCCGTGCCATCGTGAGGACTGGAGTTGGGGTTCCCCAGCACCCATGTACAAGCCAGACAGGCCCCGAGGCCGTCAAGTCTTGCATGTAAGCTCAGTGCTCAGAGGTAGAAACAGGCTCCCCGGAGCAAGCTGGCTGCCAGGCTAGCTGAACTGTCCAGAGAGACCCTGCCTCAGTAAGCAAAGTGGAAAGCAGGCAAGGAAGATACCCACGGCCAACCTCTGGCTTCTACACACACGTGTGCACACATACACACACATGTGCAAAAAAAAGATTGTGAGTTCACAATAAAAAGTGCTTACTAGGGCCTGGAGCCAGCAGACACCCAGATCCCATGGCCCGACCCAGGGGAGACGGGCTTGCTGACCCTGAACTTCACTGTGTGCCCCTTCCTGGCAGAGGCAGACGTGGACAAACTTGCAAGCTGAAGACTTATGTATGGCTTTAATCTTGCTGGGGAGGACAGACACGTCCCCGGGGTGTGCAAACAGTGTTTTCCCAGCGCGTCTCCATCCTTGTGGTTTAGTTGTCCCTCTCCAGGGACAACTGGGAAGTCTGGAGGAAATGGGACACTGTGGAGCACTATCGCTAAAGAAGTCAAGAAGGGGGCAACTTGGTCCAAGACTTCAGCCATCACTACTGTGTGTTGACAGGGTCTTTGCGCCCCAGTCCATGCCTCTTTCCAACACTCTTCTCCTCTCAGGGCCCCCACCAGCCCCGTAGGAAGCAAGGACCATTTCCAACCTTGTTTAATGAATGGGGATAACACGGCTCAGAGAGGTTGGGCCTAAGGATGCGCAGCTAGGTCTCCATAAGCATCTATCATACTGCCTTATGATATCAGAACCTCAGGAGTCCCGTGTCCCAACTGCCCAGGTGGCACCTGTCCAGGGCTCCTTCACTGCTCTTAGAGGCCTGTGACAATTCCCCAACCCCATGTGCTCCCGCGTAGCCAGGACCTGTTATCTGTTTTGCACACGGCTTGCGCCCGTCAGGGTAATGGACTGTGCTTGTCCTAGCAGAGGTGGCCTCTGGCAGGGATGATGTATGAGGCGCTATTGTTTGATATGAATGCATTAGGCGACATTCCCGATAAAGACTTTACCAGCAGAACTGTGTGTGCTGGCAGCATCCCCCACAGAGGGAGGGGCAGAGGCAGGGGTAGGCCACCTTGGGAAGCAGACACACTGGGTTGGACGGGCTTCCGCAACTTCTGGGTCCTGAGCCTGCCTTGCTCTTGCTCATTTCTCAGGCGGGGGCCCCACAGGTCTCACTATGAGAGGGTCAGAAGCAGAAGGCCAGAGTGCTGGGCTCCAACCTGAATCCTCAGAAACAGTGTCTCCTGGGGGAGGCCTTCCGGAGTGGGTTCCCCCAGAGAACACAGGAGGGTTAATACCTGAGGAGGTCAGACCCTCCCTGAGTGTGAGCCCGGGACCCTGTTGCTAAAATTCCTCCCCAGGATACATAACCAAGTCTACCCTTCCTCCCAACAACAAACTGAGGCACAGTTCGGACTAAATTTGCTCTGGTGAACTAGGAATTATTGAGCTTCCTTACAGAGTGTATGTGAGAGGTTTCTACAGGGGTGCTCATGTCCCTCAAAAGGTAGAAAAGGCTGAAAGAGCTGGAAAGCCTTTGTCCGGCAGGGTCTGGGCTTCCCTGTATATGCACTGATGAGGTCCCTTCCTATAGCCTTCCCCAGCCTACATACACTCTAGTCCTCCCCAAGGCCATGTGTAATTAAGGCGGAGTTGGACACAGCACGCGGTCGAGAGTGGCTGGACACTCAGACGAAGGTCTCGTGACCCTCCTCCCCTCCACTCCACGGGGGCGTGTGTAAATAGTCCGAAAGCGAGCTGGGCCAATCCTTTACAAGGGAGCCCAGTTGATCTCACCAAGATGGCAGCTGCTTTCCCTTGGGTGGCAGTGACGGGAAACAGGTCCTCTGAGACACACCGGGTGCTCTTTGACAAGTCAATCCTGTCGAGACCTTTTGCCACAAAAGACCTCAGTTTCCCAATCAGTAGCACAGGAGCAGGAGCAATGTCTGCTGCGGTTGTCCGCCTAGGCTCAAGGGGCTTACCCAGGCCTCTGCCTACCACTCTCCATGTTTTCCATGGAGCTTTCTGGGGGCACTCCATAGACCTGCTGGCTGATCCTAGGTAGTATGGGAGGGAAGAGGAGCCTTGCTAGGTACCTGAAGGTCCCCTCCACCAGTCCTTTGTGTGTAGGAGGGAGGAGCCTTGTCATGTTTAAACTTACCCTTTGTGCCCTGCACCCCCAGGGCAAGAGTGAACAGAAGTCAGACATGGCCCTGTGGAGGCCTCTAAGGGCCTCCAGGATGGGTAGCTTAGGGCACCCTGAAGGGTCCCAATAGAGGTCAAGTGACCCAGAGTCCTGGGAAGCAATATATATGAAAGACACCCCAGGAAAGGAGGTGAGTTTGTGCGGGTCTGAAGCAGGGTGGCTTCAGGCATACACTGAGTTCTGGATATGGGGGGAGCCCCATGAGAAAGTCAAGCTTCCTTTGCCCCATCTCTCAGCACATGGAGTCCCAGCCATGTTTGGTTCCATCTTGGGCTGGAGCTCAGTGGTCCCCCAAGTTGAAGGCATGCCAAAGGGGAGGCACACACAAGGTAAATAAAGGCAGAAATGTCACAGGCTGGTAGGAACGGAGCTCGAAAATAGGGAAAGAACACAGACACTAAAGGCCACATATTGCTATTTCCTTCCTGTTCTGACACAGGTGAGTTCTGTCGGGGAAGACAAAGCAGCCCAGCTGCATCCCTTAGCAGCCACAGATATAATCCCACAGCTACAATCCCACAACTACAATGCCTGCTAACGGTCTCCTGCTGTCAGGGACAGCAGTGTGTCTAGCCCATCCGCCATGGCAGGTGCAGGCATCCCTACGCTCACATGGCAGACTCCATTCTTCAGGGAGGTATGCTATCCCACATCACACAGAGGAAGACAGCCACCCTGGGATTCCCCGCAAAGGGGCCCCCAATCTCACATGCTCAGTTATATGTCTTATCACCCACAGCAGGGGGTCCACAACCACCACTGCCACACGCCATCCTGCCCCACATAGCCACATCAGAATTGCTCCCACAGACACTCTGCATCACAAGGATCGTTCTTATCTACCCATCTTGTCCCCATCGCAGGGCCCGGGGCCACCACTCTGCCCACACTTACCTTTGGTTCTTTTGGTCTGTGTTTGGGTGTCCATTGCTTCCTTTATTTAGTTTTCCCTGACAGCACCAGGAATCAAACCCAGGCACTCACACTTGCTAGACAAGTGCTCTACCACTGACCTACAGCCCCAGCCCTTGGGTGTCAGTCAACTGTTTTATGTAGCATGAATCTTAGAGAGTCTTATTAATAAAAATCAATCCTGAGGCCATTTATTGGGGTCAATGCTGGTAGATCAGAGAGACAGAACAAGCCACAGCTACCTCATCTGTTCCTCAGCTGGTCCTGTTTCCTCAGACTGGAAGCCTCTGAGTCCTCATCCAGAAAGAATCTCAGCTGAACTGTGTTGCTCCAAAGCCTGAAAGCTTAACCAGCCAAATGCCTAACCAGCCAAATGCTTCTAGTTTCTGGTCCTCACGCCTTATAAACCTTTCTGCTTTCTACCACTACTCCCTGGGATTAAAGGCTCGCTTTCTGGGATTAAAGGCGTGAGTCACCATGCCTGGCTGTTTCCAATGTGGCCTTGAACTCAGAGATCCAGAAGGATTTCTGTCTCTGGAATGCTAGGATTAAAGGCGTGTGTGCCACCATTTTCTAGCCTAAGTATCTTGTGGCTTTTCTGTTCTCTGACCCCAGATAAGTTTATTAAGGTACATAATATTTTGGGGAACACAATACCACCACAGTTTTATTTGACCTTTTTGGTGGAGGGAGAGAGTTGAATATATGTCTGTTTACCCTGCACAGGAAGCCAACAATGAAGCAAAGAGATGAGTCTGAGTCGACCTTGGTGAATCGATGGGTTTATTGAAGTTACCCGAAGCTCACTGGAGCCCTTGCCTAGCTTGTAGGCAGCTCTTCCTGAGAGTCTCCTCTCCCCTAGCAACTGTTTGCTGTCTGTATAACATAGGAAAGGGGCCTTCTGGGTCTTTTAACTTTCCTGTGACTTTCTAGGGAGTCATGTGAATCTCCCCTACTCCGTACAGAAGAAAGTACTTCCGAGAAATCGCTATACAGCGAAGGTTTTGAGCAGAGGGGACATGCTCCCCTTCTCTGAAAACCTTCCCTCTGGCATTTGTGTTGAGATTAGACGGACTGAAGCAGAGAGGACAGTGAGGCCAGGCTGCCAGGAGGTGGGCCGGATGCAGGTGGATGACCCTGATGGTGGTGGTGGTGGTAGGTGGCTGGAGTTTGGATGTTGGCAGGGGGTGGTGCCGATAAACTGCAGATTAGGTGGCCCTATGGTGGAAGAACACAGAGGAACAGAGGGCACAGATGATGAAGCACTAGTGATGGAGCACGGATGATTGATGGAGCACGGATGATGGAGCACTAGTGACCAAGAGGAGGAGCACTGGCAGGGAGCAGGGTCAGGGCAAGCTGGTAATGCCTGTACTGGGAGACACTGGGTAACCAGATAGATACACAATCCTGGAACTGCGACTGGGATGGGAAAAGAAATGGGAGACCAGAGAGGGCAGTTGAACACACAGAAGAAGGATGCTTGGTCCCCAGTTGGGGACCATGCCGTTTGTGGAGTCCTAGGAGGTGTGGCCTTGTTGGGGGAAGTGTGCCACTGTGGTGGGCTTTGAGAGTTTAAAGCCGTTTCTCTCTCTCTCTCTCTCTCTCTCTCTCTCTCTCTCTCTCTCTCTCTCTCTCTCTCCCTCTGCTTTGGGCTCGTGGCTCGTGATGGGAGCGCTCAGCTTCCGCTCCAGGCGCCACGCCTGCCGCCTGCTGCCCTTGCTCCAACAGCATGGGCTCTAACCCTCTGGAACCTCAGACCCAAAGGAACTCTTCTGTAAGTTAAATGGGTCATGGTGTTTTATCCCAGCAAGAGGAAGGCAGCTGACACCACAAGGGATGAAGTCCAGGGCTTCATGCTGCCAGGTAACGCATCCCACCGCTTCCACAGCGCACGGCCTCTTTTGGTAGGCTCCAGGCAAGACAAAATGAAGACCACCGAAAGCTCAGGTCCTGACTCCCAGCCCTCAGTTTTCTCATCTATAAAATGGGGGTGTTATAAAGCACCCTCAGACAGGTATGGTCAAGAGGGCCAGGTGATGTCTGGGCATGGCCACAGTGGCCCTTCCTTCCTTGCCCATCTTGGCTGGTTCAGAGACTCCAAACACCATAGGAAGAACCTGGAAATGCATGAGGCCACACTTGGCTCTCTCTGCACCCTCTAAGCAGCCACCAGGTCTCCGGTCCTGTCCTAACTCCCCTCTCCTGCCCTCCTGCCTCTCTCCAAATTTTGCCCCTCCCCGACCCTGTGTCAGAGCATCCCGTGTCCACCATCCAGGGAGTTACCTGACTTCAGTGAGCTGCACTCCAGGAGCTCAGCCACATTTTATTGCAGAAGCTTCTAGAGATAAAGCCATGGGAGCAGTGGGGATTTCAGGACTATAGTTTGGCCACCCTGCCCACCCCAGGGCTCAGCGGAAGTGAGTGACAGAGTGTAGCTATAGCTGTGATTGTTAAAGTTAATTTATGCTTCATTTACACCGCTCCAGATGCCAGGGATCCTGGGCGGATTTATCTGAATGCCAAGGGAGAGAGGGGGAGGGCTGAGGCTGAGGCCCTCTCTCCAGCTTCTCCCCCTCCCTCGTCCAGTTCTGAGGAGTCCAGCAGACCATGGTGTACCCAGCACTTGCCCTCACAGCTCCTTCCCTGAGCCCTAGCTCTTGCTTCCCCAAACTTGGAGTCACAGAGGGCAGGTAACCTGGGAACAGAACCCCTGCTCAGGTAGGGGATGGACAGGGCAATTAGTGAGTTTCCTCAGTGCTTCTAGGAAGTGTGACAGCCCACCCTCCACTCCAGTGGGCAGAACTGAGTCGCCAGAAGCATTTGATAAAGTCCATAGCTCAGTGAGCGGGACCTTATTTGGAGATGCAACTGCCCACGGTTTCAGTGATGGGGAGGCCTTTGGGAGTGAGGACCCTGACTCAGGAACAGGATCAGCACCCCTTTAAAAGATCTCGGGGTCAAAGCCAGGCTTGTTTGTCCTTCTGTCCTTCTGCCACACAGGGACACAGTGTTCTCCCCCTTCAGAGGACATACCACGTCACTATCCCGCACACAGAGAATGGCCGTCACTGGACCACCACGGCTGTACCTTGATCTCAGATTACCCAGCCTTAGAACTGTAGGGCTTGCTGTGGGATGTATGGCAAACGTGTTGCTGATTAATCAATAAAACACTGATTGGCCGTTGGCTAGGCAGGAAGTATAGGCGGGGCAAGGAGGAGAATAAAGCTGGGAAGTGGAAGGCTGAGTCAGAGAGACACTGCCAGCCACCACGATGAGAAACAGCTTGTGAAGATGCCGGTAAGCCACGAGCCATGTGGCAAAGTATAGATTAAAGGAAATGGATTAATTTAAGCTGTAAGAACAGTTAGCAAGAAGCCTGCCACGGCCATACAGTTTGTAACCAATATAAGTCTCTGTGTTTACTTGATTGGGTCTGAGGCTGTGGGACTGGCAGGTGAGAGAGATTTGCCCTGACCGTGGGCCAGGCAAGAAAAACTCTAGCTACAAGGGCTCACCTTTCTGTCCCTTCCCTGTCAATCCCCTAGTCTGTACTGCTTTGTCATAATGACACACGTGCATGGCTGTGGTCTGTGTAGATGGAACAAAACTAATAAGGCCCAGTGACTAGCATCCTAAAAAGCGGAGGGAAGCCAGGCATGACACACACACCTGGAATCCCAGCACCTGGGAGGCAGAGGCAGGTGGATCTTTGTGAGTTCAGGGCCAGTCTAGTCTACAGAGCGAGTTCGTTGCTAGCCAGAGGTACACTGTGAGACTCTGCCTCAAAAAAGTAAAATAGAGATTTAGACACAGAGGACTGCTCCCTGTGATGACAGACATGGATTTCACGGGTTCAGCTGCCACCAAAGAACTTCAAGGATTAACAAAACCATCAGAAACCAGGAGCAATGCCTGGGGGCTGGAGACTGGTGTGGCAGCACACACCTGTGATCCCAGCCCATGAGAGGTTAGAGGCAGGATTATGAGTTCAAAGCTATTCTGGGCTATATAAAGAGACCTTGCCTCACACCCCACATCCTCCCAAAAAAGAGGTGTGGGGAGTCCTGTTGAGGTATTTTACAGACTTCTACATCTTAAACTCCTCCCATTCATGACCCTCATCTGTCCAGGAACTCTCTATAGGACCTAGGGTATACAGGTGCATACAATAGGAATAAAAAACCAACATTAACCGATGGTACATCAGAAGGAAATTTACAGGGCCAAGTGTGGTGGCACAGGCCTCTAATTAGTCCCAGCACTTTGGAGGCAGAGAAAGGTAGATCTGTGAATTCAAGGGCAGCTTGGATTATATAGTAAGACTGTCTCAAAGAAAAGCAAAACAATTCTTTGGTATATATAGATATGCATATATACGCCACTATATATAATTTCCTATTTATTAATGATGAGAGCAGATTTGCATTCTCATGAGATGGATGTACTGATTTTTATATAAAGAATTATTGGCTGAATATTTGATACTGCAGGATCTTCAATATTTTTCAGAGTTAATCAATATTTTTTAATTAAAAAATTGGGGGTGAGCTGGATAGTTTTATGTAACCTGACACGAGCTAGAATCACCAGAGAGAAGGAAGCCTCACTTGAGAAAATGTCTCCATAAAATCAAGCTGTAGGTGAGACTGTAGGCATTTTCTTAGTGATGGATGGGGCGGGCCCAGCCCATTGTGGGTGGGGCCGCCCCTGGGCTGGTGGTCCTGGGTTCTATAAGAAAGCAAGCTGAGCAAGCCATAGTAAGCAGCACTCCTCCATGGCCTCTGCTTCAGCTCCTGTCTCCAGGTCCCTGCCCTGCTTGAGTTCCTGCCCTGATTTACTTCAGTGATGAACAGTAAGATGGAAGTGTAAACAAACCCTTTCCTCTCCAATTAGCCTTTGGTCTTAGTCAAGGTTTCTATTGCTGTGAAGGGACACCATGACCATGACAACTTTTACAAAGGAAAACATTTAATTGGACTGACTTACAGTTTGAGAGGTTCAATCCATTATCACCATGGCGGGACATGGTGGCGTGCAGGCAGACATGGTGCTGGAGAAGGAGCTGAGAGTCTACATCTGGATCCTCAGGCAATAGGAAGTGAACTGGCCCTGGGTGTATCTTGAGCACAGGAGACCTCAAAGCCCGCTCCACAGTGACACACTTCCTCCAACAAAGCCACAGCTCCTAATAGTGTCACTCCCTATGGGGGCCATTTTCTGTCAAACCACCAGAGTCATGGTGTCTCATCACAGTAATAGAAACCCTAAGACAGGGCAGCTGTATGGGTATGTGTGTGGGCACATGTGTGGGAGCACGTGTGTGGGGGCACGTGTGTGGGGGCACGTGTGTGGGGGCACGTGTGTGGGGGCACGTGTGTGGGGGCACGTGTGTGTCCCAGTACTTATGAGGTAATCCAAGGACAACTGTGGACTTGTCCTTCTATCGTGTGGATCCTGGGGATCAAACTCACGTTCCCAGGCTCAGTGGCAAGCACCTTTATGCACTCAGCCATCTCTCCGGCCCACTGCTTTGGCTTTACAATCGTCAACACTGAGAACTCTGCTTCACATACATATGTAGTACAAAATGGCATCAGCACGTTCAGTCTCATTGCAGAAATTGTTGGAAATTCTGTCCTCATCCCAAGCCAAAACTCAGTTAATGTGTTTATTTTAAGTGAGACTCAAGTCAGCAACTCAAATAGTAGTTTTTTAAAAACCGCACATTCTAACACGAGCTAATCCAAAGACAGACTAATTTGATACTTACACACTGAAGAATGCTGGTTGGAAAACGCGCAGTCTCTGTTTTCTGTAATTAAACCACGGTGTCTGTTCACATACAAATAAAAGCCTTTGTGTGCACAGTACGAACACTAACTCACAACACGCAGTGCTCTCAAGTCTCAGTCTGAGCTGAGGTATTTGGGGCAGTGTTTGTTGGTGTGCAGCAGGATGACATCCACAAAGCCAAGTGCTAGTGGTGTATGTTCACAACCAAGGCTGCGGTGCAGCTGCGTGACGCAGCGCGGGTGGGAGCTGCCAGAGGCATGGCAGATCCGTTACACGTCAGAACTTGAAGTTACGCTTTCAGAAACTTTTACCTGTTGACAAAAGTTTTTTGCAGCTCCTACATTTAGGTATGTGACCACGCCTGGGGTCAGGACCACAGTGTAAGGAGCTGGTTTTAAACATCTTCTCTGTGGTCCTGTGACTCACTAGCAGACTAACCCAGTGGCCATGAGAGTCGTGGTGGTGGTGATGGGGTGGCGGTAATGGTGATCATGGTCATGATGATAGTGGTGGTGATGGTGATAATGGTGGTGATAGTGATGGTGGTGGTCATGGTGGTCATGGTGATGGTGATGGTGGTGATGATGGTGATCAGGGTGGTGGTGATGGTGGTGATGATGGTGATCAGGGTGGTGGTGATGGTGATAATGGTGGTGATAGTGATGGTGGTGGTCATGGTGGTCATGGTGATGGTGGTGATGTTGATCAGGGTGGTAGTGATGGTGATCAGGGTGGTGATGATTTGGTGATGGTGTGGTGATGGTGATGGTGATGGTGGTGGTGGGGCGGTCTTGCTTTCTGTGTTAAGAGTCTGTCAGTTTGATATTTGGCAATGATGCGCTAAAAGCCTCAGATATCTGAGACACTATGCCCTCTTGTCCTCTTCCTCCTTTCCCATCTCTTTCCTCCTCCTTCCCTCCTTCCCTTCTGCCTGTTCCCTTTCAGCATGTGCCAAGGCTCGTCATTCATCAGACTCTGAGCTGGGGTACTGAGACCCAGAGTGGGGGCAACCGCACCCCTACCCGTGTGCATGAGTATGTGTATGTGTGTGTGAGAGAGAGTGTGTGGGTGTCTCTGTGTGTGAATAAATGTGTGTGAGTGTGCATGAGTGTGTATGTGAATGAATGGATGTGTATGAGTGTGCATGAGTGTGTGTGTGAGAGTGTGTGGGTGTCTGTGTGTGTAAGTGAATGAATGTGTGAGTGTGCATGGGTGTGTGTGAGAGAGAGCATGTGTGTGTGTGTGTATGTGAGGGAATGAATGTGTGTGAGTGTGCATTGAGTATGTGTGTGTGTGAGTGGGTGTGTGCACACATGTGTCTGTGCATCACAGGCATACAGTGTCCATGGAGGACAGAAGAGGACATTGGACCCCTGGAACTGGAGTTATGGATGGTTATGAGTCACCATGTGAAGCTGAGAACTGAACCCCAGTCCTCTTGCAAGGGCAGCAAGTGCTCTAATCACTGAGCTGTCTCTCGAGCCCCCACATCCCTACTGTTAAGGATCTTGTGTTTGGGGCCTGAACACAGCACGAAAGAAACAGTCTCACTATGGTTTGATGGCGTCCTGACTGGGGGGCTCTGTGTTCCTGCTGGGGCCACCTGCGCTTGGGCCTCTCTGTCCCTTTACACCTCTGAACTAGTTTGCTTTCTGTTGCTGTGTAAGCGAACTGTGACCAAAAGCAAAGTGAAGAGGAACGTATCTATTTTATCTTTCAGGTTTCAGTCTGTCAGGAGCTCAGGGCAGGAACCTGAGGCAGAAACTGAAGCAGAGAGCATACAGGAAGACTCCTCACCGGCTTGCTCCCTGTGGTGCACCCAGTCTGCTTTCTTGTCTAGGACGCTCAGGGGTCATACTGTTCACCCCCCTACACCAATCATTATCAAGAATTGCCCCACAGACATGCCCACGGGCCAATCTGATGGAGACAATTCCTCCACGGAGGTTCCCTCTTCCCAGGATATAACACTGAGAAAAGGCAATGGGTAGATAAACGGAACTATTTGGCTTACAGATTACAGTGCACCATTGAAGGAAGCCGAGGCAGGAACCTGGAGGCAGGAACCTGGAGGCAGGAACCTGGAGGCAGGAACCTGGAGGCAGGAACCTGGAGGCAGGAACGGAAGCAGAGACCCTAGAGAAACATCACTTACTGGCTTGTTTTCATGGCTTGCTCAGGTCCATTTTTTTTTTTAATGCAACCCAGAACCACCTGCCCAGGAGTGGCACCACTCAGTGGGCCGGGTTCTCCTGTATCAAATTAACAATCAAGAAAAGGCTCCATAGACATGCCAGTGGCATGGAGGCAACTCTGCCACCTGGGGCTCCTTCCTGCCAGGTAGGTGACAAGTTCATGTCAAGCTGACAAGCACTAACCAGTACTTAACAACAATCTATAAACGTTTCTCCTTATACCACAGAGAAGGGCAGTTTTACCCCTCATCAAGGAAACTTCTCTTTACAACAGACAAGAGACCATGACAGAAAACCACAACCCATCCAAATGCAGAGTTGTGGAGCCCAGTCCCTGCGGATACATCTACAAAACACCCCTACACCTAAGGCTCAGAGAACATCGCAGAAGAGCAGCAGAAAGACTGTAAGAGCCGGAGGCTCAGGGAGTTTGCTGTGAGGTCGTGTCCTAGTCACATCAGAAGCTACCCCCGTAAAGTCTCATCATCGTGACTGCCCAAGTGTGAGCCGGACAAGGAAGACAGTGACGAGCGTGCCAAACTGGATGGAGAGAAGCCCATGGGGCCTTGACCCTACACAGAGAACTACAGGCACCTGAGGAAGGCTGGGAGTGGGCGAGCACACCAATTGGCTGTCCTGCGCCAGTCAGCTCTGAAAACACACACAAGTAACATTATACAGACTGAGCAGGTTACTTTAGGAAGATATGCACATACACATATATAAAAGCAATAAGCTGGGTAGTGGTGGTGCATACCTTTAATCCCAGCACTCGGGAGGCAGAGGCAAGCAGATCTCTGTGAGTTCAAGGCCAGCCTGGTCTACAGAGTGAGATCCAGGACAGGTACCAAAACTACACAGAGAAAACCTATCTCGAAAAACCAAAAATAAAATAAAATAAAAAATTAAAAGGCAGTAACAATTAGTTTTTTTTTTTTAAAAAAAAAGGGCCTGAATTTGAAGGAAAGTAGGGTCTACAGTTATTACATATTGTAATTATATGTTGTAATTACACGATAATCTCAAAAGGAAAAGAAACCCCCCAGCAGCACAACTTGAATGTCTCTCCCGCCAGCTCCGTAACCATGGCCTTCAGGGCTCAGACACTCATTTGCCCTCTAGAGGAGTCTGTCTGCTTGGGTCAGCCAAGGCTGCCGAGAGAACCAGTCGTCTGGATCCAGGAGGGCTGCACCCCTGTAGGGCATGTGCCCCTCTGATTTACACCCTTTGCTCTCTCTCCCCAGCTCACGGAAGAGGCGGAAGATCTATGCCTGTCTAGGGCTTCACGATGAGAGGGGAAACGACGCGCCGACACCTTAATTACGGCCATTGTCACAGAGTCACACTGAAGTTGTCTGATGATCCCCTTGAGAACCAGCATTAATGGTCGTCAGAGCCTTTGACGCCCTGTGGTGGATTGGAGAGCGACACAAATGGCGGGCGATCCACTTCAGCTGAAGCCCTGGTGACCATTCTGCTCACATTCCTACCTGTGAGACTGCCATGGACAAGGAGCCCTTTGGGAGCGGAGACAGAGGAGAGCAGCCCCACACAGCCTCACCTTGAGGGCCTGGTCTCTGCCTTGGTCAAGTTTCTGGCCAAGCTGGAGGACACATGAGAGGCTGGTCTGCCCATCTCTTCCAAACCTACACCCCCACCTTGCCATGGCCAGGTGCCCTGCTGCAGCTCTGAGGTCCCATGTGTAGATGGCTGTGTCAAGGATGCCTGTGTGACCCCAGAACTGCCCCCCATCACAGCACCGGGAGTGTGCTCCATTATCCTCCCACGTCACAGATGATGCCCGAAGGGTGGCCCCAGCTCACCCGCTGTAGGGGGCAGAGCAGGGGGCCGGGCTCAGCAGCAGCAGCAGGAGGGAGAGCTCACAAAGTGGGGGGATTTGTTAAGGTCACCTGGATCTCTTACAGCAGGGCCTCTGTGTAAACAAACGTTTCACCACGTCGGGGAGATGAAAAGATTTGAACCCCTCTGTATGAAAGTTTTACAAGGTGAGGGAGATCTATAGAACTTTGGTCCTTGGCAGGCTCGCCACTTTTGATAGGAAAAAAAGGAAAACCACATTTCTCACACAGGGACTCACAGCTGCAGAGAGGCCTGGCCACCAGGAGGGCCGGGCTCTGAGCAGTCCAAGGAAGGGCCTTGATCCTGCAGACTGGGGACCTGGTTCATGACCTTGGTAACGGACTTCACATCCTTGAACCTTAGATCCCTCGGCAGAAGATGAGGTATCACGGTGATACTTCCCGTCTAGGGCCACCAGACAGTGCTCAGGGAGCACCTCAACCCATCCCTGACTAGCCCAGCCTTCTCAAGGCTCTTCCCACACATGGTGGAAGCCAATGGGTCCTGGAGAGCCTTCTCCCTCCTGCCTTGGTTGTCTTCCAGCAGCTCTGGGATGGAACCTTGACCGTCTGTATGTTCAGCAGGCGAGGAAGTTGAAGTGCAGAGGTGAACAGACTTGCTAAGGCAGCATACAAGTGTGGCCGTTTGGGTGAAAATGGCCTCATAGGCCCATAGGGAACGGCACTATTAGAAAATGTGACCTTGTTGGAAGGAGTCTGTCACTGGGAGTGGGCTTTGAAGTTTCAAATACTCAAACCAGGCCTAGTGTCACTCTTCTTGCTGCCTGTCCATCCAGATGTACAAATCTCGGCTCCTTCTCCAGCACCCTGTCTGCCTGAGCACCGCCATGCTTCCCGCCATGATGATAATGGACTAAACCTCTGAATCTGTAAGCCAGCCCCAATTGAATGTTTTCCTTTCTAAGAGCATCTGTGGCCATGGTGTCTCATCACAGCAACAGAAAACTCTAAGGCAGTAAGTGACCCCCAGGCCTCTATTGATGATCAGATCTCCCAGCCAGGGCACACCCCTCACCACCTGAGCTGGCAAGATGCTGTCACAGAGCCCAAGTCCAAAACCCAGCAGTTCTACCCCTCAGAATCTACCTGGGAGAAACTGAGTCTTGTTCACACCCTGACTGGCATAGGATGCTCTCAGTAGCATCACTCATGAGAGCAGAAACGTGGCCAGAACCCATATGTTGACCTGTGGAGGAACAGGCAAGCAAAACATGGCAGAGCTACACCATATGGACACGATACAGCCACAGACAGGAGTACTGAAACAGAGAGAGACACAGTGACTCTTTAGATGTCACGATCTGGAAGATACTAGTCACACATGGCCACATGTGTTGTGTCCTTACCAGGAGACGCCAAGGACAGGCAAATCCACAGAAAAACGGGAGGGAGCCATGGGCTCTGTGTATACACACACGTGTGTGTAAATGGATTCCTGGTGGGGGAGATTATAAAATTGCTCTGAAATTAACACGGTTCTAGTTGCAAAACTAAATATATTAGCTGGGCATGGGGGTGTGTACTTTTAGTACCAGCATTTACATAGACAACTCAGGAGACTTGCTATAGGTTCCAGGCTAGCCTGAGCTACATAGTGAATTCAAAGACAGCCTGACTCAAAAGAAACAGTTGGGTGTGGTAACACATGCCATCTATTTATTTACTGTTGTGTTTTTGTTTTGTTTTGTTTTTGAGACAAGGTCTTTCTCTGCAGCCCTGGCTGATCTGGAGCCCCCTATGTAGACCAAGTTGGCCTCAAATTCACAGAGATCGGCCTGCCTCTGCCTCCTGATTACACCTTTAATCCCAGTACCCAGGAGACTGAAGGAGGTGGATCCCTGTGAGTTTAAGGCCAGCCTAGTCTACATAGCAAGTTCCAGGCCAGCCAAGGATACATAGTGAGACCTTGTCAAAACCAAACCAAACAGACACACAAAGAATATATCCCCTCACAAAACCCTGATTTTCATGAAGACTGGTGCTATTGTTTACCAGTGTGCACTCTATGGTGTGTGAATGTCTTAATAAAGCCACAGCAAACACGGGGTCGGTGTGGGGCGACTTCTAGATGGCTCGGTAGGTAAAGGTACTTGTCATAAACGCCAGGTGGCCTGACTTCATCCCTAGAACCCACATAAAGGTAGAAAGAGAAAACTCATTCCACAAAAGTAAATCCCGTATCTCAGTCAGGGTTATGATCACTGTGATGACATACCATGACCAAAACAACCTGGGGAGGAAAGGGTTAATCCAGCTTATACCTCCACACCACTGTTCATCACGGAATGAAGTCAGGACAGGAACTCAAGCAGGGCAGGAACCTGGAGGCAGGAGCTGATGCAGAGGCCATGGAGGGGTTCTGCTTACTGGCTTGTTCCCCATGGCTTGCTCAGCCTGCTTTCTTATAAAACCCAGGACCACCAGCCCAGGGATGGCTCCACCCACAATGGGCTGGGCCCTCCCCCACTGATCACTAATTAATGATCCTATAGGCCTGCCTAAAAGCCCATGTTATGGAGACGTTTTCTCAGTTAAGGTCCCCTCCTCTCAAATGACTCTAGCTTGTGTCAAGTTGATATAAAACTATCCAACACAACTGACCCCTTGTCAACTTGACATACAGACACATCACTGTTAACCCACCACCTTTCCTTTATTGTTCATCTCCAAGATCTCACATTAATACTGACATCACAATATAAAATACTTTCAACTTAGAAGTGTCACAGTCCTCTCCGCCGCCATGGCGCCCGTGAAAAAGCTTGTGGCGAAGGGGGACCAAAAAAGGAGGAGGAGGAGGAGGAGGAGGAGGAGGAGGAGGAGGAGGAGGAGGAGGAGGTTTTGAAGTTCGTCCTTGACTGCACCCACCCTGTAGAAGATGGAATCATGGATGCCGCCAATTTCGATCAGCTCCTCTAGGAGAGAATCAAGTGAACGGCGGGAAAGCTGGGAACCTTGGTGGCGGGGTTGTGACCATCGAACGGAGCAAGAGCAAGATCACCGTCAGCTCCAAGGTGCCTTTCTCCAAAAGGTATTTGAAATATCTCACCAAAAAATATTTGAAGAACAGTCTCTGAGACTGGTCATGTGTTGTCGCCAACAGCAAAGAGAGCTACGAGCTGCATTACTTCCAGATTAACCAGGACAAAGAGGAGGAGGAGGAGGGTTAAGACACAATGGTCTGCAATGCTTATTAATTCATAAATAAAAGTTAGGGCCAAAAAAAATAAGTGTCACAGTCCTACAAATTCAAACACTTCAAAAATGCAGTCTCTTAAACAAAGTGTCTTTTAAAATCCAAAGTCTCTCATCTATAGGCTCCTGTCAAATAGGAGCTTTCTTACTTGGAAAGGGAAGAGCCAGGGCACAGTCACAGTCTGAACAAAGCAAAACCAAACTCCAACTGTGTAAAACCTCAGTGTTCAGTAGTGTCTGGGATTCACTCACCATCTTCTGGGCTCCTCCAAAGGGCCTGGGTCACTTCTCCGGCTCCGTCCTCCGCAGCACACACAGCTTGTCTTCTAGGCTCTGGCTGGCTCCATTCCATGGCTGCTGCTGTTCTTGGTGGTCGTCCCATGGCGCTGGCATCTCCAAAATGCTGCGGTCTCTGCCGTAACTGGACTGAATCTTTACCAACAACCGCTCCTGGGCTCTCTTCAGGGACTCCAGCCCTGCCATACAGTGCCAAGCCTCAGCTGCTCTCCATCATCTCTTCATGCCTTCAAAACCAGTAACACCTGGGTGACTCTTCCATGACCAAGTTCAGCTGCCAGCATGAGGTGCAGCCGTGGCTGCCTCTGGAACACAGCTTCTGTGTGCTGACCCTGAGGAAACCCTTCCCAGAAGACTTCACCTCAGTGATGCTGGTCTTCTCAATCACTGCTGATTCTTCAGCCCCAGCTGAGCAGCATCCATTGTCCCAGCAAAGCAAAGGTTTCACTTCAGTGGTTCTGGTCTCCTGTTAATCACAGCTGATTCTTCAGCCCCAGCTGACCAGACACCACAGATTCTTCACACAAATGGCCCAGCAGAGTCTTTGCTTCCCTCAGAAACTTCACGAGCCAGGCCTCCATCATCTGCACTGCTCTCAACATTCTTATCTTCCAAGCTCCTCAGAACAGCTCACTGAGCTCTCAACACTCAATGGCTTTTCCAGCCCAGAGTTCCAAAGTCGTTCCACAATCCTCCCCAAAGTAACATGGTCAGGTCTAACACAGCAATATCCCACTACCTTGGTACCAACTTCCTGATGCAGAGATCATGGAGGGCTACTGCTTACTGGCTTGCTCCCCATGGCTTGCTCAGCCTGCTTTCTTATAGAACCCAGGACCACCAAGCCAGTGATGGCCCCACCCACAAAGGGTTGGCCCCTCCCCCATCAGTCACTAATTAAGAAAATGCCCTACAGGCTTGCCTACAGCCCCATCTTACAGAAGTATCTTTTAAAATTAGGGGTCCCTCCTCTCTGATGACTTTAGCTTGTGGCAAGTTGACATAAAACTATCCAACACATCCCAGACTATTTGAGTAGGTAGTTCCCTGCCCAGTCTCTAATTCACACCCTGCAGCCTACCTGGGGTAATCCCAGATCTCAAATGGCCCCACCAAAGCCAAGTAGGCTATGTGGCCTAGTAAGGAAGCAATAATGAACCTACCACAGAGGACCTTGAGGAATAGCTCTGAGTGCTCTTCATCACTCCATGCTCATGCCTGTCCCTTTGCTCAGAGTCTACAATGGTCCAGGCTCTGTACCACTGCTGGGGACACAGCAGAAAGCAAGAAAAGCTCTGACTTCCAGGATGCCAACAGCTGAGGATGCAAGAGCTGGCGGCAGTGTGTGCCAACACGCCTGGCAAGGAAGAGCGTCTTCGTAAGGAATTGTCTAGATCAGGTTGGCCTGTGGGCATGCCCGGTGGGCATTGTCTAACTGATGTAGAAAGACCCAGCCCACTGTGGGTGGCACCATTCCCTAGCCAGGAGTCCCGAATACTATAAGAGGGGAGAAGGTGGCTACCTGAGAGCAGGCCAGCAGCAAGGTTGACTTTACTCTCTCTTCAATCTTGACTGTGGCTGCTTGAGCTTCTGCCTTGACTTACCCAAAATGATGGGCTCTCAAAATTGTAGGAGTGTATCTAGGACCCCAAACTGAGGACCCATGACCCAGCCTCCACCATCTAGGACCCCAAACTGAGGTCCCATGACCCAGCCTCCACCACCACCTTGCCACATGCCCAGTGCCTCTATTACACACTGTAACTGCTATCTACAGCAGCAAAAGAGGCCAGACCAGATTGTAACAAGCATCTCGGGAATATTTTAAGTTGTTTTTTTGTGTTTGTTTGTTTGTTTGTTTGTTTGTTTGTTTGAGGCAGGGTTTCTCTGTGTAGCTCTGGCTGTCCTGGAACTCGCTCTGTAGACCAGGCTGGCCTCGAACTCACAGAGATCTGCCTGCCTCTGCCTCCCAAGTGCTGGGACTAAAGGTGTATGCCACTACTACCTGGACTAAATTGTATTTTAAAGCCTCTAAACTTGCCATGTCAGGGGGACGAGAGTCAAGACAGTAAGTGTTAATGGTTGCACCGGAAGAGCTGGGCCCCTTTCCCTGGTGGATTTTAACAACACAGATCAGGGAGACCCACCCCGAGGGCAATGAAACTGTGGGTAGTTACAGCAGCAGGGCGCTGAGTTATGGATATGAACCTGTCCCCAGCTTCTTGTTTTTAATTAGAAAGCACTTTTTGGTAATTCCACTCAGCATGGTAGCTATGGTTTGAGAGTCTCTTGTTCACTGTCTTTAAATTGTGAGACGTTCCTTCAGGCCTGGTGGAGATGGACACTCAGGGCCATGGTTGGCAGAGACAAGGGATGCAGGCTCAGCACCCCATCTTGATCTGTGGCAGCACACCTGGGCATTATTCCAAGGAGCTCAGAGTCTTTGCTCTGAGTGGAGGCCCAGCCCAGGAACAGGGGCTCAGACCTAAGAGATGTCCGCTGCCTGTCTTCAAGAATCTCAGCCAAACCTTTTCCTACTCACCTCACATTACCTCACCCTGGGCGACTTCCCTGACCTCCACCCTCTGATCTCTCATTCCTCTTCCATTGGCTACCCAGACCTCAGCTGCCACACCCATCCATTCCATTGGCTACCCAGACCTTAGCTACCAACATCCATCCATTCCATTGGCTACCCAGACCTTAGCTGCCAACATCCATTCATTCCATTGGCTACCCAGACCTTAGCTGCTAACATCCATCCACTCACTTATCTGTCTACACACCATCCACCCACCTGCCATGCATCCATTCACGGCCTCACCATCCATTCATTCATCCACCCACCCATCTGTTACCCACCCACCTACTTATCCACCTATGCAACCTGAAAGGGAGCTGTTGTAGAATCTTAGTTGGAGGTGTGTTACATTTGTTTATGCTGTGGAACATTTATTTAATGATGCAATGATGTGTTGCATTCTTTTATGCTGCATTTGTTTAACTCTGTGAAGCTGTGTTACTTTGCCTGTCTAAAACACCTGATTGGTCTAATAAAGAACTGAATGGCTGAGAGCTGGGCAGAGAAAGGATGGATAGGCGGGGCTGGCAGGCAGAGAGAATAAATAGGAGGAGAAATCTGGGAAGAGGAGATTAAGGAGAAGGAGAAAGAAAAGGAGGAGGAGGACCCAGGGACCAGCCACTCAATGACACAGCCAGTCACGGAGTAAGGAGTAACAAAAGGTATACAGAAATAGAGAAAGATAAAAGCCCAGAGGCAAAAGATAGACAGAATAATTTAAGTTTAGAAAGGCTGGCTAGCAACAAGCCAAGCTAAGGCCAGGCATTTATAAGTAATAACGAGTCTCCATGTGATTTATTTGGGAGCTGAGTGGCAAGCCCCCAAAGAGCAAAGAGCCCAAAGAGTAAAAAACAAACAAACAAAAAAAAAAAAAACACCCAACAACAGGGAGCCAATAGCCTTCAGCCATTCCTGTAAGCAAACCCATGCACCTCCATCAGATTCTCATGAAACACTTGTCAGGTAAGATCTAGCATGCCCATTTTACAGATGGAAAAAAAACCTTAGGCTCTGAGAATTTAGATTGCTTGCCCAAAGGCCAGACAATGGACAATTAGTTGCATGCTTAATTGAGACACAGCCACAGGCCACTGATGGCGAGGGGTTTGGGCCAGGAAAGAAAGACCTTCTAAATAATACCTTGTAGGCAAGTGAGCTGCCTATGTCCCACCCCAAGTTTGGTCCCCAAATCTCATTCCCTGGCTCCTAGACCAGGCATCAGCTGCTAGGCCATCTCTTGCCCAGCATGGGGTAGGAAATGGACAGCACCCAGCACAGGGGCCCATTGTGGCCCCTGGGTAGCACAGGCTTCCTATTGTGCAGAAGCAGCAGCAGGTGGACTTCTCCTGAGGCCTAGTGCCTGTCATCCAGCTTTGGTTGCCACCATTGTGTGGCTACAGGGGCCCTTTGTCCCCAGAGGGCTCTCTCTCTCTGCCTGCCTAGACCTCCCATAACCCCAGTCATGGTGGTTTGCATTCAAGATAGAGCGAGATTCAGGACCAAGTGGGTAAGAACACTGGTTTGGGGGTCCCCCACCCCCCCTCTTGGAGCCTCAGTTTCCCCAACTGTAACAGGTGATTTCCTGCCATGCCTCGGCCCTGATGATGAGGGTGTGGCACTTGGAGGTCACCCTGAGTGTGGGATTGGGCCAAGCTCTCTCGATGTCTGCTGAGTGCCCCCCTCACCCCCCAACTCCCCACCCCGGAGCTATTTCCTCATCTGTAAAGGAGAAACAAAGCAGGGCCTGTCCCCAGGAACAGCGTCACACAGAGCTCTCAGCTCCGAGCTGTGCCTAGAGATGGCAGCTGCCGCCACATTGCAGTCACAGTGGTGCTGCAGCCCCAGGAGCTTTAAAGAGCTTGGTGCCACAGCAGAGCAGTCACAACTGTCCCGGATGCCGCGACAAGATGCCAAGACCCCTCCCTTGGCCGTGTCCTGCCTCTACTCAGAGAAGACAAGCACTATTTCTTTTTCTTTCTTTCTTTTCTTTCTTTCTTTTTTTTTTTTTTTTAGGATTTATTTACTTATTATGTACACAGTGTTCTGCCTGCATGTATGTCTGCAGGCCAGAAGAGGGTACCAGATCTCATTACAGACGGTTGTGAGCCACCATGTGGGTGCTGGGAATTGAACTCAGGACCTCTGGAAGAGCAGCCAGTGCTCTTAACCTCTGAGCCATCTCTCCAGCCCCCAACAAGCACTATTTCTAAGGTCACATGACAAGGGAGTCCTTAGCCAGGCTCCCAGAGCCGCTCCTGGATTCTTAGTCTTCTAGAACGGGCTTCCTAACCGTTTTGGGCTTGAGATCCATTTTTGCCCAAGAAACTTTCATGCAATCCCAGGTCTGTAGGTACATCAAATATTTGCTGATGAGAAACTATGAGATTTATTTTTAAAAATTTTCAGCATTGTGATAAATGTTATCATTTCATTAAAGAATAAAGCAAACTTGCACTCTCTATTTAAAACAAAACAAAACAAAAAAACATTGAACCAGGTGCTGGTGGCGCACGCCTTTGATTCCAGCACTCAGGAGGCAGAGGCAGGTGGATCTCTGAGTCTGAGGCCAGCCTGGTCTACAGAGTGAGTTCTAGGACAGCCAGGGCTACACAGAGAAAATCCGTCTTGGAAAAACAAAACAAAACCAAAAACCCATTGAGTCCAGCCGTATCCAGCAACTGCTCTTGGACATGGGGCCCTCCCTGGAGTGCAGTGGATGCATCAGCTTTCACATCATTAGAACTCCTTCTCCCTGAAGCAGCGAAACGCTAACAGCTCCTCAGCTAGGGGCGGGACTTCATGCCCACCCCCCCTCTTCCATACAGGGATTTTGTGAGGTTTGCGTGTGCAGGTCCTGGGCAGGTCCTCCTAGTCTGAGTCCATACGTACATGTGTCCTGTTGTGTCTGGAACACTGGCTCCTTGGAGTCGTCCACCCCGACTGACTCATAATATTTCCCTCTCTTCACTCACAGAGATATCTGAGCGTTGAGGGACGTGTGTGTGGTACTACATCCCATTTAGGGCTGAGCACACCACAGTCTAGTTTCCCAGACATTGACCAGTTGAGGGTTTCTGTTAATTGCCCTCTACTGCGAGATGCTTTAGAGTCAGATTCAACATTTTTCAGAGTTTGGCATCATTTCAGAAATTGTCAGTTCTGTCTTAATTCCAAGCCAAAATTTATTGAATTTTTTAAATGATTTTTTTAAACCAAGTAAATGGTTTAAAAGCAGTTTTCTTTAATTTTTTCTTCTTTTTTTTTTTTTTTTTTTTTTTGGTTTTTCGAGACAGGGTTTCTCTGAGTAGCTTTGCGCCTTTTTCCTGGAACTCACTTGGTAGCCCAGGCTGGCCTCGAACTCACAGAGATCCGCCTGGCTCTGCCTCCCGAGTGCTGGGATTAAAGGCGTGCGCCACCACCGCCCGGCTAATTTTTTCTTCTTTTAAAGACAGGGTCTTGCTATTGTCCTCAGGCTGGTCTAGAATTTACTATATAATGCAGCTTGACCTAGAACTCACTGTGTAGTCCAGACTGATCTCAAACTTGTGGTGATCCTCCTGCCTCAGCTGCCCAAATTTGGGGATTAAGGGTGTGAATCATCCCACACCTGAAGCTTTGTTTTATGGTGTTCTTGAGACAAGGTCTCAGGTGACCTGAGACCTCCAACCTTCAATTACCTGCGTGACTGAGGATGACCTTGAATCCCGGTCCTCCTGTCTCCTCCTCCCCGGTGCTGGGATTACAGGCCCAGACCACCACATTTGGCTACAAACAGCAAATTTAAAAATGAAATATTTAAACACAATTCAGCCTAAAGATAATCTGACACTTATGATGCTGAGGGATGACAGTGGAGAAAATTTAGTTTTCTGCAATTAAACCATTCTGTTTCTATAAGGGCAGAAGATTTAAACATCTAATTTACAAAATACAATAATCTGGAATCTGAGGTAAAGTGGATTGTGGGTGTGCTCAAGGGTTCCAGATGAGTGCTGATGGAGACTGATGTGTGTGTGTGTGTAGGATGGAGGCTGATGTGTGTGTGTGTGTGTGTGTGTGTGTGTGTGTGTAGGATGGAGGCTGATGTGTGTGTGTGTGTGTGGTGTATGTTAGGATGGAGGCTGATGTATGTGTGTGTGTGTATGTGTGTGTGTAAGATGGAAGCTGTTGTGGAGTGTCTTCCTCTACTATTCTCCATCTTTTTGGTATTTTTTGAGACAGGGTCTTACGAAACAAAGCCCTGGCTGGCCTGTAACTTGCTAAGTAGACCAGGCTGGCCTTGAACTCATAGAGAACCACCTGCCTCTGCCTCCTGAGTACTGGGATTAAAGGCGTGCGTCACCATATTATTATCAGCCAGAGTCTCTCCCTGACCCTGAGGAAAGTCCCTGAGCTCCTTCCATCTCCACATCCCCAAGCTGGAATTGGGAGCACAGCTGTCTCGTCCGGCTTTCTTTTGGTTGCTGGGGATCCAGACTCAGCTTCTGGTACTTGCACGGCCGGCACTTTGCCATCTCCTAGCCCTGAGGCGTTTTCGGCAGCATCCCTTGGGCTGGATGGTGTGAGGGCATGCTTAGTGCTGAGGGTACAAGTCTGGTGCTCAGAAGTGTGTGACATCATGCATTGGCAAGGGCTGCCAGGAGCGCCTAGGACTCATTATGCATTTGACTTTGAACTTGGTTTTCGGTGTTGTGTGTTCAAAACCTTTCGATTGTTGCTGAATGTCCAGGAACCCGCCCCCCATATCCACTTATATAGTTCTGCATTGGCTCACAGTTCTCAGTTTAAGACACTGGGCTCTACATTATGGATGCCCTGGGGATGGGGCCCTGATCTGAGGGTGACTTAACCTGGGGTGTGAGCTTAGCTGGGCTGGACGGGATCCCCAGAGCTGGAACCACCCACTGCAGGACTGCAGTGAAGGGACACATAGAAGGCTGAGGGGACCCCAGAGAGACATCAGGTTTAGGAGTGGCAGGGAAGGGGTCCAGTCCAGGATAGAGGACCCTGGTACTGCCCTGCAGGGAGAGAGTAGGAAAGAGATGGCAGGGTAACCCGCTCAGAGTGCCCACCCCGCCGCGTCACCAGGCACGCTATCTCTCTGGTGGATTCTTCTCTTCAGGGGCTATCTCGGAACCTGGACAGAGATTCAAGGGGTAGGCAGTGGTCACTAGCCTCTGTGAGGACTCAGATCTAGCCTGGGGTCCACAGTTAGAGTCCACAAAGGAAGAGGTCCACTTAGGCACGTAAGGTCACTGGATGGTGTCATGGGTACATAGCAACAGTGTTACAAAGCCATGCACAGGCCGCCCAGACAGGGTCACAGAGATAGAGAAGCGTATGGGTCACCAGATGTCATGGAGACTGATAAATGGTACCACACACACACACACCACCCATACACACACAGAGAAGTCATAATGGTGTCATGGAAACAAATTGTGCTGCACAGACATGCAGGGGTCATCCTGATGGTGTCTTGAAGACTAGCAAATCGTTTACAGAAACAGATACAGTGACACACACATCCACCTACCCACCCACCCCCACACCACTCATCTGCAGATTCTGATGAACAGTGTGACACTGACTGTGTAAGTTCATGGGGACATGTCACACACTCTGACATACAGCATCCTACGAGTGTTCCTGTTCAGAGACCTGGATAGTCAGTCCCTTTCAAATGTCACAGAGAGAGTCCTGTGCCAGGTGAAATAAATGTATCTGAAGGACACTGGTTGTTCAGTGGCCCCCACACAGCCAAACTGTTCTATCTGCTTTCTGTGGTCTAGTGGCAGTGCCCCACTGGCCCTGTGTCACACAGACACGAGGGTCATCTGCCGGTGTCCTCTGGATGTAGATGCTGTGTGACTAGTGGGCACTGACCTGTAGCATCCATGGGCACGCCATCTCAGAGTCCCCATCCCACATAGTGAAAGATACCCTACCTATACATCCATGTCCAAGGTCGTACACATGCCCTCTCAGTCCATGGGCCTAGAGTTGAGGACTGGGACCTTCCATGGGGCTCCAGATGTAGGCTGGATCCCAGTGTGTCCTCCTTTGGGTGTGTCTCCTCATGTCTCCTCTCTGCTGGGCCTTGGTGTTTTCCCAAGGGAGGGAGCAGGAGTGACTGCCACCAGGGTCCCGAAGGCTTCAGCTGGGTGGCATTAGTGCAGAGCCTAGTCCAGGTGGGCATGGTGTGGGTGCTCAATGGGCTGTGGAAATCCCTCATTCATCCTGTGACTGTGAGAGACTTCTGAGTTTCCACCATAGGCCCTGGATAGAGGGACTGGCAAGGTCTCCAAGGCCAGGAAGCCCTTGGGGACTTCAGGAGTAGGGGATGGCACAGAAGGGGAGTCCTCTGAGGGAGGTGGCCCAAGGCCACACACCTTGTACCAGGGCTGTATTTATCTTCGAGGTCCCTCTGAGTCCCTTCCTATAGGTGGAGGCTCAGAGGAGCCCAGAGGCCTGTGTAATACTGACCACACTCAGGAGGTGGGGGGTTGAGAAACCTGTTTTCTGGCTCCCAAGGTATGGAGGGCCCCTCATGAAGCCCACCCAAGGCAACTCCTCCCAGGAACAGATCTACTATGGATGCAGCAAATGGGTCTAAGGATGGTCTTCTGAGGGGTGAATGTGGACCCTAGTGGTCTGGTGTCCCCATGAGTGTGCATTAGGCTCTTCCAGTCCCAGATACTGCTGGTAGCGGGAGGAGAAGCCGGGGTCAGGAGGTAGACATCTGACTACACCCTGGTCCTTAGCCTTTGAGTACCAAGGGCAGGCTGGAGAAGAAAGTCTGGGACATTGTAACCTCCAGCCACTCCTCCCCACTGGTCAGGGGCAAGAGAAAGTCCAGGCCTGAGGCTACAGCATCCTGGCCCTGCTGTGGGACCCGTGATGTGAGCTGGTGATTCATTGAACGCGACAGCCTGAGGCGTGTAGGTTTAGAGATTGTCTGGGAACCAGGGGCCATGGCCGAATTGAACCTATGACCCAGCTCAGCCCAGGGCACAAGGCTGCAGAATCAAAGCCACCAGGAACCACCTGAGACTCCGTAATCTTGTCAGCCCTAGGTTCAAATTCTGGCTCCATCTGGTACCAGCTGTGTTACCTCGAGAAACTTCCTCAACCTCCCTCAGCCTTCTGTCCCTTTCTTCTGAAGGCTGGAAACGAAATCTGTCTCCTGGGGAATCTCAGATCAAACACAACCTCGGAGGCAGGCATGTTGCCGCTCACCCATAAATTCTGTAATTAGAGGGTGAAGGAGGAGATTCTGAGTTCAAGGCTAGCCTGAGCCATGCAGCAAGACCTTGTCTCATACACGAAAAACTTTTAGGCAGTGGTGGGGCACACACCTTTAATTCCCAGCATTCAGGAGGCAGAGGCAGGCGGATCTCTGTGAGTTCAAGGCCAGCCTGGTCTACAGAGCCATTTCCAGGACAGCCAGAGCTACACAGAGACCCTGTCTCAAGACTCCCCCCTCAAAAAAAAAAATATATAGAAAAAGAAAAGAAAAAAAGCAATGGACTGGAGAGACAGTTCAGCATTAAGAGCACAGACTGCTCTTGCAGGGACCTGAGTTCAGTCCCCAGCACCCAGGTCAGGCAGCGCACGACCACCCACCACCGGTAACTCTAGCTCTGGGCGCTCCTACAGTTCTGGTCTCTGAAGCCACCTGTGGGAGCACGTATGCTCCTGTGTGAGCTAGTGCGCTCTCTCTCTCTCTCTCTCTCTCTCTCTCTCTCTCTCTCTCTCACACACACACACACACACACACACACACACACACATACACGGGAGGGGCGGATTAAAAATAAAATAAACCTTTTAAAACAAAGCAAGCTTAGCTTTTAACTCTCTCTGCACCCAAAGATGACACAGATACCCAGGGCCAGTCTCAGGGAAGTGTCTCCTGAGTGGTTTTTTAAATGCAATCTAAAGGGTAAAGGAGGCCCCAGCTCCCTGCTCAGCTTCCAGGCCCCAGTCCCTCCCCTCCACACGGCCTGTGTCTGCTGGTAGCAGCTGCAGCCTCTTCCTGGGGTGGGGACTCCCCTACCCACTCTGCCAGCCCCACCCCGAGCTGCGGGAGGCTGGACACATGTTCAGAGGGGGCATTATCTGTGCTCGGCTGAGTGTAAACGTTTAAGCGGAATTGACTGTGTACTCAGCCACTTTCAAACACAACTAATCTCCATTGGGGCGACGGGAAGTGAAATATGTTATTGTCGTCGGCAGTAAATTACCCGTGCCAGACCTGGTGCGGGAGGCATTATGGGGCTGGGGCCGGCGAACTCTTTCACCTGGCCGCCACCCGCCTGCCCTGAAATCCATTACTGCCAACCGCCCTGGTCGTCTCCCGCCAGGCCCAGGGACTGCTCCTTGTCCGGATCGGGCCCCCATCCACCCAGGGCCAAAGAGGTCAGGGGACAGCTTTGTGCTTCCCAAACAACCTGCCTCCAGATGTCTGGGTAGGAGACACAATCACCCTTCTGATTCGAGAGGAGTCCGATCTGAGTCCCAGCCCCGTCTCTGCCCCTGCAAGATGCGGTCCCTCACGGGTTTACACTCTGTCTCTCCCTTTAGCGACTGGTTTGAAGGAACGCAGCTGGACTCTTGGATCTGCTGTCCACTGGAGCTGAGAGATGCTCTGATGTGGCTGGAGGACGGGAAGAGACCAGGCCAGAGCCCCGTACGCAGCCTGAAGAGGAAGGACCTCAGGTTCTATGGCGCTAAACCCAAGGGTCACAAACCACCGCTCCTTAATGGCTGGTGACATATGCAGCCACATCCCTCACCTCTGCCTCTTGCTCAGTTCAAACCCTGGATCTGTTTTGCATATGGAACGGAACAGTCGCATTGGTCATCGGGAAAATCACGGGTCTACCGAAGCCTATGGCTCTCCCATATGTTGATCTATTTCCCCAGGTAATGTTTTCAAAATTTAAATTACATTTCATTTATGGAGGGGGCCTGTGGAGGTCAGAGGACAACTTGTGGGAGTCGTTTCTCTCTTTCTACCATGTGGGTGCTGGGGATCAAACCCAGGCCACCCAGCTTGGTGACAAGTGCTTCTTCCCACTGACCTACCTTCCAAGGCCACAGTATAATAGTTTTAAGAAGCCACATTCACTGCCGGGCGGTGGTGGCGCACGCCTTTAATCCCAGCACTCGGGAGGCAGAGCCAGGCGGATCTCTGTGAGTTCGAGGCCAGCCTGGGCTACCAAGTGAGTCCCAGGAAAAGGCGCAAAGCTACACAGAGAAACCCTGTCTCGAAAAACCAAAAAAAAAAAAAAAAAAAAAAAAAAAAAGAAGCCACGTTCACTAACATCACCACATACATCTTTAGGAAAACGAGTAGGAATGCTAAGCCTGCCATGGCAGATACAAGTTCTCCAAGATTCTGATTTGGCGTGAAAGTCCAACGCTGTCGCTGGCAACTTTGTTCATTTTGCTAAAACTCAGCGGGGAGAGGCTAGGTGGTTTGTTGTTCTGAGTATCAATGGCATCTCAGGCAAAACGGCACCGTGGCTGGGGCGCCTCAACAGCTCGTCCCTTTTCTCCAGCAGAGTGGGATTTCTGTTCCCCTACAAGGAATTATTTAAAAGCTGTTCACCCAGAAGCTTCGGTTTTTAAAACGTGTAACTGGTCACTTCTCACCAACCAGGGGCCTCCTTCAGCGACTAGTGTCTGAGTTAGGGTTTCTATGGCTGCGATGAAACACCATGATCAAAAGCAAGTTGGGGAGGAAAGGGTTTATTCGGCTCACACTTCCACATTGGAATCCAACATTCGGGAAGCCAGGACAGGAACTCCAACAGGGCAGGAACCTGGAGGCAGGAGCTGATGCAGAGGCCATGGAGGGCTGCTGCTCACTGGCTTGCTCCCCATGGCTTGCTCAGCCTGTGTTCTTATAGAACCCAGGTCCACCAGCCTGGGGATGGCCCCACCCACCATGGGCTGGACCCTCCCCCATCAATCACTGATTAAGAAAATGCCTTACAGCTGGATTTTATGGAGGCATTTTCTCAATGGAGGTTCCATTCTCTCAGATGGCTCTAGCTTGTATCAAGTTGACATAAAATGAGCCGGGACAACCAGGATGAAAAGACTTGATTCCTGTAACTTCTCCGTTACTCAGTTCCTGCTATCAAGCTGGCAGGATAACGTGTCCCACTGAGACAGGTTTTGCTATGTAGTCCAGGCTGGCTCCAAACTCTCAATTCTAATGTCTCTTGACCTTCAAGTGCTCTGTGGTCCATGACCCCCAGCTTCCTGAGTCCAGCTGCATTGCCTGTCAATCACTTTCCCACCACTGATGCAAACATCAACATAATGGGAAGACCAGATAATGTCTTTGCAGTATCACAAAAGCAGCTTTAACCCCACAGACACACAGAAGGAACCGGGACCCCGGAGGGGTGCGGATCCACTTTGAGAGCCACTGATCCACCCTGAGCCTTCCAGAAAGTTGGGGTGTGAGGAAAGGTAAATGAACTTAGATAGATAAAGGGACCTTCGTAAATTGTCCCTACCTCATCAGAAGCTACATTATGTCTGGTACCTACTTGGGCTTCCTCCCCACTTCAGGACAAATGTCTCTAATCCCAGACCCAGTACTCGCTGAGGCTGCTAAGAAAAATACTTCCATTTCTTTGAGACGCCGTTCCAGAAGCCAACTTGTAGCTAGAGTTTCCCTGCCTGGCCCACAGTCAGGACAAATCTCTCTCACCTGTCAGTCCCACAGCCGTCAGACCCAACCAAGCAAACACAGAGACTTATATTGCTTACAAACTGTATGGCCATGGCAGGCTTCTTGCTAACTGTTCTTACAGCTTAAATTAATCCATTTCTATAAATCTATACCTTGCCACGTGGCTCATGGCTTACCGGCATCTTCACATGCTGTTTCTCATCGTGGTGGCTGGCAGTGTCTCTCTGACTCAGTCTTCCACTTCCCAGCTTTATTCTCCTCCTTGTCCCGCCTACACTTCCTGCCTAGCCAATGGCCAATCAGTGTTTTATTTATTGACTAATTAGCAACACATGCCATACAGAACATCCCACAGCATCAACTTCTCGCTGAATCCTTCCCTCAGTGGGAGTCTCCTTTTCCTAACATGAACTGCCAGAAAGTTCACTCTGTTATCTTCCTTGCAGCCTGGCCCCCTTGCCAGCACCCTGTTTTGGGGTATACTAAGCCCTCAACAGCCCCCTGTTGGTGGAAAGGAATGAAGACCCCCATATATGGCAGGGCTGATTCACGGCACTAATGGCCCCTTGGTGGGCAGGCCAGATGTTCATGGGAGTTTCTGCTCTGAGCCACACATCCCAGGCCAACCCATTAATCTGGCCAAGATAACCAAAGTGCTGGGTAGGACAGTTTGTAGGGACAGTGCACATGGGTGTGATGGAATTCATGGACGACACCAGCTGAACCATCATCCACAATGCGAAAGACCCCATGGGAGAGGGTGATGTGTTCGCCACACTAGAGTCGGAAAGATAGACTCAGAGGCTGCACTGAGCTTCCTGCTTGGTCCTGGATACCCACCACTTGGCCCACAGGGCTGCTTCTGCTAAACAGAGCATTTGTATTGTATATTAAAAGGGAAGAGGAGGAGGAGAAGGAGAATGAGAAGAAGAGGAAGAAAAAGAGGAGGAAGAGGAGGAAGAGGAGGAGGAGGAGGAGGAGGAGGAGGAGGAGGAGGAGGAGGAGGAGGAAGTTGTTCCTTTTAGCCTCTGAATTACGCTCTAGTAGCCTGTGATACTGACTTTCTCGCTCCCTGTCTGGGTACACGGAAGCTTTCTGTGCACAGCCTGATGCTGACATTCAGATGTTCCCTGACATCATCCGATGCTACTGACATCATATCTGCACCTCAGCTAACCCGTGAAATGCTCTCATTCTGACATTCAAGTGTCCGTGGACATCGAGCACTCCAGGACGCATGTGCTAGAACACAGACGGGTACTTGCATCATGCCCACAGCCTGGGAAACGTATGGTCCCTATGCGCTCTCCAGGGCGAGACTCAGGGAGACATAAGTCAACCCCCCCCACACACACACAGTCCCTTCTATCATATCAGAAGTGATGTCTCAATATCAAGCTAATGTCACTCCCATACAAGCCCCGCAGTCCCCGCATTCAGAGTCGGTCCTGTCAAAACCCAGGGCTGTCAAAGCTGCAACCCTGACCCCCGAGACTTCTCTGCTCCCCATTTTCTACACAAGACCACCCCTGGTAGGGGGGAGGGGCAGAATCCTAGGGGCAATCAAGACTGAGGTAGGGGTGGAGCCCTGGGCAGGCTCCCTGGGGACTGTCACCAGGCTTCCTCCCTCCTCCGAGTACCTCCAGCTCAGGCTGGGTGGTACAATGGTTAGCAGCCAGGCATTTGTCTCACCCCAGGCAGCTGTCCAGGCAATAGCTCCTCCAGCCCCCGCATGGGCCTTGCCTCTCTGGCTTTTCTTTTATTCTTTTGAAACAGAAATCCCTGCAAGTGGAACAATCATTGTGTTGGATTTGGGAGATGTTATTCCTCGTGACAGACAAGGGCAATTACCTGTGGTCCGCCAGCGGTTTCAGTCTAATTTCATTACTGCTGTGTGAGTTTCCCCGAGCAGCGAGTCTATCAATGTCTTGCAGAACGGATTAGCAGGCACTTTCTTCATCTTCAAATGAATTTTAGCTGTCGTGCCCTTGATGAATAGAGCAGGGACAGGCAGCTGACCCGGGCCTAGCAGTGGCCGAGGGGTGGCCGGCAGGCACCCTCTGGCTCTGGTGGGAGTGTGAGGTTGGATGGAGTGTTCCTGGGAGGAGAGATGAGAGCCAGGGACTCAGGAAGTCCACCTTCCTAGACCCCTCTGTGTCTTCCCCATGACCTGGGCTGAGGGCTGCTTGGATGCTGTGGTCTTGCTCACAGGGGTCTTATACATCAACACCCCATCCCGAGGGCAGCTCCCTGGGTCCCAGGCTGCGAGTGTAGGAGGGTTCCCTGCTGGGAGCAGCTGAGAGATACTCGGAACCCTGAAACCCCATCTTGTGAATACCTCCTGGCTAAAGCTTCAAGAGACCGGAACCCTCCTTCACAGGCCCAGGGTCCAGCTCTGCTGAGACCGGAACCCTCTTTCACAGGCCCAGGGTCCTGCTCTGCCTTGCAGCTCTTGCATCTTTCCAGCCCAAAGATGCTTAGATAATTTTCACAGCTGGACAAATGACCCTCAATTTCCCCCACAGTTTAGTCCTTGACTATGACAAGGGCCCATGACTGTCAGATGGACGAGTCATGTGACAGAGGCTAAGGAAGAGTATGGCCAGGGCAGAGTCGGCACTGTGCATAGACCTACAGTGCTCAGTATTTCACCGGGGTAGCCTGGTTTAATCTCAGAGCCAGGGCTACGCGGCCTGGGGCAGGAGCAAGCAAGCTCGGGGTTGGTACTCAGGTGCCTGTTTAGAGAGACCCAAGTGTCAACAACACAGAGTGAAGCCTGGACCTGTTTAGGACCCCGGTGCCCACTCAGAAGCCTCACCCACAAAAATACCTCAATTCTTGCCAACAGGGGATTTGGGGTTTTTTCTTCTTACTTTAGGTTCTGGTTTTTTTTGTTTGTTTGTTTGGTTGGTTTTGGTTTTTTAGAGACAGGGTTTCTCTGTGTAGTTTTGGTGCCTGTCCTAGATCTCGCTCTGAAGACCAGGCTGGCCTTGAACTCACAGAGATCCGCCTGGCTCTGCCTCCCGAGTGCTGGCATTAAAGGTGTATGCCACCACCGCCTGGCTAGGTTCTGTTTTTTTGAGACAAGGCCTTACTATGTAGCCCAGGCTAGCCTCAAACCCATGATCCTCCTGTCAGCTGCAGAGCACAGGGATTACACACCTGGGCCCCTGTAGTCCCAGTCTGTGGTGGTTTCTTCTTACCACCCCGCCCGCCCATTCTCTTCTCCCAGTCAGCTCTGGACCCCAGGAGGCTGACCTTCACGGTGGCTCCAGGCACCAGGTTACCTGACGGGAGGCTAGGGGTACGAGGAGGGAGTTGGGGTACCCCTGCCCCACTCTGCCACATTCACTGTCTCCGTGTAGTATTCCTGGCAGTAGATGTGTCCTTTGAGACCACAGCTCCGTGGCACTGCCACCCTGGTGGCTCTGGCTCCTTCTAGCTTTGGCAGCTTTGTTTCTGCTCCACCAGACCTGGCTTCAGCTTCTTCCATAATGGTGGCACCCCCGGGACCTGACGTGCCCAAGGAGCCTGTTCTCCTGTCAGAGCACTGGGGAGCGGAAGGACAATGAGTTTTAGCATTTCCAGCCAGCCTGGGCGAGAGTCAGATCCTGTCTCCCAACCAAAACCGACCAATCCAATCAATCCTTCACAGGGACCCTCTTGGCAGGAATTCGGGTTTCTCTGGGTGAGGCTTGGGAATCGGGTGTGAGGGGCCCTAAGATGCTTAGAGCTGCCTACCCATTTTACATATGAGGAAACTGAGTCAAGAGATGTGCTCAGAGCTACCCGGTAGCCGGGCGAAGCCGGGAGTCTCAGACAGAGGCTTAGCAGTCTGGAGTGGAGCCGCCTCCCCCATTTTCCAGTTCTGCTGCTTTCTCCCCCCCCCAACCACCCCCCGAGACTCTCCCAAGTTATCGATCGCTGAGGCCAACCTTGAGTCAATATGGTGCACTTTGCTAATTAATCTCCTCCAGATAATTGCAGGGAATTATTGGTTGGTGCGAACAGAGGGCAGAGAGGCAGCTGTGTCTCCCAACCTGCCCCAAGCAGCTTCAGGAGGCAGACTCCACCCTTGGCTCGGCCTTCCCACCGATCTGTGCCTCACCTCTGCCTCACCCAGATGAGCCTGTCCGGAATCCGTAACCCAGAACCCTGTCACCTGTCAACTTAGCTCCTGGGGTACCCCGCTGGATGTGGCAGGAAGCGCTGGGGCAAACTGTATAGGAACCAAATCCCCATCTTGACAGTGTCCAGCTGTGTATCTACAGGTGGGTTCTTTAGCTTCTCTGGGCCTTGGGTGGAAGACAATACAGAATTTGCAATCCCCGCGTTGCGAGCTGTCCCACGAACAAACAAAGCAGGTATTTTAACAGCCATGTCTTACCACTGCCCTGCCTAACACACACAGCGCCGAGGGCAGGTGACACCAAAAAGGCTTTGCTAGTCGCTGGATGCCTTTGGAATGTCCAACAGATGCTGTGATGATCCCATTTTATGGAAAGGGAACCTGAGGTCCTGGCTCACAATCACACGGACCTCAGTGAGAGGCAGAGCCTGGATCCTCCCTCGGACAGAGACTGAGACACTGATCCTGGCTCCACATTGTCACCAAGCCCCATGTGGTGGCACCTGGAGGTGGCCTTCCACTTTGTCCATCTCAGGAGAAGGGAGAGTGGGGTACTGGGGTGTCATAGGACTAAGAGACACTGGAGGTTTCCCCTCACCCCTAAACCCTGACTCACCAGGATGTGAACTCAAGGTCCACACTCACTCACTACGACTGGGTGTGTCCAGATGAAGTTTCCTGTCCCGGGGTGGGGGTGTCCCCGATTTAATCCATAAGCATGCCGGGCCCCATCTACCTGCTCTAATAAACCTCGAAGACGTTAATGAACTAAATAGCAAATTACTTTTTTATTCAAGAATGAAATTTCATCATATTCATAATTCATATTTTATTTCAGACATCTGCTGCTGATTACATTACATTTAACTAAAATTAGATGACGCTCAGAATGCAATTAAGGCCCTGCCAAATTCTTCGGCCCACCAATGCCGGCGGAGCACAGCGGGGGCCGCCAGGAACCTAATATGTAATTAGGAGCTATTTTCTAGCTGTTTTTAAAGTCTGAAAATTAGCTGCCTTTATTAATCACACAGACAAATATAAAGTGGAACCGACGCTCGCTGAAATTTCTAAAAGGGATTTTTTGTTTAATTATACACCGCGGAGCGCGGGGACTCGTTTCGCATGTTGATTTGTTGTGCGTTGACATTTTGACAACTCGTTCTCAATTTGTCTGTCGTAGTTAGGCAACAACAAAGCCGACGGTAACACTTTAACTTTCAAAACCTTCAGGGTGCCAGGGAGAGGAAGAGTGGCACTCCTCGCCGCAGGCCTGGGGCCCAGGCTCTGGAAGCCACGGGGGTCAGGGGCGCAGGAGGACCGGAGGACGGGGGACGGCGGATGGCGGAAGACAGAGAGGTGGCAGCGGCCTCGGAGGAGGATGCCCAGCCAGGAGTCCGGAGGCTGGGGAAGGAATTTCTCCTTCCTTCTCATCCCGGGGCCTCGGTTTCCTCGTCTGTACCACAGAGGGGTTTGGAGTCTGAGGCCTGTAGGAACTTTCTAGATGCCGAGGTACCGCCTGGTTCTCTCCCCAGGCAGGGCGGCCTCTTGACCCCAGGAGAGGAATTTCTGGTTTTCCTACTGTACAGACCATGAAACTTGGACTCAGTAAGTAGCCACTGCAAAATTGAGACTCTCCGCATCCGCCCCTGCCTCGGTAGCCCTGAACCAGCCACAGCCTGAGTCTTTGTTTTCTGATCACACAGCTGGGATCCCACTACAGAGAAGGACTCGACCCCTAAGGGGGTTCCTCAGCCTTGGAGCAACCCCCAACCTCACCTCATGCCCAAGGGCGCCCCTGTGCCATCCTGTAACCCTACCCAGTGATTTCCATTGGGCGCCCAGCACAGAGTGGCCACCAAGGAGCTTGGCTCCATCCTGCTCACCCCAGCAGATGGCTTTTCTTCGTGTGTGTGTGTGTGTGTGTGTGTGTGTGTGTGTGTGTGTGTGTCTGGTGTGTACTGACACTTTATTACCTTACCTCTTCCTACGGACCCTACAGGGCAGGCTTATGACCACCCAGGAATGTCACGGCCCGAGTTCAAATCCAGTTATTGTCTCTTCTCTGGTCACCTGACCAGGAGGCTGAGCTTTTCTGAGCCTCAGTTGCACCATCACTAAGATACTGAGCGTGATGGTACCAGCCTTCCCAGGTTCGGGGCCTGAACAGGGTGACAGCGCTTGGCCTAGGTTTGGCCTCAGCCAGTGGAAGTACTGGTTGCTCCCTCTTGGTAGATGGGTATGCTGAGGTACCACAGGGGAAGATCTTCCCTGAGGTGCCCATCACCAAGCTGAGAAGTACCCCTGGGTGGGTCTGATGCCATGGCCCATGTTCTCACCCCATCCCCTTGCCTCCTATATATCAGCGAGGAGGGCTGAAGGAGAGCTTGGCGGTCTGTGGGTTCTGGACCTCCCCAGGGCACATTCCACCCCATGCCTTTTGTTCTCCTTTGCTCCTGGAGACGGGGATGCCATGTGGGATCCCCTATCTCTGTTGACCCCAGGCCAGGGGCACCGGCACCACTGATTTCCAAAAGGCGGCTCTGCTTCCTCCTCCCACCCAGACTCGCCTGATGAAAATGCCAACGGAGAGAAAAAGATTTGGGGGTTGACAATGGAGCTGCCAATAAAATCTGGGACGAGAGCTAAGAGTGACGTCTCCCTGACAGTTGAGATCTGCTGGGAAGGAAGGTGGCAGGCATGTGCTGACATCAGCGCGCTTCTTCCTGAGCGCAGCCCCAGGGAGAGGCGTGCCCAGGAGACCTGCCTTACCCCAGTGCCGTGTGGGCTCCGGCTGCTGCTCTGGGTCAAACAGTCTGAGGTTATGAGGAGAGGTACCTGGACGTGGGGTCTCTCCAGCAGTGGAGTGCTGACGTGTCTGAGGACAGAGGTGCAGACAACCTGTAGATTTCCTTTCCAGGATGAGAAGGAACTGTGTCCCTCCAAAAGGGATGGATGGGTCTGGCCCCTGGGGCCCTACGGTGTGGGCTGATTAAGGAACTCAAGTCTTTGCAGGTGTGTCCAGGTTAGATGAGGTTTGGGGTGTGTTCTAACCCAGGGACAGGTGTACTGAGAAAAGACCCCAAGATGCAGGGATGATGTGGCATTCTGCTGCACAGGGAAGACCTGGGGGCCATAGCTACCACTAGAGGCCAACAGCAAGAAGGGAGCCACTGGCGTCGGGAGGGAGGGAGGACGGCCAGCCTCCAGACTGAGACAAGTTCTGCCAGGTGGCCCTTTTCTGTGACACACAGGGTTTGTTTGCCAAACAGCCCCGGGCAGGAGAAGTGCTAAAAGCCAATATATACACTCTCTGGACAGGGCAGACAATCGGAACCCCAAAGCTGAGAGGCCCCTTTAGCAACTATGACACCCCGGGGTGTTCCCCCTGGAGTCCCCTCCAGTACTTGTGACTTCAACACCCATTGCCCTGGAGAGCTACCTCACCTCTTCACATCCCTCTTTACACCAGAGAACTTCTGAGGCTGTGACCTGCCCTCCCACTCCGTCACTCACACAGGCTCCCCAGGGCCCTGCCTCTTGCTTAGTGTGGGTCCAGATCCTCCTCTACACACTCACTGCAAGCTCCCTATGAATACAGGACTGCTGTGTGCTGGACTGCCTGCACAGGGGGCCTCTGCTGCCTCACGTGCCCTCCTTCACCCGGGGGCTGGTGGCTCAATGGGGAGAGTATCTGTCTGACATGCACGAAACTGTGGATTTAATCCCCAGCAGCACATAAACCAGGCCTGCAGGTGAATGCCTGTCACCCCAGCATTTGGGAAGCAGAGACAAGAGGGTCAGGGGTTTAAGGTCATCATTAGTTAGACACTGAGCTTGAAGCTAGCCTGGGCTACTGGGACCCGTCTTAAAACAAAAGCATCCAGATGCCATATTCTTCAAGATGCCCTCTCCCTGCTACCCTCCGCATCCTGTAACCACTTCAGGGTGAGAAGTGCACCTCTCTCTTCTCCCTGGGGCTCTCCTTGGGAAGTCAGAACTCACTGCTCTGTCACACCACTATTTGCTTACCCTGCTCTGTGAGTTTGTGGGGTAGGCCATGTCTCACTCACCTCTGAGCTCCAAGTCCACGCAATCCTGAGAGGCTGAGGCAGGCCAGGGCCGAGGGATCCCAGGGCCTGGGCTTGTGTCCCAGGACCAGCTGGCCAGTAGCTTTGTCCCGCTGAGCCCTGTCATTTCCCTCTGCTAAACTGAACAGTATGGCTTGTGGTGCATGGCTGAATTGCAGTGGTCACCAGTGGTTATCATCTCTGTCATCAGAACCACACTGATTACTGTAGCACATCTCTTCCCAAGAGCCCCATGTCCTGTCCCCCTTCCTCAGGATTGTAAGCCATGCTCGTACCCTGTGGCATGCACACACCTGACGCTGCCACTGGACTCTTGTTACTCTTGACATAGGCACTGTCCTCCCAATTGGACGATATCTCCCTGACCGGCAAGGGCTGTGCCTATCTTAGGGCTTCTATTGCTGTGATGAAACACCATGACCAAAACAACCTGGGGAGGAAAGGGTTTATCTGGCTTACACTTCCACATCACTGTTCATCATCATCCAAGAAAGCCAGGACGGGAACTCAAGCAGGGCAGGAACCTGGAGGCAGGAGTTGATGCAGAGGCCATGGAGGGGTGCTGCTTACTGGCTTGTTCCCCATGGCTTGCTCAGCCTGCTTTCTTATAGAATCCAGGACCCGAGGATGGCACCGCCCACAATGGGCTGGGATCTCCTCCACTCAATAACTGATTAAGAAATGCCCTACAGGCTTGCCCACAGGCGGATATTATGGAAGCATTTTCTCAGTTGAGGTTCCCTCCTTTCATATAACTCTAGCTTGTGTCTAGTTGATATGAAACTAGCCAGCATAATTGACTCCTTGTCAACTTGACACACAAACATGCCACTGTTAAGCCACAGCCTTTCCTTTCTTGTTCATCCCCAAGATGACACATTAATATCAATTTTTAAAGTCCCACAGTCTTAAAAAATTCAAACACTTAAAAATTCAGTCTCTTGTCGGGTAATGGTGGTGCATGCCTTTAATTCCAGCACTCAGGAGGCAGAGGCAGGCAGTTCTCTATGAGTTTGAGGCCAGCATGGTCTTTCAGAGCAAGTTCCAGGACAGCCAGGGCTGTTACACAGAGAAACCCTGTCTCAAAAAAAAAACCAAAAAACAAAAAACAAACAAACAAAAAAAAAAAAAACAGTCTCTTTAAAAGGCCGAAGTCTTTTACAAACCCTCCCAACTGTGGGCTCCTGTAACATCAAAAGTAAATTAAATATTTTCTCATTTTAAGAGGGAAGAACCAGTCACAATCTGAACAAAGCAAAACCAAACTCCAACTGTGTAAAACCTCAGTGTTCAGTAGTGTCTGGGATTCACTCACCATCTTCTGGGCTTCTCTAAAGGGCCTGGGTCACTTCTCCGGCTCTGCCCTTTGCAGCACACACAGCTTGTCTTCTAGGCTCTGGCTGGCTCCACTCCACAGCTGCTGCTGTTCTTGGTGGTCATCCCATGGTACTGGCATCTCCAAAATGCTGGGGTCTCTGCTGCAACTGGGCTGCACTTTCACCAATAGCCTCTCCTGGGCTCTCTTCAGGGACTCCAGTCCTGCCACACAGTGCCAATCCTCAGCTGTTCTCCATGACGCCTTCATGCCTTCAAAACTTGTAACACCTGGGTGACTCTTACATGACCAAGTTCAGCTGCCAGGATGAGGTGCAACCTTGGCTGCCTCTGGAACACAGCTTCTGTGTGCTGACCCCGAGGAAACACTTCCCAGAAGACTTCACCTCAACGATGCTGGTCTCTTCTTGACTACCTATCATGTCTTACCTGGCTACCATCCATTGTCCCAGTAAGGCAAAGGTTTCACTTTAGTGGTTCTGGTTCCTTGTTAATCACAGATGATTCTTCATCCCCAGCTGACCAGACACCAAAGATTTTTCCTGCAAAAGACCTGGGATAGTCTTTGCTTCCCTCTGAAACTTCAAAAGGCAGGCTGTCTTAGGGTTTCCATTGCTGTGAAGAGACACCATGACTACAGCAACTCTGTAGCACAAATCTTAAAAGTTCTTATTAATAAAAAACAAACCCAGGGCCAGGTATTGGGGTAAATACTGGAAGATCAGAGAAGCAGAACAAGCCACAGCCACCTCACCTTGCCAATTCCTCAGCTGATCTCGTTTCCTCAGACTGGAAGCTTCTGTGTCCTCATCCAAATGGATCTCAGCTGAACTGCTGCTCAAAGCCTGAAAGCTTAACCAGCCCTAGTTCCTGGTTTTCATGCCATACATACCTTTTTGCTTTCTGACATCACTTCCTGGGATTAAAGGCGTGAGTCACCATGCCTGGCAGATTCCAGTGTGGCTTTGAACTCAGAGATCTCGATGGATCTCTGCCTTAGGAATGCTAGGATTAAAGGTGTGTGTGTCACCATTTTCTGGCCTCTATATCTAATGGCTGTTCTGTTCTCTGACCCCAGATAAGTTTATTAGGGTGCACAATATTTTGGGGGAACATAATATCGCCACACAACTTTTTTTTCTTTTTTTTTTGAGACAGGGTTTCTTTGTGTAGCTTTGGAGCCTTTCCTGGAACTCACTCTGTAGCTCCGACAGGCCTCGAACTCAGAGATCCACCTGCCTCTGCCTCCTGAGTGCTGGGATTAAAGGCATGCACCACTACCACCCGGCTCCACAGCAACTCTTATAAAGGAAAACATTTCACTGTGGTGGCTCATTTACAGTTCAGAGGTTCAGTTCCCTGTTGTCGTGGTGGGACACAGCAACTTTGAGGCAGACATGGTGCTGGAGAAGTAGCGGAGAATCCTACATCTTGCAGGCAACAGGAAGTGGTCTGAGTGTCACACTTAGGGAAGCTTGAGCAAAAGAGACTTCAAGGCCTGCTCCTACAGTGACACACTTCCTTCAGCAAGGCCTACAACCTACTCCAACAAGGCCACACCTCCTAATAGTGCCACTCCCTTTGGGGGTCATTTTCTTTCAAACCACCACACAGGCTTCCACGATCTGCATTACTTTTGACATTCTTGTCTTCCAAGATCCCACAGGACATACCACTGAGCTCTCAACACTCAATGGCTCTTCTATCTCAAAGTCCTTCTGCAACCCTCCCCAAAACATGATCAGGTCTGTCACAGCAATACCCCACTATTCTGGTACCAATTTGTCTTAATTAAGGTTACTATTGCTGTGATGAAACACCATGACTAAAGCAACGTGGGGAGGAAAGGGTTAATTTGGCTTACACTTCTATATCACTGTTCATCACTGGAGGAAATCAGGACAGGAACTCAAGGCAGGAACCTGGAGGCAGGAGCTGACGCAGAGGCCATGGAGGGGTGCTGCCTACTGGCTTGTTCATCATGCCCTGTTCAGTCTGCTTTCTTATAGAACCCAGGACCACCAGCCCAGGGATGGCTCCACCTGCAATGGGCTGGGCCCTCCCCCATCAATACTAAGAAAATGCTGTATAGCTGGATCTTATGGAGGCATTTTCTCAATCAGGAGTCCCTCCTTTCAGATAATCTAGCTTGTGTCAAGCTTACATAAAATTTAGCCAGCACAGTGCCACTCTTAGGGGTCTTGAGGGGCTCAATACCCTCAGTCTGGCTGATTGCTCACCCAGGGTCTAATACAGTGGTTCTCACCCTTCCTGATGCTGTGACCCTTTCACACAGTTCCTCATGTTGTGGTGACCCCCAAGCACAAAATTATTTTCATTGCTACTTCGTAATTATAATTTTGCTACTGTTATGAATCATAATGTAAATCTCTGTTTTCCGATGGTCTTAGGCGACCCCTGTAAAAGGTTCATTTGACCCCAAAGGGGCCATGACTCACATGTTGAGAACCGCTGGTTTGATGCAAAGCTGAGATCACCCAGGCAGGTAGAAACCACAGGTGGTGACCGCCTCCACTCAGCTGTGTCTAGCAGGCTGGGCCGCCTCCCCCATCTGCAGCATGAGGGAACAGTTCCTACGCCTCCAAGTGTCAGGAGACAACGTACATGAAGCAAGTGTCAGCTGGGGCCAGCAGGCGTCTAACCTCAGAGACCTGGGCCTGATCCCAACTCCAGCCAGCTCCAGCACCACGATGAACCTGCATGACAGACTCACCATTGAGAGCCGCTGGAGGGTGGAAGGAAGCCATCAGTCCCTGATGGGAAAGGCAAATTCAAGTGGCAAGTGGAGGCTGGGTTGTGTTGCTTTGTTTTAGGGAGACTTTCCACCCCAGGATGGCCTGGCACCTTCAATCCCCCTGCCTCAGCCCCCTCAGTGCTAGGATTCCAAGTGTGTGCCACCACACCCAACATGTGGCTGATTTTTATGGCACTGGGTTAAAAAAAAAGTTACATTTATTTTTCATTACATATATATATATGTTACATTATATATATATATATATATTACATTATATATATATGTTATGGATGATGCATGTGCAGGTGGACAATGTGTGCAGTTCTGTGCATACCACCGTGTATGTGTGTAGGTCAGAGGACAGCTTTCAGGAGCTGGTTCTCTCTTTCCATCATGCGGGTCCTGGAACTGAACTCAGGCTGCCAGACTTGACTGCAAGCTCCTTTACCCACTGTATCATCTTGCCAACCCAGCACTGGGTCTTTAATAACTGGCCAGGCTTGCACTCTCCCAGGGCAAGCCCCCTGCTGAGCTCTGGCCAATGCACAGAACACAGGGGTGCAATGAATAGCCCAGTATTACCCTACTCCACGAGGGCCTTCCCTGGCCTGGGCCCATCCAGCTCTTTCAGTCACAGGAGGGGGCGGGGCACCAGGCCTGGATGCTGAAAGACAGAAAGTCACCAAGACCCTTCCTTCTCTTGGGTAGACAGAGAAAGGTTATGAGAGAAACACTACCCTCAGACCAGGACCTGAGCCCACTCATTCCAATACCCAGAAGCCCTTTTGGTGGGTCAAGGGGCAGCCTCAGGACAATGGGGTTTCTCAGCCAGCAGGATGGCCATCGGGAACAAGAGAAGTCCGTTCCTTCCTTCCTTCCTTCCTTCCTTCCTTCCTTCCTTCCTTCCTTCCTTCCTTCCATCTCTGCATTCATCCCAGAATTCCAAGCAGTTATCACACACCTGACCGGATGGGGGTAAGACAGACGTGAACAAGGCGGCAGGCCACCTGCCCTTGGGTGCTGACCGTGGCACTGATGCATCTCCAACCGAGAAGGGCAGGACTTGGAGAGGAAGAGAGCCAGGGGAGGACTGCCTTCCGAAGGTGGGGAGGACGGGTGGGAAGACTCTGGGCGGGCGCAGGGTGGCGGGGAGGGGAGCAGGAGGCTGAGACCTGCAGCTAGCCAGGTGATGAGGATCAAGGGTAGAGGGGAGGCTGGTGAGGAGGGCCAGGGGGCCAGGGGAGGCTGGTGAGGAGGACCAGGGGGCCAGGGGAGGCTGGTGAGGAGGGCCAGGGGGCCAGGGGAGGCTGGTTTAACCCTGTTCCATCTGCCCCCACACCTTGTGTGACTCACGCAGCACCCAAGAGACCCCACATTGTCATCTCCTGCACTGGGCTGGACACTTCCTGCAAGCAGAGCAGGGGTAGGGGTGGATAGGCCCACCATCCCTTCACCAAGGGTCCTTCCCACACCGCTGCCACTGTAGCCGGGTGGCACAGTGGTGTCACTGAGCAGGAGGCAAAGGGAACGCTATCCGCACCGGGCCCAACGCCCCACCCATCTGCTGCTGAGCGGCTTCACCGTTTCCAGTGAAGAATCAGGTTCTGCCAGGCATCTGGCTTGTTCATCTCAGCACTTGGGAGCTGAGGCAGGGGAGTTACTATGAATACAAGGCCAGCCTGGGATGCACAGGAAGCCTTGTCTCAAAAACCAAACCAAACAAAGATGAAGAAATTTAGTCCGAGGCTCAGAAAAATGGTGCCCCTTGCCCAGGGTCACACAGCCAGCATGTGGTAGAGCTGGGCTTTGAACCCAGATCTATCTGGGCTTTTTTTTTTTTTTTTTTTTTTTTTTCTTCCCTTCCACTGTCCCTCAGGCTGCAAGATGGGGAAGGAGAGAGGCAGAGAACAGAGCCCCCCCCCCCAGCCCTCCTTGAGAGGAAGCAGGTCCCAGGGGACACTACCCTGGCTGCTCCATAAATAACCAGGTCCCTGGGCCCTGGCGGCAGTGGCTCTGTGTGTAATACAAACAGCTCTAATCCCCTGTCAGTTAGCCTGGATATCAGAGGAGACAAGCTTCCGAGCGGGGAGGCCTAATTGAATGGAATTGAAAAGGCAGAATGGGGGGCGGGGCCTGGGAGGAGGAACAGAGGTACACAGTGGCCGGGCGCAGCTGGCTGGGGCTCCGTGGCCAGCAGGGCCTCATTCCAGCCCGCCCCCCCCCATGAGGCAGGGAGCCAGGCTGGGGGGGGTGTCGATGGGGTCAGTGGGGGCCCCAGCCAGGGTGCTCTGCCCCTCAGGCCTCCCCTTTATCTGCTGGCTCTGCCGTTTTCTCTCTCTCTCCCGCGCTGACCCTTTTTCTGCTCTCTCTGCTATCTCAAATAATGTCACTGCCTCTTTAGTATCTATTCATCAGAGCAGAAAGAAGCCAATACTGACACTGATAAAAAAAAAAAAAAAAATACCATCTGTGCCTCCCGGGGACAGAGAGAGCTCGGTTCCGACCGCTGACACCCCGCCGCCCAGCCTGCCATCTTACTGCGCCCGCCGGGGTAATCAGATTCCACAGGGCGGTCCTCCCACCCCGGGGCCCAGCAGTCCTCCCCCAGGGCGGCTCTCCCAAGGAGGACTCACCCTGGGGACCTTTTCAGCTCACGGAATTTTTTAAGTTGGTTTTTCATTCTTTCTTAGTAGTGTTTAAAAACTGAATTGTGCCATGACAGCCAGATTGGGGGAATCGCCTTTTCAAACTAGATGGAGGAGCCAGGGGTGGCGGGGGATGTCTGTCATCTCGGCATCTGGAAGGTGGGGGCAGAAAGATGAGGAGTTCAAGGTCATCCTCAGCTACACGGTGAACCGGTGAACCGGAGGCCAGGCTGGGCTATAGGAGACACTGTCTCCAAACTATGTATACATAAATAAAATAAGAAAATAAAACTGAATAGAGAGCCAGGGGTGGAGCTGACTGACCTTTAGACAGTGTGTGGAGGACCTACGTTCCACACCTGGACCTGGCCTGACAGAAAGGCTTGGACGGCAGCCCCACCCCTAGCCCAGGGCAACAGCTGGCTGGGATAGGGTCAGGCAGTACCTATTACTCCTTCCTCAGTTAGGTTGGAGATTTGTGGGTGTGAGGTATCCAAGCAGAGAGACTTCCCAGAGCGATGTCAGAAGCCCTGGGAATCAAGCCCAGGTCACAGGCCAGGCTGGAGATCAAACCCTCAGAAACAGCAGGGAGAGCAGGCCCAGAGAGGGCAAGCCACTCTCCTGGGACACACAGCAGCGCAGAAAGCAGCTCCCTGAACAGTGCTCTTCTCGGCTTTGTGAGACAGGGCTCGGAGAGGTGGGAAGGCCTGAATTTGGCATCTCTATCTCCCATGTCTCCAGTCCAAAAGACCACGTGACTCTGGGAAGCCTCTGCCCTTGGAGCTGGCTCTGGGGACAACAGCTGAGGGAAGCAAGGTTACCCTAGCTTCTGCCCTTTCTCCAGGCCTTAGGTCTGGCTGAGTTCAAGCCAGTGGCCTCCGTCCTCTAGGAAGCTGGGGCTAGCATCCCAGCTTATTGCAAACACGCTGTCCAGGAGCAGGTCGTTCCCCAGCTCCGTGCCTCAGTGTCTCCAGCCACAGTGTGGCTCTCCTGGGGGATGGTCTTGGTGGACTCTGCTCTTTGAGGCAGATGGAGATGGCAACCTGGAGGGACAGGTGTGAGGGCTACCTGATGGCAGCCAAGGACAGGCCAGCCCATGTGCTGAAGGCCCCCACCCTGCGGGGTTATGGGGGCGTGGAACAGATGTGTTGTCTTGGCAACAGATGGCAGGTGCACGGGTCCAGGAAGCCTCTTCCTCCAAGGTCACGTCCTCCAACTCCCAGAGCCCTGGCAATCTGGCATGCGGGCACCGCGCGGTTGAGGCCCAGCGTCCAGCTCAGCACAGCCAACCCCGCCTTGCTGCCGGCCTCCTGAAAGAGCAGAAAGGATGGCTCCTCCCGTCTCTCGTAGAACCCAGCCTTGCCTTTCAGAAAGTGAGCAGGGACCCTGGCTTCGGCGGCTGCCGTTACCAGGTCTGAGGCCCGGGTCTGCTGCTCTGGGCACACGTGGCTTCTGTGAGCCTCAGTTTCCCCTATAAGAACAACAGCAGCTCCACTTCTTGGAGGCTTGGGCCACATGTAAAGAGGACAGAGGAGCCCGAGGTTCCCACAAGGAGGTGGCCCCATTAAAGTCCTACAACTGGGGGTGGTGGTGGTGCTGGGCCATGAAACAAAGCCAAATGCCTCTGAGTGCAGAATTCACAGACCATCCATCAGTGGGCTGGCTAAAGAAGACACCAGGTCCGAGGTCCTGCCCTAGTGAACAGGCATATTTTCTATGGATAGGAAGACCGAGGCCCAGAGAGGGCAAGACAATTGTTTCCGGTCACACAGCAGCTGTCTTTCCTTGCCTTGTCTACATCCTGGTCATTCTGTATCTCTCACAATGTGTCTCATCCACCAGCCGAGGTACAAAGGCAGCCAGTGGGTCCCTCTGGGGCCTGGCCTCATTCTCTGCACACAGTAGGGGTGCTCATGACTCAGGGGCAGATCCTGCCTGCCTTGGCCCTTGTAGGGAAGCAGCATCTTTCTCTGGAAAGAGGAAGAAGCCCTGAGGGTTTGGGGAGGCCTGGGGGTACTCTGGAGGTTCCCTGCCTCAGCCTACACATCATGAAAGCGCCTTTGAACGATGTCTTCCTCGTCATATAGACCTCACAGTGGGAGGGCATGAGGGGCAGGCAGAGCATGCCCCCGAACAGGCTCACTTGGCACATACCTCATCCCTGGGGCGCGTGAGATGGCCCTATTAACTGATGCACTCAGGCCTCCCATCCCTTCCTTATGCAAGGAGGGAGCTGGGGAGGGGCTGGGAGGAGAGGGAAGCCTGTGACCCCTTCGCAGGGCCCCAAGAGGATCCAGCCGCTGGAGGCAGGGCCCATCCCCCTTTATCTGCGATCTCATTCATCACATGGGGCTCTGGCGAGCAGAAATAAATGAGACAGAAAACTCAGGTTTGACTGGATGTCTCAGCCAGGGGCTCCAGGCCTCAGGAGTCTCAGGCAGCATGACGAGGGCCCGGCACAGCTGTCTCTAGTCCAGAAACAGGCTCTGGTCAGCACCAGGCAGGCTGGCAGGGCTCAGATCCAAGCCTGTCTGAGGGCACACCTGTCCGGCTGCCTCTCTGTAAAATGGAAGACTCATTCTGCCACTACCCAAGATGCCCTGTACCCAGCAGCTCGACGCCCAAGGTCGTGTGTCAGCAAATCCAACACTGGTTGGTCAATGCAGTCGGTCGGTCTTGTGGTCTTCTCCCTGCTCGGTGAGGCCCTGCACACCTTCCGCATACCACTAGAAATCCTGTACTGCACTTCTGTGGATGGCTGTGGACTTCAGACAAGGGACTGTAACCCTGCAACCGTTCAACCCGATGACAACCAAGATGTTGAGCACACCACCTGGCATTTTGCATGTGGGAAAACAGACCCAGGACAGAGAGAGCTAGAGCAGATTCCCTGCGCCAGGCTAGGCAGGGTGTGCAGAGGTGAGGCCGGGATGGTCTTGTGCATAGCATCCCAGCTGTGGAAAACGTGACGGAGGAACATGAGGCAGCTCCCCGTGTGACCTTCGCAGGTCTCTTATACTCTCTGAACTTGGTTTCCTCATCAATACCTCCAGGAGTTCCGCTAAGCTGACACTATGGGACTCTGATGACCAGCAACTCACACATCTCTCCGTTGACACCGGGGACAGCCACACTTGTGCATTTGTTTGGAAAAGACACACTGAGCGTGTGTGTGGGCTCCTTCAACCTGGTGTCAGGCTTCCCTTGGAGGTGGGGTGGCCGCTCCAGGTTTATTGCAGAGAGAATACATATGTCCTCCAGCAGCTCCACCCCTCCGTTCTCTGTGTCAGCCAGAGGGGATCTTAGACTCCAGAAGCAACAAGGCCTGAGACGAAGTGGCTGAGCTGGGCTGCATGACAAGCCGGATTGCCTGGGCTCTGGAAGGAAAGGGCCGGAATACACTTGGGAGCAAATTGGGGGAAATGTGCCTATGGCCTGGGCACCGGAGATCAATATCTATTGGCACAGAATGGTGACTCTGTGCCAAGTCAGCAGGTAACCAAGGCATGCTCGTGCCTGAGAGAGGTGGAAGGTAGTCACACTCTGTGTGGTTTGAGACCGTAATTTGATTTTCTTACTCATGTTCATCACAGTGAATTCATGTGACTGAAAATGTTTTTGAGAGGGAGGGAGGGAGAAAGGAAGGGAGGAGGAGAGAGAGGGAGAGAGGGGGGAGGGCTCTCACTATATAGTCCTGGCTAGTCTGGAACTTCCTATGTAGATCATGCTGGCCTCAAACTCAGAGAGATCCTCCTGCCTCTGCCTCTCACGTGCTGGAATGAAAGTCGAGCATTGCCAGGCTCACTGTTACGTGAAAAGTGTGAAAAGTGTGAAAACATCTCTGGCTCTGGCTGCAGAAGTTGCTCTCCACTCCTCACAGCAAGATGGCAGCTGCGGTTGAGAAGCCCCGTCCAGAATGAGCCAGGAGCCAGGCGGCCAGGCAAGGAGTGACTGCTGCGTGCAAGATGTGGAGTGAGGTGCCTGACCCACAAGGACAAAACCAGAGGGCAAAGCCAAGCCCATGGAGGTTGGCACACCAGCCGGAGCCTGCCCCACACGCTGGCCATGGGGAGCATGAAGCTTTACTGAGAAAGAACATCACCTGCAGCCTGCCTCCCCACCTGAGATCCTGTTGTGCACGGGAGGGTGGCAGAGACGCTGTCCTGTGCCTGGCAGAGGGTGCCAAGCTGTGTCGGCTCTGAGTAGCGAAGCCGGGGGGGGGGGGGGGCGAAGCTGGGTGGCACTAACAAGTCTTCCAACAGTGAACGGAGAGGAGTGTCTCTGACCAGCAAGGCTGGGGTTTTAACCGGCACCGAACACCGCTGAGGTTTCTGGGAAACACTTTACCATCATCACTCAGCACAAGACCTCAGTGAACATTCAGTGAGTGCTCACGGTGTAACCAGCACCGTGCCGAACACTTGCTGCGTGTCCTCTCCTGGTCTTCACATGATCTCTGTAAAGGTGATTCCGTTCACGTCACTAAGAGAGCACCTCCAAGGGTGACTTGGCCCAAGGCCACATGGCCCGAGGGTAGCAGAGCTGGAATGGAGCCTGCCAGAGCTGGGCTCAGCCACCAGGTTGGCATGCCAGAGGTGACCTTGTGGTCCTCTGGTTTTGTGACTTCGGGCCTGAGTGTTCACTGGAATTACCCAGGAGCTTTGAAAGCTACCAGCGGCTGGCAAGATGGCTCAGCTGGTAAAGGCACTAACTGCCAAGTCCATGGCCTTGGTTCAATCCGCAGAACTCACGTAGTGGGAGAGAACAGACTCATGCAAGCTGTCTTTTGCTGTAGCACACCCACACTGTAGCACACACACACTGTAGCACACCCACACTGTAGCACACCCACACTGTAGCACACACACATAAGTGTGAAAAAAAGATAAAGCCTTTAGTGATAGAGTCCCACCCAGACCAGCAAAGGCAGAATGTCCAAGGCAGACAGGGGACAGCACTCCTGGGTCTTCTGGAAGCTTAGGGGTGACTGTGAATGACAGAGTGATCCACTGCATGATCAATAAGAGCAGTCGTGGCTGCAAAGGCCTATACACAGGAGGCTGTGTACGGTGGCATGGGAGTAGAGGGAGGCCACACAGCAGCTAAGGTAAGTGGCTATGCTGGCCAGGACACAGGTGGCTGCTTCCCGAGGGCCAGGGCATCATGTCAGCATGGGCTGCTGACACCCAGCCCCCAGGGAGCATGAAGGCTCACGGATCTCAGTCTGATAATCCTGCTCGGCACTATAGCTGCCACGGATGTGTCACCTCTCCCCACGGGACCGCAGGACCGTCCCATGTGGCAGTCCCAGCGGCTCACTCAAACCGCATGGTGGTGAAAACATTTCAGCCTTCATGCTACAGGTGGTTACAATGGCAGCCAGCCTGAGGGGGAGCGGGGCCAGGGCAGGGCAGGTTGATGGCCGGCTACGGGACCAAATGGCCTCTGGGACTTATCAGCTTTGTGGCTTTGGACAATTACCCAACATCTCTGAGCTTCTTGATTTGTTAAACGAGGGTGAGATTGCTGACCGTGTTGTGAAGTTGGGCACGGGATGGCCCACGAGTGCTCAGGTGAATATTATCGCTTCATGCATTACTTGTTTCTGAAGGGCAGGGGCACAGACCTGCCAAGTCCGCTGGCAGTGACCTCCTGCTGGTGTACACCCCCACCCCCCATCGCCCGCCCAGCTCCCACCTGCCCTCCTCTCGAGGGTGCTGGGAAAGGCATCAGCTGCCCCCTAGCGGCTGAGGGCAAACACACACCACACACCAAGTCACGTGAAGCAAACTAAGCCCAGGCCATCTTTACCGTGGCCCCCGGCTCCCAGGGGTTCTGTGGGTGAGGCGCTGGTGTACCAGGCTTTGGTGGACCCTGCCATCCAGGGCGTTCCCTCCATCTAGCCAGCTGACATCAGAAGAGAGGGATGGGATGGGCGGTGGTGGCACACGCCTTTAATCCCAGGACTAAGGAGGCAGAGGCTGACGGATCTCTGTGAGTTTGAGGCCAGCCTGGGCTACAGAGTGAGTTCCAGGACAGGCTCCAAAGCTACACAGAGAAACCCTGTCTCGGAAAACCAAACAAAAAGAAGCAAGGGATGTCTTAGGCCTTAAGTCCATTCCCAAGGCTTCAGAGCTGTGTGCACTGGTGCACACTCAATGTAGACCTGCTCTCTCTGTGCTGTGACTGAGGCAGATATGTCCTTGTCCTTATTCAGCAAGTGCTACCTGGGGAAACTCCCTCTCCAAGCTACACAGCAGAGTGACAGGAGTCTTGTTTCCTTCAGCCCCAGAACTCCCAGAGAGAGGAAGGGCGCACTGGAGAAGGAAGGATGAGGTCCGAGCAGAGTACACCAGCCCTGCCTTCTTCCCACAGGCCCTGAGCGTCTGCCTGTGTAATCTCTTTATTTCCCTCATGGGCACCTTTCCCACAAGTCCACATAGAGACAGAACAGTCAGCATGCCTTGCCCCAGCTGGTGATCCCTGGGAGGGGACGGCAGACAGAAACCACCGGCCAGCCAGTTCCTAAGGAGCCTTGGAATGGCTGGACGGAAGGGCACATGGCTCAGAGCCACAGGGTGTGAGGGAGGCAGATGTACCCACGAGGGCTCCAAGGCGAAGGCCTGTATCAGCCTGCCATCTCAGGAGACCCCACAGCTGATGCCTGTCCGGCTCCAGAAATGCCAGCGTACGGACGGGGCACCGAGGTGGCACCTCTCAGAGTCTAGAAGGCGCTGCCCACAGGAAAGGTGTCACTGACCAGCACAGAGGCCAACTCCAGCCCCAGAATACTCCAGAGAGAGGCTTCTCGGCAGGACCGAAGTGTTGCGTCACCTCAGAGGCCCAGGGCCTGTCGGACAGGGTCGTCTATGGAGGCAGCTGAGTGCATGGAGACCCCCGGTGCTCCAATGCTGGTCTCCCAGCAGTCAAACCCGCAGCCAGTCAGGGCCTGCTTGGCAGCCTCCACGTTGGCCCGCTCTAGACCTGGAGAGGGAAGGCAGTCAGCCCTGGTGGATGGTGCTCAGCAGACACTCCCACCCCTGGGATGGGGCCCTCCTGCTGTGCATCTTGCAGCATCAGAGGCTCCCTGTATCTCCTGTGGGCCATGTGCCAAGTCCACATCTTCCTCATGGACTCTAATCACCTGGACCCAGCCTTGCCATGCATCAGCTGGCCATGTGGCTTCAGGCTTAATCCCCATACGGGCCTCAGTTTCCCTATCTGGGAACGGGGCTGACGCTGGCCACACTCCCACTCGAGGGCCTGGCCAGTACCTGGTAGACTGGGCATGCTCTTAAAGCATTCTCTCATGATCAACATTGGCCCTGGACCAGTAGCTACCACTCAGGACTTCCTAGAGGGAGGCCCCACACACTCCTTGCAGCCAGATGCCACTACCAAGAGCAAGGGGCTTTGGGAACCCTGGTGGGTTGTAAAAGTGAGGAAACAGAGGGATGATGATGAGGAGGGCAAGCAGGCCAGAGTGGGTGGAGGCAGGTGGTATCCCTGGATGCTTACGGTACGCCTGCAGCAGGAATTCCTGCACTCTGGACTGGCCTGGGGCTCCCTTCCCGAGTCTATTCCTGGGTCTTTTCCCCGAAGGCTACTGAGCACAGCCATTTCACCCAGCCACTAGGTCAACCTCACCCGTTTCCCAGTGAACAAGGGTGGGGTGGGAGCTAGGGGGTGGGAGCCCACCCTGGCTGTGTCTGAAGCTTGCGGAAGGAGGTGGCGGAGCGGCCTGGAGCACATGAGCTTTCCAGCCACACGCTCCTCCCTGAGCAGGAGCGATAGTCCCACAGCCCACCCGCGGTCATCCCTGTTTTCCCAGGGGAAACAAAGGCACAGAGAGGTTAATTAACCTGCCCACGGTCACAAAGCAGAGCTCCAGTCTCCCTTTCTAGGGAGTTCTCCAGCGGATCTTGCACCACAGTCCACCTTCGCAGCCGTCTCCCAACCCCGTACCTGGCTTCAGGAGGGTGATGCCGCAGCCGCCGCCACCGGCACCCGTCAGCTTGCTGTGGAGTCCGTGTGCTGCTGTGACCTGGCAGAGCTGGTCCAGGGAGGCGTGGCCCACGCCGAGGGCATTCAGGTGGTGTTGGTTCATGTCCATCAGCTCCTGGAAAAGGTGCCATCTGTTCCTGCCTGATCCACCTGCGGGAAACCCTCTGTCCCAGCCCATGTCTCCTGCCCAGCCGGCAGCTGCTGATGTGGGATAGCTCATGCTCTCTATGTGGGACTTGGATGACTAGAACCAAGTTCATCCTCCCGCCATGGAGGCCAGTGCGAGCCCGGCCCCTGGACTATATGGGGCAGACACATAATCTAAGCTGGCCAAACAGAGAGCGGGTCCCCGTCTCTGGAATGGCTAAAACTAGCTGACTTCTGACACTGGCCACCTAATCTGTCCACCTGCCACGCGACCAGAGATCACATGACAGATTCCAAACCACCTGGCTTCAGTCTCTGGATCAAGCTACGCCTGAAGCCATTACCATGGGTCCCTCACTTAGGAGACAGTTCCTTTCCCCGCTAAAGGCTAGTGGGGACACGTTTGCCATTTGCGAGGGAAAACGTCTCAAACAATATGCCACCCTACCGCTGCCTCCTGGGCTGGCTGTCAGAATAAGAACCAAGTTGCCACTCCAGCAAGGTCAGGAGTGAGGAAAGAGCTAAATATTGGTCGAGGTTTCTCCAATTATGTGCAATAAAATTGCTGCTTGCCAACCAAAAGGAGCATGCGGATAACATGCTAAAGGCAGCCACTGTTTGCCTTTAGTGGATGCTGGGTGCAGACTGTGCACTGGGGAGGCACACCCGGCCAGGTTCTGCGCTCCCCTCTGGACCCGAGACTCGGGCAGGCAGGGGTGAGGCTGGGCTCTGCCCTTCGCAGCCCTTAGGCGGGGTGCTTCGCTAGAGTTTCTCCCATGGAAACAGATGGTGTGAGGTCTGCCCGCCTCCTGGCTGTGTGAAGGGAAGGACTTTGCACAATGCCCAGACTGTGCAAACATTCGGCTATCAGTGTGTGTTACCACCATCCCTCTTCATAAAAGAGGAGGGACACTGAGGGCTGCGGGCAAAAAACCTGTCAGGGACCACCCATCTAGTAGGTACTGAGTCCGTGCTGGAAGCGCTTCTGCTCGCAAGAACGCCCTTGGCATTTCAGACGCCTCCTCTTGCTCAGGGGAGCTTGTGTGGCTTGTGCTGTGCAGTGCTCCACTCTGAGCGCGGGGCTCAGGATGCTTGTGTGCTGAGGGCCGACCAGCACCGAGGCGGCTTCGCCAGGGTCTGCCAGGTGCTCTTCCCTCAGGCCCGCCCCACTTCCCAGCCTTCTGACAAACGGGCAGACAGGGCAGTGTGGCCTGGTGGCAGTCCCGGGTGCCTTTCACGAGCCCCGTGGGCTGCGTGCGGAGAAGACTTGTGGGGCCTCCTTGTGCCTGAGCTCCAGGTGTCATGTTGTCAAGGCAGGTTCCAGACACCTGTCACATTCTGATCCAAAGTCTGTCAAGGATCAGATGACAGCCTGTGACAGGAGAGAACAGCTCGCTGGTTCATGTGCAGAGCTGCCCGAGAACGGAGCTGTGCACTTCAGCGGCCGTGGCGCCAAAAATACCCACGCTGTGTAATCAGTGTGCTGCTCCCCGGCAGTCTCGGGGCTCGACAGTGCACTCGCGAGCAGTCCTCTGTCTTTGTTTCTTTCCCGCTCAGGTCTGCGATCCTGAGCACGGAAGGAAACAAGAGCTGGGGAAGCAGGGTTTGGGACGGCAGGAGGGAGCCTGGGAAATGAGGAGAGAGGCTCCAGATTACACGGAGGCCTTGTGCCCAGCGCACAGTAGGTGCTCAGTAAAGCTCTGAGTGGTTCCGGGTGGGATGGTGCACAATGAAGGAGGATCTCTGAGTCTGAGGCTATCCCGGTCTGCATAGTGAATTCCAGGCCAGACGGGGCTACACAGTGTGACCCTGTCTCAAAAAGTAAAAATATACAAAATCTGCTGAGTGGAGGCATCCACAGGCATTAGTTTGGGTCCTGGTTCTGCCACCCGCTAGCTGGATCACACAGGAGGAAGTCACCATTTTGGACCTCAGCTTTTAGTCCTGTAAAATGGAGACACAGGTAGCTGTAAGGAGCAAGAGCGACGTTTCCCTGAGAGGCTGCACACTGGAATGCCAGGATGGACAGAGACTGCAGCAGGTATTTAGGACAGCACTAAAAGCCAAGCAGAGCAGGAGCATGCCGGGCCATCTGGAGGGGACCCTGCCTGCACATTCATATGACTGCTGCTGCCTGGCTGCTTCAGCCGGGGCTGCTGGGTCCCCTTGTACTCTAAGGGAGGCCAGATGGCACTTTACCATCAGCCTAATTTACCAGACCAGATGGACCGTGTCTGAGAGGGAGCCTTTGGCTCTCTGAGCTGGTGGCACATGGGCACTGGGAACAGGAGACCCTGGAACTGTAACAAGCTTGTGACACCCCAGTGGGGCCACCAGCAGGCAGTGCATGAAAGAGAATTCAGACACTGGCCTGCTCAGAGGCTGACGGTGAATCACATGAATGGTGCGGGCCACAGTTAGAGGACCCCAGAGCAACTTCAGAACCCGCTGGATCAGAAGCGGCAGGTGGCTGCTGAGTGGACACCCGTAGCCAGCACAGAGCGGAACCGGGAAGGTAGGCATCTCCCCAGGACGAATAGGGAATGGGGGTCCGCAAGATGAAGTGTCTGCCCGTGTGGGCTATTTCTCAACCTTGTGACCCACACCTGCCCACAGGGCCTCAGGGCCAGGCTTCCAGGTAAGACATGCTTGTTCACATGGGCACACACATGCTCAGGGCCCAGGTCTGGGCCGACAGGGCAGCGGGGTGAGGAGCTGGCCAGGGGCGGGCTTACTTCTAGAACAAGGTACTGTTCCGGGGCCGGGGCTGCCACCATCTCCCCCAGCACGCGCTCACACTCCAGCGATATGGCGTCAATGGAGGTCAGGATCGGGGCCACGATCTCAGGGAACTGTAGAGAAGGAAGGGCAGGACATGAGGTCTAAGGATAGGGGAGGGCCCTGCTGTTGCAGTGGGGCGCCCGCCGTCTACACCAGCCCACGGGGAATCTCCTCTGGCCTGGCCTTTGTCCTGCAGCTGCCCTGACATCTGCATGGGGAATCCTTGCCACAAAGCCAGTGTGACTAAAGGGGCGGGCCGGTTCCAAAAGTCTCTCCCGGACTCTGGCCTGGCAGTGACCACAGTCGGCACCTTCCTTTCCGTTCACACCGCCTCCCGAGACTTCCCTGTCCCCAACACCCACAGCACCCCTCCATCCAGGAGCACCTTGACTAGCCTGCTTCTGACGCCGGCCACGAGGGCCTTGGTACTTCGTGGGACCTTGGTGTTAGTGAGCAGGATCTGCAGGGCGGGGAGCCTGCGGTGAGAGAAAAAGGCAGGATGGAGGAGCCAGGCCCAGGACTCCACCCCATCCTGGGACAGAAGTGCAGGCCCAGGATGGTCCGTCACAAGGAGAGCACGCGGGGGGGGGGGGGGGGGGGGGGGGGGGCCAGCTTGGTCTAGGGACTAGCAGGCAGAGAGGGGAGGAGAGAGGTCCTCCAAGGCTTCACCATCATGAGGTAAAAGGACTGAGAAGGGAGAAAGACCACTAGGGCAAAGGTGGGGGCGGAGAAGCATATGCTGAGCCTGGAGGTCATGACCCCTCATTGGGTTATAAGTTCAAAGTAGCTATGGCAGAGTGCAGGGAGGGTCGGAGGGTCGGGGGGTCGGGGGTGCCCAACCTTGAAGCTGAAAGGTGGGGCTGAAGCAGAGGGGGGAGGCACAAGGAGAGACGCTAACACCCCTCTGCAGACATGCTCCAGATCTCCAGGTTCTGGGGACTCAGGACCGTCTGCATGCTGTCACTCGCTGACGGTCCTTAGTCTAAACCTGAAGTGCTCTGCAATCCAAAAACTTTGGGCACCATGTCTGAGTTGGGATTTCTAGCTTAGGGGTGCTTGTTCATCTGTCATGCGTCTGTGGTGGTCCCCGTGGGAGAGAGCAAGCAGGCAGGGCTGCAGAGGTCAGCCATCCCCCACCCACCCATGATCCCATTCTACAGCGCCCAGAGCTGCAATCCAGGCAGGAACCCTGCCGTGGCCACAGGAGCCAAGCCCCGGCTGCTGTAGAGAAGGGGGCAGCCCCGAGGCTGCAGTGGGCAGACTCCCCAGCATGGCCCGAAGGAAGCTGACCGGTCCCGACTGTCCTTGTGCGAGCGCCTCTGGAGGAACCGGCGGCTCTTGCTTGCCACGCACTCTGCCCTTCAGAGAGCTGTGGTGGGGATGGAGGCGGAGAACCTGCACGCGCCCCTGCGAGACAGCTGGGAGCCGTGGGACCCACACCTTTATTCTCCCTCTTTGCAGTTCGGACTGTAAGATCCAGCTGAGGTGGAGAGGCCGCCGGCCCCGTCTCCCTGCCCAGAAGCCCAGGAAACGACTCCGGCCCAAGGACGGCCGGCACGTGCCTCTTCTAAACCTCCTAAGATGAGCGGTCTCTCCTTCCCCTTTAGACTGCCTGTCACTCAAAAAAGGCAGTGTCCAGGGAGGCTGGGCCTGCAGCCACGCCACAAACAAGGCACTTTGTATGGAATGGCACCATGTGTGGTTCGGGGGAGAAGGCCCCCCCGTCAGGCCAGCTGTAGGATGAAGGAGGAATGACATCTTCATCCTCACCCACATTCTCTGCTAAAGGCAGCCTCCACAAAACCTATCCTGGCCAGGGTCACCACTCAGGGCTCTGCTCTGGAAGGACCCGTGTGATCTGGGCCTGGCCTCCCCTGACTCCATGTCCCCCATCTCTTTCCTTCCCCGGTGCACACGTCACCCGGTCACCCTGGCCTCCCTGTTGCTGCTCCACACCAGCCACAGGACCTTTGCACTTGCATCCACTCTTCCCGAGGCTGCTCCCCCCTCACAGCTGCATGACTCCTAATCATTCTGGCCTCTGTCCTGGCGCTACCTCAGCCGAGGCCCTCGGGAACCCCATCTGACCAGCTTCCACTGAGGAACACTGTTGATCATCACAGCTGAGGGGTGCTACGGGCATCTAATGTGTAGAGGCCTGGCATGCTGCTGAACACCCTGTGAGGTACAGACAGACAGACAGCCTAATACTGATGGAAGCAAGGCTGAGAAGCCGCTGTGCAGAGTTGCAGAAGGCCCAAGCTGGAAAAGGAAGTCTCCACAGGCACAGGTAAGGCTGGAGAGCCGTGTGGCACCATGAGCCACTAACGGAGTGACTCAGCTGGCTAGGGCAGTGTGCCAGGACCTGGTGCCTATCTGTGACAACCACCATGGGTGAGGACAGCAAGACAGCGCTAGTGACTCCCCAGCACATAAACCACCACACAGGCCACCTTGGCCCCAAGGGGCTCCTACTTGCCATGATCTAATCCCTGTCCCCAGTCTTCCCGGTCTGCACAGGTGACCAGGTGGGGCACAGCCACGCAAAGCCGGCCGCGAGCTGCCAGGCCCTCTGCTCAGAGCCTTGCCCAAGCCTCCCGCTGCGGGCTCCAGCCCGCCTCAGCCTTGCTGGCCTCCACCACACACCCCTCTTTGTCCTGTGGTGGCTTCCATCCTGATCTGTCAAACCCCAACCCAGCCCCACCCTCACTCCCAGCAAGAGCTCCTAGAAACAGCCTGAGAGGTTTGCCCATGTTCCTGGAGAAGGAAGGCAGCGCCTACTGTGAACCGAATGAATGGACAGACAGACAGCCAGGGTCTGGGGACCAGCTGCGCTTCAAGGGCACGGGACAGCCACCTTTAACCACAACAAAGAGCTGGCAAGGAGGAGGAAAAGCAGCGACTAGGCGGGCCTCGCTGTGCCCCGGGCCTCACACTGTGACACCCGGCCACAGCAGGAGGGGACACAAGGACGCCTGCCCCTCACAACCTCACAAAGGCACAGTGTCTTACTGGATACGTGGAGGAGCTGTGCTAGGCATGGCCGCGAAGCCCGAGTTACCTCTTCAAAGACGACATCTTCCCTTGCTGGTAGCGCAGGGCTCCTCCTAGAGAGAGGGACAGCAGCTATCATCATGGGGAAGGCCAGATTTGCATTCTGGGACAGCGGGAGGTCAGGGTGGCCTCGTGACATGCCAGGCTGAATGACGCACCCATCCATTCCAGCTTCAGCTGTGGAGGACCCAAAGGGTATTAAGGCCCTCGGGACCTTGGCCTTCTGAGCTGCCAGGCTTCCTCAGCCATTGCACGTAGGCGAGGCTACGGCCCAGGGCTCGGTGGCTAGGCCTGTGAGCAAGCGTCCTGTCGGGACGGAACGCTGCTTGCGTGGTTTGCCAACTCCTTAGCAACAGTTCCCTGTGACTCCCTGGCAGAGATCAGTGGGGTTTACCGTTTCCCAGGGCCTGAGCCCACCCTTCAGAGAGGCAGAGCCCTGAGATCTTGCCCTTGAATAGGAACACGCTCTTTTCTTAGAGGCCTCAGGGACTCACCCCAAGCCGAGAGCCGGGGCACTTACCCACGTAACGTGACTCCCAGGAAGGCCGAGGAGGCAAACACACTTACCCCAGGTACTGACAGCGTTGTCCACGCCCGAGGGGTTCCCGTGGATCACTCTCTCTCCCTTGTAGGCCCACTTGTTAATCGACTCCAGGTCCTCCTCGGGCCACCTGGGCACACAGAGAGTTAGCGTCTGGGGCCGCTCTGGACAGCCGAGGGGAGAGGCTGCGGGTGCAGCTGCTGCTAGCACAGGCTAGCCCAGGGCTGACATGATTGAGCACTGGAACTCAGGAGGAACGGAAGAGTTGCCCTCTCAGCTCAAGATGATGCCCAGGCTTGTTTCCCCCTCTGAAACCCACACAGCGCGGCGGGAGAGGCCTGGGGTTTGGCTTAGCCGTGCAGCAGCAGGGGCCCGGGCTTGTTTCCGGGCATGTTGTGTTCTCACTAGCTGAGTGACTCTGGACCTGTTACCTAACCTCTCTGAGTCCCACTCTCCTTGGGGATAGAATGTTCTCTTCCGGCCCTCGTCCTATACAGCTGGAGGCAGGCCTTGTGTCTACATGGGACGTGTGGTAACAACCTCTGCTCAAGTGCCAGTGGGAAGGGCACACAGAGGTGAGGCTACTGCTTCCTGGGTGACCACTGTAGCTGTGGTCTGTAGGTGTGGCTCAGCAGCACAGCCAGCTGGGGAAGGAAGTGTCCATGGTGGCACGCTCCGGCAACTGTGCACTCGGGACACGAGGCAGCAAGAGAAACAGTGTGAGGCCAGCCTCACACCCTGAGACCCTGCCTCAGAGCAAACAAAGACACCACCACTGTGACTCTGGTAGGTACCAGTCACCTCTGGGCCTCCTGAAAGCAGAGGAGCCTCCTGTGGAGCAGGCTGGTGGGCGGGCTTAGTGCCAGCACGTGACCAGATCAAAACACGAGCGGGACCTTGGAAGAGCAGCCCACCCTCTCCCCTGCTCAGTGCGGCTCCTTGTAGAGCTGTGTGGGGCCCTGTGGGCCGGTGGGCCGCCATCTGCTACTCAATTCCTCCAGGTACACCTTCACGTCTCTCATCCGCGGAAACAGACACAGCAGCATCCCCTTCACAGAGACGCCGTGAGACGGAAGAACACACCACTGTCGTAGGATGCCTGGGGGACAGTGGCCTCAAACAAGCTCCTGGGACCACAGCTCCTGTGCGCATTTGAAACCTGGCCCAACCTCTGGCTGAGGCAGCTGCTGCCTCTGCGTTTTTCTCTCATGTGTCCTGTGAAGATCACAGATCTGCACCTCACACAGTAGTGTGGGTGGTGATTAAAGATGAACTGGCCAGGTGCGGTGGTGCACACCTGTAACCCCAGCATCTGGAAGGCTGAGGCAGGAGGATTGTGAGTTAGAGACCAACCTGGGCTACATAGCAAGACACTTTCATAAATTAAGAAAGAAAAAGGAAGGGAGGGAGGGAGGGACGAGAGGGGAGAGATCCGCGCTGACCCAGATCTCGTGTAAAGCTGGAGGTGACACACACCTGTAATCCAGCACTGCTGTGGGGAGATGGAGCAGGAGACTGCAAGCTCAGACCAGCCAGGCTGTTGTACCCAGTGGTGAACAAGAGACCTATCTCCCCAGGTAAAAGCAAGGACCGACACCCAAGATTACCCTGACCTACACACACACACACACACACACACGCACGCACGCACGCACGCACGCACGCACGCACGCATGCACACGCACACACAGAAGGCAGGGAGACAGAGAGACAGACAGAGAGAGGGGCAGAGACAGATTTTTTTACACACACACACGCACGCACGCACGCACACACAGAAGGCAGGGAGACAGAGAGACAGACAGAGAGAGGGGCAGAGACAGATTTTTTTACACACACACACGCACGCACGCACGCACACACAGAAGGCAGGGAGACAGAGAGACAGACAGAGAGAGGGGCAGAGACAGATTTTTTTACACACACACACGCACGCACGCACGCACACACAGAAGGCAGGGAGACAGAGAGACAGACAGAGAGAGGGGCAGAGACAGATTTTTAAAATCCTATAGGAAAGGCAGGTTATCCCCTTCCACGCGGGGGGAACTAAGGTTCAGATAGGTACAACAGTGTTCCACGCCATAGTGCTACCCACTGCTTCATCACAGACAGGACAATGCGAAGACAGACTTTACCTGCTGACGGCACCCCTGTCCTTGAGCGGGTTGGTGACCTCCTCGCAGGCAGTCAGGAGGGCAGCCACCACACACACCGAGTAGGCGGCGCTGGAGCCCAAGCCTGCCCCGGTGGGCAGTTCCGACCACACCACAATGTCCAGGCTCGGGAGTGCCCTGAAAGACACCAGGCACAAAGCGTGACTCCCTGGAAGGCTGTGAAGTGTACGGGAACTTGTGGCCAGGAGTGGGCATTGGGGGAGGGACTGGCCGAGCACCTGGACCACGGTTGGGTGGGACAGCATCCCCGCTGGACAGCAGCAGCTGAAGTGACTCAGACAACCAGGAAACAGGGGCCAGACTTAAATCACTGTGAACTACAACCCCCCATCCTCCGTGCTCTGCAGAGCTGGGCTCCTTTCTGGTCCGGCTCTCAGCACCAGCTGGCCATCTGTCGGCCACGACCTTGCACCCATCATCTCCCATTCATCTTTCCAGAGTTCACCAAGTGCTTCCACTGGATGCTTCCCCCAAACCACCCCCAAGAGCTGTCGCTGGACTTTGAGGATCCACATGTCATCCGCCTCCACAGCTGCCTCATCACAGCACCCAGGTGTTCCTAGGTGGCCTCTCCCGCCAGACACCACTCCTGACATATGGGACCCAGGTCTGCTGCAAACCAGTTAAAAGAGCAGTCACACCATCACGCACAGACCTCCCTGAGTGACGCCCAACGGTGTTCTGCAATTTCTAAGTCCTGTTCCCACTTTGTAGCCATCTAATACGGAGTGTGACTTTTCCAAGTACACATGCCCACCCTGCGTGGGTGGGAGACTTTGTCCCGACCCACTGAGGGGAGTGTGCTACCTGAGCCGACCATCCCCAAGTCGGGTACAAGTGCCGGCCACTTCTGCCATGTCCTCGGCACAGGGCCTGGCAGGGGCCAGTGTCTGTGGCTCTGACTGCCTTTCCCCTTGCATAAAAATAACACCGGTGACAGGCGTGGTGGCCACACCTAAACCCCATCACCCCAGGGGCAGAGGCAGGTAGAACTCTGTGAGTTCCAGGCCAGCCTGGTCTACACAGTGAGTCCCAGGCCAAACACGGCTCCACATCTCAAAAACAACAACATTAAAAAAAAAAACCCAAGCTACTGCATACAGCATGCCTGTCATAGCCATGGCCATGTTACCATTTTAAGTATCCTCCTAATCCTCCTTGTTGATTACTGAGGAAACTGTATATTATTAATTAATAATGAGTTTACGTGTGAGCACGTGCCATTCTGGAGAGGGTCTTGTGAAGGCTGACGGAGAGTTGCCAGGTAGATGAGGATGGCCCTGAGCTTGATCACCCAGCCTCCGCCTCCCAGTGCTGGGATTACAGTGTGCACCACCATACCGGGCTGGGGACAGAATTTAGGGCTTCACGCACGCTAGGCACAGAGCCACATTGCTAGCCCTACTTGGTGTTTCGTTTGTTTGACAGTTTGAGACAAGGACTCACACTGAAGCCCACGCACATGACGACTCAGAGAAGTCTTCGTGCCTCAGTCTCCCTGAGTGCTGGGTCACAGGCCTAAGTTACCACATCCAGCCTGAGGAAACAGTTAATGGTCACAGTGACGATGCATCAGGCTGTGTGCCAGGCTCCGAGCTCTGCTCTTCCGTCAGATTAAACCTTACTACCTCACAGCTTGGTGCTGTCAATGCGTCCATGTCACAGACGGGAAAGCTGAGCCTCAGAGAGGGCAATCACCTCAAATGAGGACAAGTGGCCTGCCAACAGCCTCCAGAGCATCATGTGACCCTGTCTCAGCAGCACTGTCAAGCTCTAGGCACCGGCTCCCCGGGTCTCTCTGAAAAGAGACAAGTGGGCTCAGGCTTCACTGTAGCAAGATGAGGCACACATGTGCCTCTCCAGCCACACCACAAAGAGGCCACCCTGAGGAACAAGAATGCAGCAAAGCCTTTGTCCTCCTGAACTCAAGCAGCAGAGGACGCAGTACAGGGTCAACACGTAGAGCATGTCACAGCTCTACAGCCTAAGAACCAGCTAAACGGCTTACGGGTTGTCTACCTCCGGAGCCTCTGCGTCCCCAGGAATAAACAGGTGGAGCCTCTCTCCTGGACTGCTGCCCCACTGTGTGGACAGCCTACGGCCATTGTCCCTACCCACGAGGCACAGGGACTCTCCAGGAACAGTGACAACCAGAACACTTCCCAGGGGAGGACGGGTGGACTCCTACCGACCATGACACACCTCTGCTTCCGGGAGATGGCCAGGTACAGGTACAGAAAGGCAAGGACTGCCAGGCCCTCGGTGCTGACACAGTCCTCGGGGAGGCCCGCCACCTTCTTCAGTTTCTCCAGTTGCTCTGGGGTGGGTGCTGGGACATCACCTTGCTCTGTCACACAGGCAAACGAACAGGCGGGTGAGGGGGCTTCAGGAGCATTTATAAACCACAGGACGGGCTGGAGAGATGGCTCAGCCGTTAAAGGCTAGGCTCACAACCAAAAATATAAACCACAGGACACACTGGGATCCGCATGGGGACACACAGGGTACCAGCAACCGGCCAGGTGTATCGGTTCGCTTCAGGTTTGCGGGGTAGGCAGCCTTGGGTGTGGGTCTTGACTGTAAAGATAAAGACCAGGCACTCGGGACTCCGCACGGCTCCAGACCTGGAGCAAGTGCTGAACTAACCGTCTGAGATGTGCACACGCCTTTGCTTTACTTCCAGCCTTCAGAACCAAAGGTAGCAGGAAGTTAATCCCCAACTATTTCTCTCTTTCTCAAAGACAATTAGCAAAAGGACTGGCAATGTGGATAAGGCCCTCACTTACCATGTGCGCACACACACCCACACACACACCAGGTTGAGCAAGTCTAGCCAGCTCAACTTCACAAATCACGCCCAGCCTTGGGTCAGCCCGTGGAATGGAGTAGAGTGGGGCGTGGCTGTTAGGAAAGTTCAGGGCACCCACTAAGGGCTCAGTACATGTGTGCTGAATAGACTCATGACACCTCATAGAGAGCCAAACCCGAGGAGACCCGGGCACTGCAGAGTTCTGTGATGGAGACAGACCAATCTTGGAGTTTAGAGACCTGTGTGGGTCTTTCTACAGCCCTGACGGAGGTGCAGCCTCCAAGACCCCACTGTCACGTTCATAAAATGGAGATGAACAGTATCACATGCTTTGGGGGCTCGTGGTCTGGCACACGTGCTCAGTACCTGTTCACTCTGCCTGTCACTCTGTGGAGGGAGATCCCAGCCAGTCTCCAAGAAGTCCCTGTAGTGTCCTGCTGAAGCGGACTTACGGCATCCACCTCTCATCCCGCTGGGTCCCCACAGCAACCGTCAGACAGATCACACTCCCTTGTAGAGACTTGCCCGGACTCGCCCGTGGGTCTGTGTGTTCTCAGCCACAAGCTACCATGCCTGGCTGTTGCTGCCTCAGACACTGACTCAGAAAAGCACTTGCTGGTCCTCAGGGAACACTCTGTCCTACCGACCGTCTGACGCCATGGAAAGCTAGTCCCAGAGGCTCTGAGCTGAGGGGGGTGCAGGAGTCACTCAGGGGACTTCTTGAAAAATATAGTCCTTTCCCACCACTGTAGCAATCCTCCACAGGAGAAAGGTAGGGCCAGGAACCCATATACACAGAATAAAGAACAAAGCCCCCCAGCCAATTCAAAGGCCTGCCCAGCAGGTAGAAAAGAACCGCTCTAGACAGCCCTCAACCTTCTTTCTTTCTGCTGGGAATCAGGCCCAGCCCTCCACTACTGAGCTACAGCCCAAGCCAAAGCCTTCGCTACTCCATCTCCTGCGGCAGGCAGGTGGCAGGGCTCAGGCGCAGGCCGGAAGTAGTCCCTGGAGGCTCTCAGTTGCCCTGGGCTGGCGGAGAAATGCTATTTCCAGTGAGGAGGCATGAGCCAGAGAAGAGGGAAGACCCTGGGATCAGACTAAGCAATGGACAGGTGCCCTGCCGACAGAAGGGAACTAGCCTGGACAGCTGTGGTCACCGTGGAGTCCCATGCTACCAGCAGCAGCAGCAGCAGCAGCAGCAGCGGCGGCGGCACAGGGGCCCTGGGCTAACAGCATGGGAAGACAGTGCTGACACCAGGAAAGAAAAGCATGATATGGCCCGACTCTGTTTCAGAGACAGGGAATTCCCCTTTCCCAGTCAATCTACCAATCCCGACCAGCTGATGCCAGAACGCCCAGGTTGCTACTCAGGGAGCTGAAGCAATGAGATGTCCATCACCTCATGTTGTTTCTGACGGTCCTCTCTGGGCCAGACAACCACCATCTTGGGGAGTTCCGCTGCACCCCCTTGCAAAAGGGATTATCCCAGCTGGGTCTGTTGACTGTGCACTCCCTCACAGAGGTGTGGGGAGGTCACAGGACCCTCGCCTGAGCATCTAGTGGCTTCCTACTGCCTGCTGTAATTCCACCCCAACTGCACGCGGCTTTGGGGAGGGCCTAGGGGAGAGAGGCTGGGAGGGGGGCTCCATCTGTGTGACTACAGGAGAGGCATCATTCCTTCTGGTGAGGCCATTATGTGGGGGCACCCACACTCCAATAAGTAAGCCCTGACCTACGCTCGGTAAGGAAGCCCGATCAACTCATTGGTTCCCCAGAGTGAACGCTGGTGGAACTGTGCCTGGGTTTGTCATTGGGACCTTAGGAGGAGGGTAGATGTCGTGTATGTTTCTCCGGGAAGGAATTTTAGCAATGCTTCATTAGTACTGATTGGATTTGCCGGTAATAAACATAAGTTACTTTGACTTTTTAAATAATTTCCAGCGGTGCTGGAGACGAAACCCAGGGGCCTCACGTATGCTAAGCATACACTCCACGGCTGGGCTGCCCCAGCCCTATGCTCAGTAACAACTATACACTAAGAGCAGAAATTGAAGGCTTTCTTGACCTACTTCCTGTCACAGTGTCTTCCCCAGGAACTAATCATCACTGACAGCTGATGTCTCTTCCCCAGACTTTCCTACACATGTACACACTGGCTTATATAGTATGCACACATTTTCACACCTGTGACGGTCATTCCTTTTGTTCTCTTTTATCTGATTTTGTTTGACGTGGTCTCATGCAGCCCAGACTGGCCTTGAACTTACCATACATCTGAAGCTGTTCTGGACCCCCTGATCCTCTGGCCTCCACCTCTCAGGTACTGGGAATATACTACTTTGGTAGGATTGAGTCACCTGGGGAACACACCTCTGGGCACATCCATGAGGGTGCTTCCAGAGAGGTTTAAATGAGTGTGGCACCATCCCAGGGGCCAGGGTTCTAGATTGAATAACAGGGAGAAATGGAGCTGTGCACCAGCATCCATCATCTGTCTCTGCTTCCTGAGTGCAGAGGCAATGTGACCAACCACTTCACACTCCTGCCAGGAGCAGGACGGACCGTGCTCAAATACGCCCAAATACACCATAGCAACAAGAAGGGTAACGAATACAACAGCTTAAGGTGTTTACTCTACAGTGGGCCTGAATGATCTGCCCAGGAGAGTCCACAGAGATCTAGGGCACAGTTTTACACGTTTAAAATGACTAGCTGGGTGTGACGGTGCACGCCTTTAATCCCAGCACTTGAGAGGCAGAGACAGGCAGATTTCTGTGAGTTTCAGGATAGCCTGGTCTACAGAGTGAGACTCTGTCACAAACACAATCAAATCAAATTATGAATGAATGAAACCAATTTTCTAGGGTCAGAAGGGAAACCTCTTGGAACAGCCGTCCTCTGGCTCCCTCACAGACAGCCTGAAGTAATGACCTGTTACCACCTCCCTGCTTTCTTCAAGGGCCAAGCTCTTACCACACCTGGCTCCTCCTCTTTGTACTAACCAAGAAAGCTTGTGTCCAGCAGCTGAAGCCCGGCTACATCCCAGACCTTCTTAATACCAATGTTCGGTAAACTGAGGCTCACTTTCCCATTGTTCTGTGGTCGAAGCAGTAGAAATGTTCTCAGGTTCAAGGCCACCGCCAGGGCTACCTGTAGAATAAAGGGCAAAAGCAGTAAGCCTGAGGGCAGTGGCTCAGGGACCAGCATCCGTATGTTTCAGAGGTGCAGACAGGAGGGTCCCTGGGGTTCACTGGCCATTTAGCCTCGCCATTCCAGCAAGCTCTAAGACAATGAGAAGCTTGCCTCAAGATCTGAGGCAAATAGTGCCTCCTGAAGAATGGCACCTGAGGTTGTCTCCTAAACACACACACACACACACACACACACACACACACACACACACACGAAACCATAAAGTGACAGTTGGAGTGAATGGAAAAAAATATAAGCTTTGGGTTCAGACCCACTCAGGCTCATTCCCAGCATTATGAAGGTATCATGTGCTTGGTCAAGTCACCAACCCTTTCCTAAGCCTCAGCTTCCTGACCTGTCAAATAGAAGACTACAAAGCTGCACCCTTGGGCTAGCTCTCAGGATTAAATGACATAAGACATGTGTCCAACACCTCTACCGGACCTTCTTTACAATTCCTCCACACTGGGATGCCCCCGAGTCCATTCCTCTAAGCCCTTTTCCCCTCTACCAACCTCACTTCCTAGGTAATTCCACTCAACCTGTCAGGTTTTATACGCCATCTTTCTGCTATCATACCGAAGTCCTTTAGCAGTCTAAGGGTTTGTCTGGCTGGAGAGATTCATTCAGTCTACCCCCCAGGCCTTTCTTTTACTATCTTCAAATTCAGGGTCAGGGAGAAGTGGTACCCAGCCCTTCAGGGCTCTGCGGACTTTTTACCTTGCCATGGACCACAGCATGTTCTCCATGGAGGATGATTTTCCCCGGAGCAGATACCAGCAGGACTTCTGACAACATGGCTCCTGAGACTCCTGAAAGGGAATGACAGAGAGAGGAACAAAGGTTCCTAGATGCTCATTAGACACATCAGAAAAGTTGGGCTTGGTGGCTTACGCCTTTAATCCCAGCCCTCGGGAGGAAGAGGCAGGTGGATCTCTGAGTTCGAGGCCAGCCTGGTCTACAGAGCGAATTCCAGGTCAGCCAGAACCATGTAGAGAAACTGTCTCAAAAAGAGAAGAAGAAGAGGGGTTGAGGATTTAGCTCAGTGGTAGAGCGCTTGCCTAGCAAGCGCAAGGCCCTGGGTTCAGTCCTCAGCTCTGAAAAAAAAAAAGAAAAAAAAAAGGAGAAGAAGAAGAACAAGAAAGAAAGAAAGGAAGGAAGGAAGGAAGGAAGGAAGGAAGGAAGGAAGGAAGGAAGAAAAGAAAAATGCACATTATAACAATGGGAACTGCCATCCGGCACTAACTGTGTATCAAGGCAGTGCTGTGGGCCAGCCAGCTTGACCAGGAAAACCGTCTGGGTCCAGACCCCAGCCCTTCCACTCCCCAGCGATGTCACCTTACATAAACTGCCATGAATCTGTTTCCTACACCTCAGATAGGGGCCACACTGGAGACTGATTCAAAGGACTGGGAAGCAGCAGTGTCTGTCTGTCGTCTGTCTGCCAAAACAGCTGCTTGACTAGGTGGCTACTCAGCACTGGCTGGTTCTCGGTTCCAGCCTTTACTGCGATCACTACTGAAGGTAGAAACTGGCATGGCCTCCGAGCGCATGGCTCAGTAGTGGAGAGCTTGCCTATATCACGAGGAAGGCCATGTGTTTGATGGTGTGGAAAAGGGAGGTTTACACAAAATCTTGGGGGAAAAAAAAAAGAATTCTCCCCTGACATCGAGACCACAGCCAACCTGTCACAATTAAAAACAAGGCTGCAGGGCTGACCTGTTACGACGGGTGTTGCGTATCTAAACACGAACTTCTGCAAAACCGAGTCTCACAGAGTGTTTTTTGCTGGATTCACGGGCGCGTGCATTTTACCTGTTTATAGCTAATGCAAAATCACCCGCGTTTAAGGCGTCCCGAGAACTCCCACTACAGACTAAGTCACCGAGGTCCGTCCTCCCCCGCCCCCTGCCCCCCGTTTCTTAGGGAACTGTGCGATCTGATGTCGCCCACCGCTCCGATCAAGGAAACTAAGGCAGAGGAACGGGGCGCCTGGCCTGGGGTGTCCGGGGCCCCGGTCCCCACGCCGCCCGGCCCCGCAGCCCAGGCCTCTCACCTGCCACGGCCGCCGTCCAGGTGTGCCGAAACCCCAGCTGCAGCTCGCTGTCTTCTCCATCCCCGGGCGCACAGCCCCACGGAGGCGGGCGCGCTTCCCTCCAGCCAATCAGAGAGCTCGAGCTGAGGAGCCCTTTACGGATTGGGTCGGACGTAGACCAATGGGAATGTCAAACAAGCCGGGGATTTTTCCCCGCCTTACTCTTCTCGTAACCCAATGGGAAACAAGTCCCGGGGAGTGCCCCGCCCTGGTGCGAGTGCCGCAGGCCAATAAGAAACGGCGATTGAGAGGTGGCGCGGCCAGCTGCGGGGCGGAGTCATCCCCGGGCCTGGACGGGTGCCCGGCCGGGTCAGCCCTGGACTCGTTGTCCCGCGCATGGCTGTGTGGGTCTTTGGGGGCCGTTTTGGCCTGCGCGGGCATCTTGGCGCCTGCAGGCTGCTGTGTCTCCGTTTTCAGAGCCGCGGTCCTCAGGGCGAGGACGACGGGGACGGGTGAGTGTCAGGCTCGGAGGGTAATTCCAACCCTGGGGGGCGGGAGGAGGGGGAAATAATTGTATTGGCTCCGTGGGGTACGTTACCCCGATGACGCGCTCTGTGGTCTGACGTCACGGGGTAGCATGGCCAGGATTTCTTGGCCCAAGTTCTGTCTCGGTCCAGCTGTAGTCAGACAGGGCAGGGCATGTCCGTGTGGGCCGGGATTTTGTCCGGTCTCCAAAGCGGTTTGTTGGGATTAGAATCAGAGGACACCAGACATCATCTAAGGAAGACGTGGTAGCACTTTGAAACTTTGTACCCGTGCACTCCCAGGACCTTAGAACCTGCGGACTGCCACGGGCTTACATAATCAGCGTTTCCTGTCCAGTCCTCTGACTTTTGAATAGCCTTGCGAGGTCACATTTTTTTTTTTTTTTTTTTTTTTTTTTTTTTTTTTGGTTTTTTTGAGACGGGGTTTCTCTGTGTACCTTTGCGCCTTTCCTGGAACTCACTTGGTAGCCCAGGCTGGCCTCGAACTCACAGAGATCCGCCTGGCTCTGCCTCCCGAGTGCTGGGATTAAAGGCGTGCGCCACCACCGCCCGGCCGCGAGGTCACATTTTAATTGTAAGCTACATGCTTAAGTTATGCACTGATATTTGGAAAGGGCAGTCTCTTGACTGCCAGTTTTTCAAATTCCATTTTGACAGTGTTTGCATTTTTGTGCGACACTTGAGACCTGAGAAAATGTAAGTGGCCCAGTTTTCTTTCCCCCAAGAAGCCCTAACTTTGTGATAGAGGATCGGAGTTAGGGTAGACTGTGGGCAAGAGTTTGTGGAAGGTCGTGGTCCAGGTCAGGCTTACAATAGAACAGTCTGGGGCATGAATCCCAGCCCTGCCTCTTTCTGGAGACCTAGGGAGGCGAACGTTTGTGGACTACGGTTTCCTCAACAGAGAAGTGAGTGTAATAGTTACTGGCTGACTTTGGGGGTGTGGGAGAAGCTGAAGGGTGATTCCAGAAGCTAGTGGCTTTAGTCCACTGTGGAGCTAGGGCTATATGGAGTGATCCGTTAGTTCCTCCAGCAAGTGTGTGTCAAGCACTTCAGCATCTGCTGTATGGGGAGAGATGTGGACACGAAGCTCAGCTTGCCCACCTGGAATTTTGTCTAGAAGGGACGGTGAGGGAAATGGCTGACAAGAGATTGCCATCCAGAAGCGGGGATAAATGCTACCACGAAGGTCGCAGGCGGCAAGCTGGGCTGCACTCACTGGGGTGAACTCTGTAAGCTGTTCCCACTTAGCGTGTCTTGATGTCTGTTTCTCATTAGGGGACAGTCATCCTCGAAGGCACGCCGGCTCCCCAAGATTTACACCAGGACGGGAGACAAAGGTAGGGTGAGGAACGCGAGGAGACACATCGCAGGCGTCGTTTTAAAGTTCTTCTGGCCTCGTTTTAGCCCATGGGCAGATCTGAAGATACATCACACATGTGAAGTGACATGAAAAAGGCACAAATTATTATTAAGTGTTCAAAACAAGTTGTAAAAAAGCTGGGAATAGTGCACACTTGTCATCCCAGCACTCGGGAGGCTGAGGTCGGAGAGTCATGAGTTCAAGACCAGCTAGGGTGACATATCAAGCTCCAGGCCAGCCTAGGCTACATAATGAAACCCTGTCTTGAACTCAAGAAAAGGCAAGTTGTGGGATTGGAAGTGTAGCTCAGTGATCGTAGTGCTTGGCTAGTATTCTGGAGGCCCTAGGTTCAACCCCAGAACTGCAAAACAAGATAAATAAATAAAAACAGTATGACATAACCTAAGAACCCAGAGTCAGGGGGTGGGAGAGATGGCTCAGTGCTTAAGGACCTGTACTACTCCTCCAGAAGGTTCAAATTTGGTTCCCAGCACCCACATTGGGTGGCTCACACCTTCCTATAACTTCAGCTCTAGAAAGATCCATTGCCTCTGACCTCTGTGGGCACCTGCACTCATGTGCACCCGCACACACCATTAAAATAAATTTAAAGCCGGGTGGTGGTGGCGCACGCCTTTAATCCCAGCACTCAGGAGGCAGAGGCAGGCGGATCTCTGTGAGTTCGAGGCCAGACTGGTCTACTGAGTAAGATCCAGGAAAGGCGCAAAGCTACACAGAGAAACCCTGTCTCGGAAAAACAAACAAAAAAAAAAAAATAAAATAAATAAATAAATAAATAAATTTAAAAACTTTTTGAAAGAACTTTTAGTCCATTTGGATTAGAAATGTGTAATGGTACGCATGGTGGTACTCACGAGGCAGAGGCAGAGGCTGGAGGATCACTGTAAGCTTAAGTCAGCCTGGGCTACATAGTGAGACCTTGTCTCTAACGAAAAGAAAAAAAATACGTGTGTATAGTATGTGTGTGTGTGTGTGTGTGTCTACGTTGGTATGCCAGGGCTAATAGCAAGTTCTAGGCCAGCCTGGGCTACATGGTGAGACCCTGTCTCTAAAGAACAGAAAAAAAAGTTTGTGTGTATGTGGAGCGGGGGGGAGTTTAAGTACCTCTTTGGGTTTTGGGGTTTTTATTATAATTTATTTATTGTCTTTAGTGTGTCTGTGTTGTGTGTGCTCATGTGCCTGTATCACAGTGCAGTTGAGGTCAGAGAACAACTTTCAGAGGTTGGTTCTTTCTTCCCACCATGTGGTTCCCAGAGATTAAACTCGGGTCATCAGTCCTGGCCGCAAGCCCCTTTACCAGCTGAGCCATCTCACCAGCCCTGAAATAGTTATTCTTTAACTGGTGGCCAGGAGAGAGACTGTGGGAGAGAGAGATGCACAAAAGTTCACATACTTTCCTTCTATTATTTTTTTCATAATGAGCAATTTATTGCTTCAATATTGTAATCAATACCAGGTGTAATATGACAGGGAAATAGACCACTATGTTGCCATGTTCTGTAATGTAGGACCAAGCAACTCATTAGCAGTTGTGCTTGGGGAATATCCTTCATATCAAAGTATACAAATACGTAGGATGTGCTTAACCGCACTGAGCTATAGGTAAACTAAAAGCCGGAATCGGAAATGTTTTGTCACACGTTTGTTATCGTAACGATAGAAAAGAAACCATGTGTAGGGATGACAGATGGTAGATGGTGGTGTCGGTGCTTTCCACCAGAAAGTTCCAGGGACAACCTCCAGCCCGTCACAGATGAGCCTTGGCTCACTAAGGCCCAGCAGTGGAATTCCACAGTAGCTGCAGGACAGGACTTTTCATAAGGCAAAGCTTATGCTGGCACAGGGGCGGAGCCAGGGAAGGGGCGGAGCCAGGGAAGGGGCGGAGCCAGGGAAGGGGCGGAGCCAGGGAAGGGCGGAGCCAGGGAAGGGCGGAGCCAGGGAAGGGCGGAGCCAGGGAAGGGCGGAGCCAGGGAAGGGCGGAGCCAGGGAAGTGGAGCTTTGTTATGGATCTTATGTGGTTGGGAAGCAGGGCTACTTCTGTAATTGAAGGGACTTAATGATTTTTCTTAGAAGGTGGGAGAGACAGGGAGGTGCTGGGACTGTGACAGACAAAGATGCACCGGCCATTCTCATTAGCCAGGAGAGCTGATGCCTGGTCGTCTTTATGTGACTTTTGCTCAGGCACGGTTCTTTTGATTTGTTGAGGTTGGTTTATCACAGCTACGAGATGGATCTCGGTGGTGCTCTGTGGAGTTATTTGTGCTTAACAACAATGCAGTGGACTATCTGAGTGGCTAGCCAGCACCAAAGCCAGGCAGGGGCTGTGACCTAGGATGAGGTCCAGACATGATAGACTGAGAGAGAGGGTGATACCCAGGTGCTTTACTTCTTAAACAGGAGGCTTCATTTGTGGCCCCCAGTCTAAACTAAAAGCATGCCAGGGAAGCAGAGGGGACACCTTTGGTGGTAGTGACCAAAAGGACACTTCATGCACATGGTGCATAGACATATATGCAAGTAAACACCTGTATGCTTGAAATAAAATAGACATTTAAAGTGTACCAGGAAAAAATCTGGTTTTTACAATCATTTTTTTGGCCAGGCGGTGGTGGCACTCGCCTTTAATCCCAACACTCGGGAGGCAGAGGCAGATGGATCTCTGTGAGTTCAAGACCAGCCTGGTCTACAGAGATAGTTCCAGGACAGCCAGGTCTACAGAGAAACCCTGTCTTGAAAAAACAAAAAACAAACAAAAAGTCTACATGTATATATATGTACCATGTACATTCCTGCTGCCTGAGAAGGCCAGAAGAAGGCATCAGATCCTGGAACTGGAGTTACAGATGGTGTGAGCCACATGAGTACTGGGACCTGAATCTGGGTCCTCCACAAGAGCAGCAAGTGCTCTTAACCACTGAGCCATCCCTCCAGCTCCTGCCCCTCCCCCCAGACAACCCCCAAATCTTAATATGCTAAATATCGTCCCCAGGGTTTTCAAGCACCTTCACAGGAGAACGGAGACCTAAAGATGACCGAGTATTTGAGGCCGTGGGAACCACAGATGAATTAAGTTCGGCTATTGGGTAAGAGGAGTGGGAATGGGCCTTGATGTGAAGTCAGCCTGGGGCATCCGTGACAGTCATCACTGTGACGTTCTCCCGAGTGCTGGAGGGTCTTGAAGATCGCCTGGATGGGTCTGTGCGAGCTGTTAGCCCAGGCTGGTCGGCTCCATGGGGCTGCAGGCTGTAGGCCTGTCCCTCGGTCACCACAGGGAGCGACCTTCCCACCATCCCTGGCTCTGTCACTCTGAGCACACGTGAGCCATCGGGAGACAGGCAGTGAGGGAAAGAGGTGAGCCCAGGTGATCTGCAGTACCTCGGATGTGGCCTCCTCGTGAACGTGGATTTTAAAGTGTGCCAAAGGTTAAAAGGCTTACTCGGTGATTACCGTCCGCTCCCAAGCCCGGTTCTTACCCCACTGGAGGATTATTTCCCACCCTCACTTCGAGACGTTGCATGCTCGCTGTACCTCTGCCAAGTGTGGCCTTCGTGGAACCCAGGCTGATGAGACACCTGTCTGCGGTGGTGCAGGTCCTGGTGAGGTTCGTGCAGCTCCTGCAGCTTCCTGCGTGACCTCTCCTTCCTGTTGCACTGGTCAGAACCAGTCACATCCTGACACTGTGGGGTGGAAAAGACCAAATGCACGAGGATGGCCGTGTGGGTGGCTGTGCCCAGCCACACTGAGGGTGTGAACGCTGACAGGCCTGAGTGATGTTCCTCAAGACCCTGCCTGGCCCTGTGGTCATAGATGAGTAGGAATCAGGAAGACCTGTGTTCAAATCCTGTATCCCCGCTTGCTAACTATGCGATCTCAGATCAAACCAGACACCCTTGTTCTGAACCTCAGTTTACTGTTCTGTGAAATAGTCACGGCAGTACTTTCCCTCTGTTCTTATGAATTACTTCAATAAATCTGCATCTACCCCAGGACTGTACTTAACACAAGCACTAGTACTGTTTACAGTTATCCTTATCATTGATCATTGCCCCGGTAACTTCTAGGCTCATGGCTGCCGGGTGCCAGGAGTGTGTGGACAGTGATGACAAGGATGTGTCCCAGCAGCACAGCCTTTCCTTGTCACTCAGAGGGAGACAGACGTTAGCACTGGCCCGCTTGTGTGCATGTGGGTATGCATGCCTGTGCGCGCATGTGCTCTGTTCTGATTGGAAGATGGTTGTTGTTCACCCTGCTGGTCCTTTACCTGTCCTCTTGGCCTCTCTGCCTGGGCGCCTGACCAGAGGACCTGCCAGTCCTACCCCCGATGTCCTGTGTCTTCTGGCTTCCGCAAGGGTCCAGCGATGGGAGGCAGCCGTGGGCGCTGGGAGAGAGGAAGTGTGTGGGGGACACCCTGGGAGCATGGACAGACTGTCTGCCAGCTGGGCATGGCCCTGGCAGAGCTTCCCCTGCTGTGCGGGTCCTGCTGGTGGCCCTCTGAGTTCAACGTGCACCGGTGTCCCCTCCCTTGCCTCCCCAGCCTTCTGCTCTTGCCACTGTTCCCGTCAGCCATCAGCTCCTGTGTCTGAGCTCGCATCTCCGAGAATTGTCCCTTTGAGATTCTGTCCGCCAGGAATCCTTCCAGTGTGCCGCCATCTGTTCCCTCCCAGGCCTCGCGGGTACAAGAGGGGCATGTAGCATTTACGACTATGTCTGGGAAGTTGTTTCCTCCTCTATCCTGCTTTACCAACGAACTCCTATTCATCCTTCAAAGCCCCACCTTCTTCCTCTTCACCATGTCAAGGACAGGTCATTCTCCCCTCATTCTTAACTTTGGTGCTGTGGTGCACAGCACACGTCTCTGTCTCCTGCCGGACAGACCCCAGGTCACCTGCTCCCTACTGTATCAACAGGGCCAGCTTAAGCAAGGGCAGAGAGGAACAGCCGGCTAAGGATAAGGAAAATAATGAAAGCACTTTAGGAAGCCAATACCCCTGTCTCCGTGGTATTCTCTTTGCCAACAAAGTCGTCGTCGGTCATGTTATCTTCCGGCCCCACAGCGTTCTGTTAGGGGCTAATTTTCCCTTCTCCTAGGTTTGCCATAGAGTTGATCACAGAAAAAGGCCACACATTTGCGGAAGAGCTTCAGAAAGTAAGTAACATCGTTGTAGCCCCCTTTGGGGCTTTTTGTCCCTGTGGCCTGGGGTGTCGCTGGCTTCACCCTCTGCCCGCTGCCTCTTGGCATCACAGTAATTAATTACTCCTGAGAGCCGCTCTGTCCTCATTTCTGAAATCAGGACACACAATCCTCCGTGAGGTGAGGGCGGTGTGTAAAGGGTGGCTCTGCTTTCCAGGGAGTGCTCAGCAGTATTGAAGGATATCTGTGCTTGTCACATCTGGCGGGGGGACCTGCTGGTGTCAATCTCCTGCATGGCACAGGACGGCCTCTTGGCAAAGAACAACCGGGTGCCAGTGGCCACAGCCCGTGCTGAAGAGCCGCGCGCTCGGGGCCAGCTGGAGGTCTCAGCCAGGCGGAGCTGTGCCTGTTGGTGTTGTTGCTGAGTTCCCACAGGGACCTGCCAGCCGGGGCAGCAGCGCGTGGCTCTAGACCGCCTGTGGGGTGCTGCGGTCTTCCAAGATCACTGTAGTCTGCTTGGGGCCTGCATGGCTCCCAGGAGCAGGCAGGAGTCCTTCCTGAGTCTTCGGTCCCGCTGACCACTGCCCTCCACGTCCTGTCCTTCACCGTTTAGGTGGCACTGGCACGTTCGGTCTCTTGGTCCAGAGCTGTCAGTGTAGACAAAGAAGGCCGCCTGGTGCAGTTGTGTGGGAGCCACACGTCAGCCAAGAAGGAGCCTCTTGGCCAGTACTTAGCAAACCCCTGGCTCCCCAGACTCCTCTCGGGAGGCCTCATGGTGCTTAGTTGGGACAGTTTGCCTTTGGATGTAAATTCAGAAGGTCCGTTAGCTCCTCAGAGCTGTGTGCATGCTCAGTGGCACTCTGCACATGCAGTAGTGCAGGGCAGTTGTACACTTCCACCCAGCCTGCCACAAGTGCCCTTGCTTCTCTCCTCTTGCTCCCCAGATCCAGTGCACGCTGCAGGACGTTGGCTCCGCCCTGGCCACTCCGCGCTCCTCAGCCAGGGAGGCTCACCTAAGTAATTCCCAGCCCTGCTCGGGGTGTTCTGGGCCCTGGGGTGGGGGCCGCCCCGGAGTGTAGCCCACTGGGAGTCCAGGTCCCAGGACTCCCTGGCAGGGCAGACAACGTGTTCTCTGCCTTGGGAAAGAAGTTAGCCTCAGGCTGATGGGAACTGTTGGCAAGATGCCCACGCAGAGGGGTGTGGTGTCTCCCGGGTAGACTAGTGGCTGCTTACAGGAGTGGCCTTCCTGTCGCTTGACTCCTCAGAACACACAGCCTTTGAGGAAGGGACCATCACGGAGCTGGAACAGTGGATTGACAAGTACTCCAGCCAGCTCCCCCCGCTCACGGCTTTCATTCTGCCCGTAAGTACTGGGGGGCTCAACCTGGGGTGGCCAGGGTGGGTGTAGTGACAGAAACACATGGCCTTGCCGTTAGTCCCGACTTTGGCTTTTACCACAACGAAGCCGCCCCCAGCACCCCAGCCCCCGCTGACTTGAGGGCAGCCCCCAGGGTGTGTCTGGTAGTGCTCTGGGAGGCAGAAGACTGCCCAGTGTGGAGCAATGCTGGCCAATACTCACTTTCTCTTTCAGTCTGGAGGCAAGAGCAGCTCAGCCCTGCACTTCTGCCGGGCCGTGTGCCGCCGAGCTGAGCGACGGTAAGGGTCCTTTAGGTGTCTTCATTATGTCGTGTCCTGAGTCCTGTCTCATAGGCAGAAAGGACCGTAGGGGCCCTGTGGTTAGGGAGGACCCAGGTAGAAGCTATCCACAGTCTAGCCATCTACTGCCCTTGCCTCATCTTCAAACTCAAGAGTGTTCACAGTCAAGGGGTTCCTTACAGTGCCCCAGGAGTCAGGAGCAGCTTAGTTAGATTCTGTGGCTGGGGTCACCCTCCACAGCCCCCCACATCCCAAGAGTTTTGTCCTTTACAGAAGGCTCTTAGACCCAGAGATTCCCAGATGTATCCTGGGTAACAAAAAAAGCTTGGGCCTCAAAAGACAAAAAGTCATTTGTACAAAGTCACTCCTATCAGTGAGGCTCACAGCAGTGAGCAGTGGAGCAGCCCACAGGTCAGCACGAGACTGAGCTGGTGGTGCATCCTCAGGGTGGCCGACAGGCCCCAGCCCCAGCAGTGACCCGCCAGGATGCTCTCAGAGTGGATGGATACCTAGGTGAAGAAACCATGCTGAGTGGAAGGCGCCTACAGGCTGGCCTAGGCTGAGACTTCTGGGCCACTGGCCAAGTATATCACCTTGGATAGGGCCCAACCCCCCAGGCAGCCTCACAGGAGAGTACCAGCAGGGGGTCGGGGTGGGGTGTAACCACACCATGGTGTCCAACAGGCACACTGTTGCACACAGACTGGTGTGGAACCCCCAGGCATTTAGAATTACAATTTAGGCCTGGAGGTGGTGGTGCCTGGCTTTAATCCCAGCACTCAGGAGGCAGAGTCAGGTGGATCTCTGTGAGTTCAAGGCCAGCCTGGTCTAGATCCAGGACAGCCAGGACTATACAGAGAAACCTTGTCTCAAACTAAAAAAAACAAAAAAACTAATTACAACTTAGAACCAGTAGCTCTTTGGGGATTAAGAACCAGATAAACCCCTCTTTGAAGTCTAGAGGCTGACAGCCCTGCCCACACAGGAGCCCAGACCACGCTTGCTGGCACAAAGGCCACCAGGCTGGGCTGTTGGCCAGCCTACCCTCAACTTACCTGCTCTGCCTCCTCCTTCACTGGCCAGGCCACGTCGTGTGTGTCCAAGATAGGGGGGTCCGCTGAGGCGGTGGTGAGTTTTTGTATCTGGTTCGCAGTTGTGGGGATTAGTTTGGGTGGTGAGGTCACGTGGTGACAGGTGTCCCAGGCTCCGGTGACCTGACTGTGTGTCCGTCCTCTCCTTACAGTGTGGTGCCTCTTGTCCAAACGGGAGAAACGGATGCAAATGTGGCAAAGTTCTTAAACAGGTGCTTGAGTGGAGGATGGTGGGGCGTCTCCGATCCACCAGGCACGTCGGTGGGCCCTAAGAGCACCCAGGGCTAAGCCCGCACGCCCCTTACTCACTCCCTCTCCCTCTCCCTCACTCCCTCCCCGCATGTATGTCTAGGAGTGTGCTGTTTGCGGGGCAGCCCTGCCCCGCTCTGTGAGGTAAGGCTCTGGTTAGGAAATGCCTGTAAGGGCCAGCAGGAGCAAACCCAAATGAAAGGAGCAAGGTGGTCTCAGGGTCTGTTCATGGAGCTGATGCCCAGGGCCTTGATGGTGTCCATCGGGAAGCTTGTCCAGCCAGTGTCTCTTCCTGAGACGTCCCAGGTGGCCCACAGTCATGCCAGGCTCAGGCCCCAGTGCTGTGAGCCAGGCTAACAGCAGTACCCTGCCCTGTGGTGAGCCTCCACGCCACAGCTATACCTCCGGTTTCTACTGCAGCATGGGAGCCAGCGGAGGGCTTAGGGAGAGGGGGCACTGCACCCCAGGAGATGCCTAGCTCTGCAGAAAGTGACCTCATAACGCCTGGCTATGGGATGTCCCATGTTACCCCCCAGGATGTAGACGGGCTTGGATCCCCACAGGATCCCCTTACTCCTGTGGGATGTCACCAGACCGAGTGAGAGACAGCTCCTTTCTAACTCAGAAGCAGCAACCCTGAGGAGCCCCTTGGACCTGTAGTGTTGTGCAGGGCAGGGCAGGGCAGGGCAGGTCATCCCCTCCCTGCAGGTTCCTGGAGTCACCAGGAAAGCAGCATATCGCCGCCCTAGGAACACAAGGCTCAGAAGGGCAGTGCCTGGGCAGGAGTTAGAGTAGTGAGTGCACAGGATGGAAGGAAGGTCGGTGGAGCTGGGCTCAGGGTAGGAGGGAGCAGGAGGGCATGGAGGAGAGCAGGACAAAAGCTTGCCGTGAGCCTCCAGGAGGTGAGACAGCCCCACGTGGACCTCAAGTAGCCTTGCGGTCAGGGTAGGCAATAGCCTGTGCCCACAGGAGCACTCCAGAATGCTCCAGCCCCGCCATCTATCATGACAAGAGGGTGTACTACCCACTCTTCCCACATGGTGCTCCTGGGGTGCGAGATTCACCCTTCCTTCTCGAAGACGAGCTAGGCCTGAGCCAGCTAGCATCGATCTCTCACGTCTTCCTGTTGCTTCTTCCTGCCCCCAGACTCAGCGATTACCTCTTCACCATGGCTAGATATGCAGCCATGAAGGAGGGCAGCCAAGAGAAAATATACAAGAAGCGTGACGTGTGAGACACGAAGAAACGCTGAGGAACCCTTTACAGGCCCCTCGAGAGGCCACGGTAAACTAGAACAGTCATGTTGACAGACTGGAAGCAGACCCGAGATACAGACTGTCACCTCACACCCCTGCCTTCCCCCCGGGACCTCTGAGACTCCTGCTGCCTTCCCCAGGCTGTGCTCAAACACATGGGACTGAGTTCCGTCCTGCAGGACGGAAAGGTAGACTGAAGGCTCCGAAGAGGAGGGGCCACTCGGCATTGGGAGTGAACGCGGGGAGGGTTTGAACCTTGCACTCGGGGTGTGCGTGTGTGTGTGTGTGTGTGTGTGTGTGTGTGTGTGTGTGTGTGTGTGTAAGACAGAAAGATGCTGCATTGTGAGTGAGCGCGGGGAGGGTTTGAACCTTGCACTCAGGGTGTGTGTGTGTGTGTGTGTGTGTGTGTGTGTGTGTGTGTGTGTAAGACAGAAAGATGCTGCTTCCAACTCGTCAGGCTGTTCAAGGATTTGGAATGTACCAGAGGCCCCTGGAAATGTAATTGTGATTTACCTGTGCCGACGGGGCTTTAAATGTCACATTTATAGAGGGGAAGGCAGGCAGGCTTGAGGAGTTTAGTCACCTCTGGGCCGCCCATCACTGCCACCGTGTAGGGAATGACAGCTGCAGGTCCGCAGGGGTGCACGTGGCGAGTCCTCTCCAGCAGGGCAGGAGGTGGGCAGCCCTCCCCACCGCGGCAGCGGTGGAAATGAGGTCTTGAGGCCAACACTGAGCTCTCTGGTGTCGCCCTTGACTGGTTTCTGTTCCTGCGATCCACACCACGGCTGTGTTTTATTCCACCTGTCACCGCTGCTGCTTCTCACTGTGAAATGACATCACCAGTGGCAGCTGTGTCCTTGGGAAGAGGGATATTCGTGAAAGGCTGGAGGCAGAGAACCTAGGGCTCCCACGCCTCGTGGTGGGTAGTGACTGAGGAAGCGCAGGTCCGGGACACCTGAGGACTCGGCTCAGGGATCTCTTCACTGCACCTGCTAGATGCACCTTCCATGCCAGGTGTGGGCAGACTGGCCCCTCTATGGCTTCCCTGTTGCTCAGTCAGCAAGCATTTGGTTTCAGCCGCGTCCCCTCCCCACCTTCCTGCTGACGTTTCAGCCGGGCAGCTACGTGTGTATCTTCTGAATCCTTTAAAGGGTAGATGCCCAGGAGGGAGGAGTACCCCCCAGGAGGGAGGAGTACCCCCCAGGAGGCAGCCCTGTCCAGTGCCACTGCAGCCACCCGAGTGAGGCACCGATTGGATACGGCGTTGGTGCTGTGTGGAAGACCAGAAACAGGAGTACAAGCTCACGGTGCTTAAGCATCCTGCTGTTCCGGGCCTGGCCGGGGAAGCCGTGTTCCGAGAGCTTGCAGCAGCCCCTCCACCCTGCCTACAGCCACAGGTCCTCCTAAAAAAGACAGGATGAACTCAAGAAAATAGCAACCTACACCCAAGCCTTTGCCCTGACTGCTTTCCACACCCCCGCCAGGGTTTGGGGTGGCTCTCACAGGGTAGATCGCAGTGTTCAGGCTCCAGGCATTGCCTAGCCTTGTGCACACCACCCACAATCCTCACGGGGCAATTCCCGCTGCACGCTAACACAGCTGCAGAACTGTTTCTTTAAATTGTACCCATTTATCATTGATCTCTCTCTCTCCCTCTTTGCATAATTCAACCTTTGAAAATATTGCAGGAAGGCTCCCTATCTTTTTTTAATTTTTGTAAATAGCAGTTTTATTGAGATACAGTCCCACCTCCCATAAAATGCTTTTTAAAATGGACAGTTCAGTGGATTTTAGGATATTGCCCAGTTTCTGCCACCCCATAACTCACACCCAGGAAGATGCCCCGTAGTTCAGGGCAGGCTCATCAGAACAGTATTCACCATCGTTTCCAGAGGTGAGTCCTCAGCAGCGGTGCTGGCCAGTGCTACAGAAGGGCCCAGCCACGTGTTCACACTGGACCTCCAGCACTGGAGCGGGAGTTCACACTTCTGCAGGAAAGGAAACTGAGGCTCAGAACTGGCCTAGGCTGTGGTCTCATGACCCCCCACCCCCAAGCTTACCAGCCCCCGACAGTCATTTTAATCACAGCCTGGGCTGTGGCAAGCAGTGTCAGGCACTAATAGATCTGCTGTCGCATTTCTCAGCCGAGTTTCCCTTAACTGATGTTTCATGGCTATTGTTAATGTGCATTTTTCACTGAGTAATTTCCAGAGCCTGAACTTGTAGCACATCCCAATGATGAACATCCCCAGTTGCGAGTCCCCTGTCAACTGCAATGTCACCCTTACCTCCTCCCCAGACCCTCCCGACAGCCCATCCAGTTTTATGAGCCCTCCGTCCCAGTGATCACGGCTGAACCTTTAAGAATCCAGACGCATTTCAAGTTTAATTGAATAAAATTCTTTGTATAATAAATTCCGCATGAATGCTACATAAATCAATGCCTGGAAGGATTTGTGGCTCATCTCTCTCCCCAGATGGGGTTCGGGGATCCTGCTGGCGGTGCCGTGCCCAAGCTGGTCCTGTCTTGATCACTGAGAGGAATAAATTTGCCTTTGGGGGTTCTTGTAGAGGGTGTGGCTTTTGCTGTCAGGACCTAGAGCTGATCTCTGAGTCCCTCCTGGGAGACGGAGCTTTGTCCAGGCAGGGCAGAGGACGAGCAGACCAGGGGTCTGGGAGCTCTGGGGAGGGGTCTCAGTCATTTATGGAATCAGAACTCCTAAAGCCATCGTTTGCCCCCTTTGGAATCCCAGGGGAAGCCGTACACATGCTCCCCTTAGTGTGGTGCACATGTTCTTCCGGGGTTGGTCACCACGTTCGCATGCCTCCTGGAAGTCCATGTGACCCCAGGTAAGACTGCCACGCAAGCTGGACACTATGGCATATGCCTGCTGTCAAGGCTGAGGCAGGTGGATTGGCTGAACAACCTGAGTTTAAGACCGGCCTAGGCAACATAGCAAGACCCTGTCTGAAAAAAAACAAGCAAAAATAACAACACCCTCTTCAAGAGCTAAGTGCAGATCCATGGGACAACTCCCTCCAGCAGCCACTTAGGGGTTCATGTAGCCCCAATCTTGAAGGTGAGAAGGAATGCCTGGAGCTAGAGAGCCTTCTGGAAGACGTGGATCTCTGCAGGACCTAGAGGGACAGCGAATGATTGGCAGGCACATAGTTCCATGCTGGCCTCCTCGACCCTGAGAACAGGCCTGTCACTTCCTGGCTTCTGCACTTGGGACACACTGGTCATCTTCATATTTGCCTCTCACTGGTAAAATGATGACAGTCTTCACGCTCTGTGGTCACTGGGAGAGCTTACTTAGGGCATGTTTAACAAGGCCCTGGCAAATGCTAGCTACTGGTACTTGAATTCAAATTCTAGCTTTGCCACACCTTAGCTGTGTCACCTTGAACAATTCATTTAGTGACTGTGTGGCCCAGGCTGGCCTGGAACTTGTGGTCTACCTGAGGGCTCCTTCCTCCTCTAGAGTGCTGAGAAAAGTGGGGGTGTACCACTGTGCCTGGCGCTCTTCAGCATTGTAACAACAACAGCGGCTTCCTGAGGTTCGAGGCGGACTCCACGGGCCTGCTCAGTGTAGCTGTGGTGGCTGAGCAGCTCTGTCCTCTTCAAAGCCGTCCTGAGCTCCAGGTGTGGAGCCGGGCTTCGAGACAGGCGTTTGCCACGGAGCCAACTGACCTCAAATCTGAGATCCTCATGCCTTCGTTTCCTGAGTTCTGTGATTCCAGGTAGGTGTCGCCACACGCAGGCCACTCCTCACACTGGGCTGGTGAGATGTCTCGGCAGGGCCAGGGCACTTGCCACAGAGCGGATGTCCTGAGTTTGACACCTGGAATCCACATGGTGGAAGGAGAGGACAGGGCTCCTACAAGTTGTCTTTGGACTTCCATGCATGCGTAATACATGTGTGTGCATAAACATACACACAGTCAAACAAGATAAATGTCAATAAACCCTTCACACCGTTACTAACCCTGAGAGGGCACCTTGTCCACAGCAGCCCCAGCAAGCTGCCATTAAGCATCCTTGTGTCACAAACACAGAAGCTGGGGTGCTGAGAAATGATACCGTGGCTGGCTTCTCGCAGTCAGAGGCCACTCTGGGACTTGAGCCTGCCTCTTCCGCTAGCCTGCTTACCTCTGCACAGGGGCCACACTACACCTGTCTTGCTGTGGTGGCAGCAGAGCCTGTCGGGTTCCCCAGGGTGGTCTCCTTGGGAAGTTAGCTACTAGGGCATGGCTGGTAATTAAGTGGAGTAGGCTGCTTCTCTAGGAGAGGAGGAAAGGATTGAAAAGCCCCCAGGGGATCCCGGTTGTCCCGGCCAGAGGTAGCCATTCCAAGGAAAATGAGAAATAGGTGCCAGTTCAAAGTGTCACAAAGGCCCCCAGAGAACCAACCCAATAGATGGCACAAAACCAACTGGGTAACTCCAGATCCTGGGTGCAAGGTGACCTCTCCATCTACCAGCACCCTAGAAGCAACTCCCCGTGGCTGATCTCAGGTCACAGGCCCTCTGGTTCTCCCCACTGGCCATCTGTAATGCCCACATCCCTCCCCAGCTAGTAGGTGCCTTTATTTATGATCACCTTGGAAGGGTCGAGCAGACATATGTTGCTAAAGGGGCGTTTATTCTTGTTTATAAAATTTATGGCTTCACCTCAATTACACACTGTCAAAACGGGAAGGATCGGCCCCAAAGCCTCTTGCCGCCTGACTGCTTCAGACGTGCGTACATCTGTTAACTCCATGGGAGCTGTACAGGGAAATCAGGTCCGCTATAACTCACGCTCGCTGTCCTGCCACGAGGTGTGAGCTGCAGGCCTTGAGCAGACACATCCAGGCATGCATGTGGGCAGGGAGGCAGCGAGCAGCTGTGGGGGCCATGCCAGGTGGCCAGATGCACGGACTGGCCTCTGTCAAGGTGCTTTAAGCTGGGGAAGATGCGAGAGAGAACTTTATTTCCATGGCCTTTGGGACTCAGCTGCAGTGCCCCAGCGGCTGGAGAGTTTTGAGCCTGTGGCTTTCCACCTGGCGATACCAGCAGGAGAAAAGCATGCTTCTCCAGCGTGGGGGAGTGAAGGTGGGCATGAGTTTCAGGGGGACAGTTTGACAACTCTCACGAGAGTCCTGAAAGTGCATGTCCCCCCTCCAAATATCTCAGAGGGAAATGTGTCTCAGCAGAGCCCAGAGGGTCTTGTTCAGCGATGTTGCTCATTACCATGAAAAACTGGACACTCGTGTGCAGGACGAGAAAGCTAGATGATTCCACGAGTGAGCGCACTATTTAACAATGAGCGACTGTAAGAAATGTCATGACTTCTGTAGTAAGTGGTTATGGGGACCTGTTCCAACATGCTGTGTAGCGAACAGTCAGCATTCTGTGAAATCGATGTGTGTATACACACAGGAAGACTGAGTGTTTAGCAGTGCTTGCCTCTACATGAGGGTATCATGGGTTAACACTTCCTTCCTTCTTTAAGTCTGGATTTCCTAACTTTTCTGCAGTGGATTCAGGTTAGGTTTGAGGAGGGCTCACTGTGTAAGAACCCCAAGGGAGAATGGGAAGAAAGTGAAAGCCGGGTCTGGCATGTGGCTCTGTTGGTCGAATGCCTGTCTAGCATGCATGGAGCCCTGGGTTTGGAATAAACGTGTGTGGTGGTGCATGCTGCTGATCTCAGTACTTGGGAGGTGGAATTCAAGGACAAGGTCATCTTGGCTACATGTCAAGTCTGAGGCTAGCCTGGGCTACATGAGACTCTGGCCAAAGACAAATAAATAGAAAGACCGAAAGAAGGGGGAAGATTTATCCCCCTGCCTGCCTTCCTCCCTTGGGACAGCTGGAGTCACGGTAGTCCCTGGAGGATGATAACCCCTACAGCCTCCCCACTCCCCATGGGTACCTTCTGACACTGGCCTCGTGTTCTATCGCTGTGAGGAGACACCAGGACCGTGGCAACTCTTACAAAGGAAAGCACTGAATTAGGACTTGCTTACAGTTCAGAGGTTTAGTCCGTTGTCATCTTACTGGGAACATGGCAGCACGGAGGAAGATGTGGTGCTGGAGAAGTTGCTGGGACATACATCCTGATCCACAGGCCGAGAGAGACTTCAAAGCCTACGTCCTCCAACCAGGCCGTGCCTCTTAATCCTTTCCAACAGTTCCACTCTCTGGTGACCAATCATTCAAATCTATGAGCCTATGGGGGCTGCTCTTCTTCAAACCACCACAAGCATGCAGCCTGGGGGATGTGTGCTGTGCCATTCCTGCCGCAGACAGTTGACTGGCTGGAGTCCAGCTTGTGAATGCAGACCTGGCTTGTACTCTAGAGCGACCCAGGAGGGAAAAAACGTGTTCCCACCCCCCTGAGACGCCTCACTGGACAAGTCTCCCTCACCATCAGTCTCCACCACCATCTCAGCCAGAAGCTGAGGACACTGCCATCTCTCTCCTCGACCTGTGACAGCATCTTATATTTGCCCAGACCTCGAGAGTACACAAAGAACTTTCATATTTATTATCTCATGCCTTTACATCCTGAATGGTCAACTTAAGCCCCTCTGGACCAAGGGGCACACTGACAGGTCGAGAGATGAGAGGCTAACATGCCACAGTGCCAGCCTTCCGGAGCAAACCCAGTTCCCTTCTCTGTTCTGCTGCGAGCGGAGAGGGGCTGACCCCAGGAAGGGAAAGAGAAGCCAATTCAGTGGATTGCCAGTCATAAGGAAGACGACTGAGCCCGGAGGCCGGATTCTATAGAAAGGAATTTGGTGGGCCTGGAGAGATGGCTCAGAGGTTAAGAGCACTGGCTGCTCTTCCAGAGGTCCTGAGTTCAATTCCCAGCAACCACATGGTGGCTCACAACCATCTGTAATGAGATCTGGTGCCCTCTTCTGGCCTGCAGGCATACATGTAGGCAGAACACTGTATACATAATAACTAAAAAAAAAAAAAGGAATTTGGTAATCTATTAGTAATGTCTGCCATGGCCTCATAAAGGTACAGAATAAGAGACATGCTTTTGTTACTTCTGCATTCTTAGGGTAAAACCCTCACTGATCTCAAAGGAAGGGAGATTTCATAAGGATGTGTGGTCTCCAGACTGCCTTTGGGGATCAGACTGCCCCTCCAAAGCAGCCCCTCCACATGATTCTCGACACCCCATGAGAACTAACTAGCAGAGGAAAAATTTCCAAGAGCTTTGAGGTGACAAATCAGGGCCATAGATCTCTAAGAGTCAAGTGCTTATAAATCTGACTAATTAATTAGTCAGCTCTGACGAGCTCCCCACCATAATTCAGCATCTGCAATTAGATTTCATATTAAAGCATGCAAATTCAAGATTAAAGCCAGTGAGAGACGGTGTGACAGCTCCACTCCCTCCAGCCTCTGCCATCCCATCCCGCACCACCACCGGCTCCTCAGGGTGCAAGTTCTAGAATCTTCCCTTAGGCCGCTTTGTCTCCCAGGTCCCCATTGTGCTGCACCCAGCAGGGTGAGGAACCAGTGCCAGCTCCTCTCCTGGAAGATGGCTGCATTTAGGTGGGGCAAACATTTTGGCCCAGGGACATTTGGGGACTTACAGGTTGCAAAATCCTGTGGCCAAAGGTCATGAAGGAAACCTGGCTGCTGGGGACAGGCATGCCATGGAGGAGCAGGGGCTTTGGGATCAAGCCAGGTTGTGGGGCGTTTACCCACCACCCCCACAGTTCCCCAGAGTTTTCTTGAGTGCGAGCAGCAGGAAATATTAGATAGAAGGATTTATTGCGGAGAATCTTGCGGAGATAAACAGATAGAAAATAAAGGATAGCCTCGAGAGGGCCTGGAACCTATTCCAACGGGCCCCAACTGTCTCTGCCCTAGGGTTTTTATAGAGACGCCAAGGGGTGGAACAAAAGACCTCCTCCCCCAGCACAGCCAAGTGCAGACCATCTCAGACACCTGCACTCAGGCCGGTGGTCCTAATCATCCTCTCTATGTGGACCTGCTGGGTAAAGCCACGAGGAACCTGAGAACGGGCTCCCACACCAGGTGAGTTGGGGAGGGACTCCAGATTGGATAATATCAGGAAATAGGACTTTTTTTTTTTTTTTTTGAGAGAGGGTTTCATTCTGTAGTTTTGGTGCCTGTCCTGGATCTCGCTCTGTAGACCAGGCTGGCCTCGAACTCACAGAGATCCACCTGCCTCTGCCTCCCAAGTGCTGGGATCAAAGGCGTGAGCCACCATCCCCCAGCAACAGGACTAATTCTATGATTATTATAAATAGACTTTTTTTTTCCCTCGGAGGGAGGAGCCAATGACCCAAGGCCGCACAGCCATGCTGCTCACAGTGCACAATGATGTTCCCATCAGTGAAGAGTCACATTTATGACGTTGGCAGACCGCTGATATCATAGTGCACTCTGTGATGTTCAAACGGCGCGATAAAATAGCCTAGCGCGGGTTTCTGAGAAGGTATCCCCACCAGAAAGTGATGCGTGGCTCGTTTGATTTACTGGAGGGTCAGGTGGGCAGTTGGCAGCTGCTTGGGTGACACCCTCCTCTCAGGTCTGGTGCTCCCCTTCGGCTGGGACCCGGGGCCAGCTGCTGCTCTGTGGTCTGCCACTTCCTCTGAGTTGGCAGGACTTGGGAAGCCAGAGCTTGGGGTTCTCACTTTCGGAACTCTGAACATGGGTGTGACCATGTCCGCTTCCAGCAGCCTTTGCAAGGTGATGGGGCCAGGGAAAAACTGCAGACAAAGGACAGAGCAGCCCTTCAGCTTTGCCTAGAGGCCTCTCCCATCTTCCTGCCTACTCCGCCCTGGTGAGGGCTTTGGGATGTTCGGACTTGGCATACTAGGGTGACAGTTTCCGAACCTCAGTTTTCCCAGCTGTTAAGTGGGCATCAGAATAGGTGACACAGGACACTGGGTGGAGTGACCAGGGTACGCAATGCCACATTCCTTTCTCTGGATTAGTTACAGCTCCTTGGAGTAGGGACGGTGCCCACATTGCTCATGGCTGTAACAACACCCGCCCCAGCCTGAGGCACGGAGTTCTCTGGACCTATTTGTTAGGTGAGTGAATGCCCGTCTGGCTTCCTGGGCCAGTTCTCAGCTGGAATACCTGCCAGCTGCTCAGCCCATCTGGCACCATCTGGGCCAGTGACAAAACCATCCAGCAGACTGTACAAGAAAGCCCCCACATACAGAGTACATACAGAGGACACCCCCTCCCCCGGACAGTGTCCTGTGTGGGAGCAGGTTGTGGACTTCCCAGGAGCCCCTACGAGCAAAGGACCATGGATGCAGATGCCTGGCTGGTGCCTAGGGATGGCAGATATCTAATGGGCAAAGCAGCACCATGTTTGCCCGTGGCTCAGCTTTGCTCCCCTGCCTCCCCGGGGACCTCTCTCCCGAGTCTGGCCTTGTCCCCACTGGCTTCAAACTCCCAGTTTGGAAGGTAGCCTGAGCCCTGAGCCCCGGCTCGCCATGCAGCACAGCCCCTGCCCAGGGCAACGAAGTCACTGCCCAGGGCTGATTCTCAGTTGGGGTGTTTTTGAGTTGTGATCTCACGCAAGCCAATTCACCTCCCCAAACATGGGTAGGATGAGGCAGGCTACACCCCAGTTCCTGAGATCCCTGAGTGGATTTACAGCAGTCCTCTTGGCAAAGGCGCAACAGAAAGTGGGCAGGGCAGGACTGACAGCCTTGGCCGTCACCACGTGGCGCGTGTTGCTCACACACGTCCTTGGCCGTCACCACGTGGCATGTGGTGCTCACACATGTCCTTGGGCCGATGGTGCTTCATCTCACCATGCCTCACCTGCACGTTGGGTCTTCTCCACCACAGGGCCTCCCTTTCCACCTCCACGGTGAAAACTCTGCCCCGGGTGGACATATGGACACTTCCTTTCTGAGCCTTTTCATTGAACCCGGGCATGATTTGTCCCATGGATGCAGAGACCAGGCTGGCTTTGAACTCACAGAGATCTACCTGCCTCTGCCTCGAGTGTTGGGATTAAAGATGTGTGCTACCACACCTGGCTTTTTTTGGGGGGAGGAGGTGTTGTTTTTTTCCAGACAGGGTTTCTCTGTGTAGTTTTGGTGCCTTTCCTGGATCTCACTCTGTAGCCCAGGCTGGCCTTGAACTCACAGAGATCTGCCTGCCTCTGCCTCCTGAGTGCTGGGATTAAAGGAGTGCGCCACCGCTGCCCAGCCTTTTTTTCTCTTTCTTTCTTTCTTACTTTTAAAAACAAGAGTCTCACTCTGTATCCCTGGCTATTCTTGAACTTGTGGCAATCCTTCTGCCTCAGGCTTCCAAGTGCTGGGGCTACCGGTATGAACCACAGTGTAACTGGCTGAGGCAAAGACTTTGAAAAGTCTGACTTATTGTCCCATTTTCTCAAGCAAGGTGACCAGAGCACCCATGGCTAGTGGTCGCTGACCAACCTTGCCCACTCCGTCAGTAACTCCAGCCGTCTGTCTGCAAGATGATCCACGGGTATTATTACGGAGGCGGGAGTGTGGAGTCCGACATTGCCCAGGGCTCAGTTGGACCACCTGGCGCTCTGACATTCCTCCTGTCACCCCACCACCAGGGTCCGAGGAAGCAGGAAGGAAGGCAGCCACAGTGCCCAAGCCAGAAGAGCTGTCTGGCAAGGGCGGCGGGAGCCTGGGGTGCAGCCAGGGCTCTGGCCCAGGGGCACTGGCATTGTGGTTGGCCCAGGAGCAAATCTCTGCGATGTCTGCAGAGATCCATGAATGCTGCTACCCAGGAGTTCAAAGAACAAAGGAACTCCAGAGAGAATGTCGGACTCTCGCCCTGAGACAGCCACCAGGAGTCACAGGCTGCCCACAGATGGTACAGATCAGGGTCTCTCAGGCCCCTTCTCTGCCATCCTGGAGGGGAAACTGGAAACCGCAGCTCCAAGAAGCAAGGGAACTTGGCCTGAGCTCCCAGTTGGTGGGCAGCAGAGTTGGGACATGAGCCCTGTGGCAGGATGCTCTCGGCCCTGGATGGATGGTTACGTCCTCAGTCCGGGCTCCCGAACTACTCCATCTGTTACACATATGCTTGTCATCAGCGTTGGCTGTCATGACCACAATGAGGAAATTATTTCATTAGGGCCCGTGTGCCAAGGGCTGGGGGACTGCTGGCCTGCCTGTCCTAGGTCCTGCTGCAGCCTCTCCAACATTGGTCCAACACTGGTGTGGGAGGCATAGCCCAGTTCCTGGAGATGCACAGGCGAGCGAACACCTCAGGTGTGCAAACACATCTCGGGCCAGACCCTGGCTGGCTGAAGCATTTCTCGCGGAGGCACTAGCCACAGGGAGTCGTCACCAGTCTGTGTAGACTGCGTAAAGAAATGGCTGGTGACCTTTACCCACTGTCTGCTCTGTGAGGGACAGAAGCCACTCTGGAAGCGTGGTCAGAGTGCCTCATTGGGCCTGTGGGTAGTCCTGGCTTCTTGGGTTATTTTTTGTGACTTGAGTCCAACTTCTGCTGTTTATCCCAGGCTGGCCTTGAACCTTTAAATCTTCCTGTCTCAGGCTCCCAGGTACTAGGGTTATTGGGGTGCGCGGCGGCTCTGCCTGGAGAAGCAGGAAATAGACTGCCATCGAGAAGCTAATCCTGAGCCAGGCCCAGTCCCAGGACAGCTCATGCTATCACCACACCGATTATCAGTACATAGGATTCAAACTCCGAAGTCTCCCAGACAGAAATGGGCATGGAACTGGGCTCACAGGACTCAGTCAGGAGCTGACCCCGCAGCCCACGCAATGGACCTCTTTCCATAGTCCCGCAGCCAGTCTGAGCAATTTAAGGTTCCAGTGAGGTATGGTGACCTGAACCTGTGATCCCAGCGCTCAAGCAGCCCAGGCTACATAGTACACCCCCTAACTCGGGTGCACTGGATCCAGACGCGGACCAAACATAGGGGGAACCCAGTGTCGGCCTGATCTCCACTCCTTGCCGCACAGCTGAAGGATGACTGTCAGCACAGTGGAGGCCAGGGTGTTGCAGACCTCACCTAAATGTTCGTGAGCATGCACAGGTCCCGTCAGCACAGCAAATGATCCTGCTTGCTTCCCCGATAAACCAGCCAGCTGTTCGCACCGACTTCAGTTCCAAACACTACTCCAGGGCCGGGCTTTTGTTTTAGGTGGGTTTATATCACACTGCAGGCAGGTGGTGTGTCTTCAGGGCTTTGCAATATTTTTCTGTTAGTGGGGACACTGGGGTCCCAGAGATGTCCCAAGCAAGAGACATGTCTGAGCTATCTGGTTTCTCCCCATCAAACAAGCTGGCATTTGTAGGTACCATGTAAATCAGGAACTTCAAAGCTATGTTTGCAATCCTGGTACCACTACCTGTAGGAAGGGGGCAGAGGGAGACTGGCTCTAGGGATGTGTCCCTGAAATGTCACTTCCCAAAACAAAACTGGGCACATGTGACACTGCCCAGCTCTCCTAACTCAGCTCTGAAGCCAGGATGTCTGTCAAAACTCTGTCTTTTTGGTACTGTGGGTGTGTGGGATGGTGACCTGAGCCATCCAGGCACAGGGCTGAGTACAAACCAGAACAGCCACCATATGCTCAAGTACAAATTTATTAAAGCCCTGACATGTCTTGAGTCCACAAGTTACCTACAAAAACAATACCCACTCCTTTTCGGAAGCCACCAAGAGCCAATGGGCGCCAGTGAAAACCGGCTGTGACACACACTTGGTGCTTGGATAGTGTGATGTTGTACCTGCGGGCAAGCAGGCTCCGAGCGAACTACAGACAACCCTAGGTCAAAAACCAAGCGGGTCAAGTTGACACTGGTGTTCACAAGCCGCTCCCTCCCCATCCACGTCCCGCTGTAATTCTCAGGCTTCACGTTATTCGCACGGGCTGTGCACAGGGCCCAGGAGTCTGTGGGAAGCTGAGCACACACGTAGATGGTTGCAGACATCTTCCAAGGACCTTGCCATCCTTCCGTCCAAGTGAAGCTTGCACCGCTCTCCAGAAGCCTGCGGACCTTCCCCAGGCCCCCGGCCGCAGCTTCCTTCCCACTGTGCAGGTTCCCGAGGGAAGAAGGCATTTCCTTGCTTTAGTGCTATAGTCCTAAGCTGGCTCCACAGAGTGGAGGGGGACCAGGACTCCTGGCTTCCACCAGGGTGGAGGGATGCAAGAACATGATGAGACAAGACACAAAGCGGTGACCAGATCACTAAGCCAGAGCCTCTGCCTCCACATCCTGAACTGGAGAAAGTTCTTACGGTAAAGGGAAAGGAGGGCCCAGGTGCACAGAGGGTGGGAAGACAGAATGAAGTCCGAAACAAAGCAGAGAGAGCAGAGTCAACAGAGGTGGTGTGAGGTGTGTGGGATATACCCTCAGCCTCCTGGGCCGTTCAGTGCAATAGGACTCCTGTGCAAGGGATGGGCTTTGCAGTCCCTGGAATAAAGCACTGCCCAGGTGACTGGGCAGTACAGGCTCTGTGTTTCTCCGTAAGGTAACGAGGAGGGCAGACACACAGCCATAGTAGGTTCTGGGTACTCCAGGAATGGGGCTGCTCTCCAGGGTGAGCGTTTCTCTCCCAAGCTAGGACACCATGGAACAGGCCCGGGGCTGACAGCAAGGCTTCCCTGACAGCGTGGCCTGCTGAGGACTTGGGAGGGAGGGCTGTGGTGTGGAACACCTGCTCCCCTGTAGGAGAGACCCTAAACTGTGCTCAGCAGCCTCCCCGGCAGGAGCTGGGTTTGACTGTCTAGGAAGAGGCTGCTGTGAACAGGGTAGAGGCAGGGACTCTGCCGTGCATAGAGGCTTGGCGAGGCCGTACCTGAGTTTTTGGAACGGAAGGAGGAGCTCACAGGCACGGGCTTGGCGTACTCAGAGGGCGAAGGAAGAAAGCCTCACAGAACTACCAGGAGCTCCTCTGCAATCGCTAGGCCCAGGTTTCAGGCCCCAGAAGGCAGGAAGAGGGAGCACGGGGTGGGGTGGGGGGGTGAGGGGAATGACAGGGGCTTATTTTCAACAACACTCCCCAACACCTTGAGTGCGCTGTGCTGCATCCCCAAGCTTGGGCATCTCATGGCTATTGAGAGGGTCTGAGGACTCAAGTAAGCTGCCACACTCCTGGGAGCAGGGTGCCTCCAGGAGCTGAAGGGCTCTGGAGTCTGGGTGCTCTGGAGGGCAGGTGGGTGAGACTGGGCTGGGCTAGGAGAGCTCAAAGCCTGTGTTCATGCTGATGGCGTAGCGCAGTTTCTCTCGGAGGACGCTTTTCTTGCTGTAGTTGGGCAGCTTGAGCAGGTTGAAGCAAGTGGAAGAGGTGGGCAAACGCCCGCCTGGCTCCCGTTTGCGGATGGTGAAGAAGCCCCTGAGGACACTGCCCAGGGTGTCCCCAGTGTCCTGCAAGCACACACCACAGCTGGGGTCAGAAGTGCCTATGCAGTGCACACAGGTGAAGTCCAGCGGGACAGTGGCCTGAGCGGCTGAGGGGAACACTGCTGCTCTGGGCACTCACACGCAAGTCCTGTGCTAGGTCACCCCAGACGAGGGGCCTCCTGGCTAGAGGACGCTTATCAGTTAACTAAGACCGCAAGGACAGTGGCCCATGGCTGACAAGCACTCGGCTCAACTCTTCCCAAAGTCTGGAGGTGAGGACCATCTAGTACGTGACCAAAGGGAGTGCAGCCTGAAGAGAGGTGCTGAAGCAGGGGCACCCTGAGACCCACAGGCTTCAACAGGCAGGACATCTAAGCAACACCACCGTCAGGCTCCTAACACTGGGCACACAATCCTAGGACATTCTCCTTCACCCTGTAGGCGACAGGCGGCCTGCCAGGGCGAGCGTGGCCAGCAGGGGGAGCAGCTGGGGAGCAGACCTGCATTTGCCCTTATCCCGAGTGTCACCCTCTCTGACCCTGCCTCTTGGACCTTGCCAGATCGGCAGCCAGGAAAAGAGCATCCTAATTACACACTTGCACTTGCGCAGGCCTTCCCCAAGGAGGGACCCCAGAGAAAGAGCACTGACAGCCCACGCTGGCCTGGGTCTGCGGTGCCCGCTGTGGGCGGCACTCATGCTCCGAGAACCATGTAGGCAGGGGTGTGGGCACACGATAGGCGCAGCAGAGAACTGAGCAGAGGGAAGGAAGGGAAGGAACATGGCCTGACTGACCTGGTCATCTGACACTTCCACACAGCGGATGGAGAACGGAGGCTTGAGGTAGGCAAATCCTAGGAGTGGCGGCCGGGAGCAGCTGGTCACGAACTGCAATACAAGGCGCGTCAGTGGGACAGTCGGGGAAGCCATGCAGGGCCCCTCTCCCTCTGTGTGCTGCTCACTGATCTCTCACTAGAACTCGGGGTGACAGGGAGGTGCTGGCCCAACGCGTGCCCAGAACACATCACATATCTCAGGGTGTCACTCTCTGGAAACTGTGGCCCGCTGGGCAAGACCGATGGCTTGTAGGGTACTGGAGTGACAGCCCATGACACAGGTCTCCTGTTCACATTACTGTTGGACACTGTAGCTGAAGACGTCCCTCAGCTCCTGCTGTGCAGCACAGTTTAGAGCAGGTCTCTACTGCACTGTCGTACAGTAAACAGCAGGAACGGATCAGTGACATCTGTCCTCAGGGAGGGCGGCAGTGGTGACATCCGAGGGGGCCTGGGTGAGCAGATGCTAGTGGTGCCCACTAGCCAAGGCCTGGAGCCAGTGAGTCCTAGCGTGGCTTGTACCCGTGACCTCGTGCATTGGTACACACTGGTGTCTTGCAGGTATGCAGCGCATCCTGTGGGCTGCGTCCGCAGGAGATTTGGCAGCAATCAGCATGCTGAGAAAAGCCAGGTTTACAAGCCAGAGAGGCTGTGGGGACCGAGGTGTGGGACCCTGGATGTGGGACCTCTGGGCAGCCACCTTCTCAGCAGCATCCCAGCACCTCCTGGCCTTCTCCAAACACAGCCCTTGCCTTTGCTTCAGATGCGCTCGCTCCGCTCTGGACACACCTGACCAAGCTGGAAACTCACAGGTCAGCCCGCGTGGGGAAGACCTAGGAAACCCCTGCTTCAACTCAGCAGGAACCAAACGCAGGCTGTTTTCTAAGAGACAGAATTCCAAGTGTGGCTCCAAAATTCAGTAGCTAATGTTGTGTGGGTCAAAGACGACCATCACTAAAACATTTAGTGATGTTATAATAGCTAGACAGCTTTATGTGTCATGCTTCAAAAGCTTTTAGTAAGTCACTATGTTCCTGGGGCTGGAGAGATGGCTCAGAGGTTAAGGGAAGTGGTTGCTCTTCCAGGGAACCTGAGTTCGACTCCCAGTATCCAAATCAGGCCGCTCACAACTGCCTGCAATTCTAACTGGCTTCTGAGGGCACTCACACACACACAGCAGATACATATCTAAAATAAAATAAATCTTTAAAAAAGTTACGAGGCTGCCGCTCTGATAAGTTTAACTTTGCAGACTGGGGCTCTCGCTACATTTAAAAGCAACACAGCCATATCCTCTCGTGCAAGAATTTACACCTCCTCCGGCTGGCCCGGAGCCCGTGCAGCCAGGAAGGCAGGTGTGTAAGAGGTGCCGGTCTGGTAACAGGTGACCCAAGGCTCAGCTCTTGCACGGGCAGGTGACTGACTGTTCAAGTGTGAACCACTTACACTGCTCTCTAGGAGGCAGACGTGCAACCTCACAAGCAGCAGACTGCTCTGCCCGGGCGGTGCACTGCTGGGAAAAGCAGCCTATGCGCCCAGAACCACTTGTTGCAACAGACGCCCCTGTGCCCTGGAGACCCGTGGACGAGTGGAGCCCGTGTGTACACTGGCTGGACTGGAGTGGGTGAAGGCTTCTTCAGCGGGAGGGGACTGAACTCAGGATGGCCAGCAAGGAAGACCAGCTGTTGGTTTGGTGGGTGAGACCACCACACTGTCTTCACAAAAGCGGTCACACAAGAAGCTCACGTGTGTACACTGGGTGTGATGGCACACATTTGTAATACCAGCATTCAGAGGTGGAGACAGGAGGATCGGGACTCTAAGGTCATGCTTGGCTACAGGTTACAAGGCAAATCTGAGAGCATCTTGAGATACATGAGACCCTGCCTGGAGAGAGGGAGGGCAGAGGAAGAGAGGGATCGGGAGACAGAGAGAGACAGAGAAAGCATGCGAGCCAGCTAGGAGGCCTTAGGGCAAAGACTCCGAGGTGCTAAATGCACTCCTGGACTTTGGCAGGTGGCAAAGTGACAATGTGTGTTAATGACAATCCACCCACATGACGCAGGGACAGGCATGTATGTTACTTGGTGTCCTATAAATGCCTACACTCTGTGAGGTCAGTCATCAGAAACCAATGGCACCCAGGAACACAGTGGACACACAAGTCTTCACCGACACTGGAGCAGCAGTTAACGGCAGGTACCGTATCTGAGGAAGTACAAATAAGCCAGGCATGGAGGCCACACTTGGAATTCCAGTACTCAAGATGCTGAGGCAGGAGGACTGCCCTGAGTCTGGAGCAGACTAGGCTACAAAGTCCTGCCTGGGCTACACAGAGAGAACCTGACTCAACACCTGTGCTCACTCAAAGCAACACACAGTGCTGTCAGCCTAGACAGTTGTGTTTCCTTGGGACACTGTGTCTGTGTACATGATGCAGGTTCACACCACTGAGAAACGGTACTGGGGGTGGTCCCTTTTGGACAAGAAACTATACTGGAGCAGTATTTAGAACTGTCTGTATTTCTTTCTTTTCTGGAGACAGGGTCTCTCTGAGTAGCCCTGGCTGTCCTAGAACTCACCATGTGGACCAAGCCGGCCCTGCCTCCCGAGTGCTGGGAGTAAAGCCGTGTGTGTCACTACTTTCTTAAGTAATGAGACAGTATGAGGGTGATGAGGTGGGCACAGTGGCACACAGGACCCTGCTCCACTGAGGAGCAGACCGCAGGCCAGGCCCCGTCTCTCCAGCCCCTCTGTTCCTCAGCCTTCGGCACAGGAGCGAGGCTATGCCGACACGTGTGGCCCTCAGTGTGAATTACAGAGCGGCCCGAGGACAGCACCAGTGTTCAGGAACGCATATGAAAGTTGTAAAGGAGATACCTTCAGGAACATGGCTCTCTCGTCAGGCGTGAAGTCAGAAGCCAGAATGTCCCAGAGCCAGATGATGACTCTGTGACTCCCATGAAAGCCTCCGTAGTACACCGTGTGCTTCCTGAAAGCAATCAGAGAGGGCTCAGCACTGTGCTGGCGTCACGGGTACGGGCAGGCCGCTGCTCAGCACTGTGCTGGCGTCACGGGTACGGGCAGGCCGCTGCTCAGCACTGTGCTGGCGTCACGGGTACGGGCAGGCCGCTGCTCAGCAGTGTGCTGGCGTCACGGGTACGGGCAGGCCGCTGCTCAGCACTGTGCTGGCGTCACGGGTACGGGCAGGCCGCTGCTCAGCACTGTGCTGGCGTCACGGGTACGGGCAGGCCGCTGCTCAGCACTGTGCTGGCGTCATGGGTACGGGCAGGCCGCTGCTCAGCACTGTGCTGGCCTCATGGGTACGGGCAGCCCGCTGCTCAGCACTGTGCTGGCCTCATGGGTACGGGCAGCCCGCTGCTCAGCACTGTGCTGGCCTCATGGGTACGGGCAGGCCGCTGCTCAGCACTGTGCTGGCGTCATGGGTACGGGCAGGCCGCTGCATCTACACAAGCTCACACGTCACAGCCTCATCCTTGGGAAGCTAACCAGGCTAGGCTCCAGCACTGCTCTGCTGGAGCCTCAAAGAGCACCCAGTTCTCAGGGGCTCCCAGAATGACTCGGTATTAGGAGCCCAGTGAGGGGAACACCTCTCCTAGACGGCCTGAGCATGTCACCCTTCCCTCCTCACTGCCCCTTACTTCAAATCTTCCAGATCGATCTCCGCATTGTCCCCGGAGATGAGACGCTGAAGCTCAGGGGTAGAGAACATTCGGATCCACTCGGGCTTAATAATGGAGCGGAAGCCACTGATGAGGGCAGCCGCCTGGTTTTTGATTTGTGTGTGCATTCGAAAATGCGCCATCAGATGGATGTAGCTGATTCTGTTAACAAGAAAGAGAAACAAGGGGACTAATAGTTGGGGGTAGGCTGCTGCCCAATGGGCTAGGAGATAAGCCTAACATTTTTGAACCATTTTCCAAAACACAAACCACACTCAAGCATCTATCAGAACAATGATGGCGATGCCCATGATGGAAGCTCCTAAGTCATACATACACTGTGGGGCCCCGTGACTGCACCAAGTGTCCAAGGCACAGCACCCAACAGAACGCCCTGGGATGACCCCCCCCCCCATGTTCTCAGGAGTTAAAGAGCCACCTGCATAGGGGAGCCCCAGCTGATCACTCTCAAGGACACAGCTTAGTGCTCCCACAACTTCACGTTCAAAGTTCCACTAGAGCCTGTGGTGCTGGACGGCCCCATGTTCTGGATTATTCCAGGGTCAACAGGGAGGTCAGATGTACCAACAGCGACAGGCAAAGGGTCTTCTGTTTGTGCTTTATGCTCCCCGAGCTGGCTTATCTACAGCCGCAGGCTGGCACTCCAGCAGGCCTGCTGGTGTCGTTGCTGGGTGGGCAAACATGCCCAAGTACCCCGTTAAAAACTCCACGTTGTACTCGGGAGGCAGAAGCGGGCAATCTCTAAGTTCTAGGCCAGCCTGGTTTACAGAGTGCGTTCCAGGACAGCCAGGGAAACACAGAGAAAGTCTCAAAAAACAAACAAACAAAAACCCCGCCATGTTAAATATAGCCCAAATAATTCTGTTTTGCCCCACAATGCCCAGGCCAAAGTCACTGACCTTGAAATATTTCTAGTTTAAAAGTCATTCAGCAACAAACATTATACATTAATACATTCAAATGAATTTTTTGACTATCTCCTCCTTCCATGTATTCTATGAAGCAGGTTACCAATACGTGTGTGTGTGTGTGTGTGTGTGTGTGTGTGTGTGTGTGCATGTTAGAGAAAAACAAAGAGAGGAACTTGAATACCCAGAAGCCTGGGGGTAAGCAGGCACTGCCGGGCCCCTGAGACAAGAGCATGATTAGGTATCCTTGCCATATTCTGAGGCTTCACCATAGGCCCGAGCTATGACACAAGTTTCCCTTAGACTTCACAGCAGGAAAGAATCTTGTTCCAGCATAGCCCGCACAGACTCACCTCCCCGGCCCTTCAGCCTGTGTAGACTCATCTCCCCTGACCTTTTAGGCTGTGTGAACTCACTTTTTCTAACTGTTATTTGCACATATCACACACACACCATCACCCTTAGCCATAGCTCCCTGCGGGGTGGGCAGGATCTACAGGGCATGTCTCACTCATATCTGCTGTCAAAAGTTTCACGACCCCTTGTATATCTCAAAAGCTGTTCTACACATTTCACACTCTGCCCTGTGAGGAACAGTCACAGGGCACACACAGGCAGGACCAGGGCTCACCCCTGCACCGAGACCCAAACCTCAGCCACCTCTTCACTGCGGGCAGTGCTTTGTGCTTTGTTTCAAGTTTTCAAACCAATGTCCCGTGGCTACAGGGCAAGGCTGATGTGTCTGGATTCTGCCGACCACTGTCCGACTGTTAAAGTTAAAACACAAAACTCCCCCAGCACACTGGCTACCAGACTAGCTGACCCCAGAGGAACAAGGTGCAGGGGGCTGTACTGGGACCAGACGACTCACAGGAACAGTTCAAATCCCGAGCAGGGGTGGCAGACAGCCGACGAGAGGCCCGACGCCCCTCCTCCTGCCACCTTCTACCCCTCTAACTAGGCCGGCCGGCCTGGGTGCAGACCAGGGCTTTGTTCCTGGGATCAAAGGACTGACATCCAGGACAGATTACTAGAACCGCATTATCTGTGACGGGAGCTGCTGTCTCAGCACTTCCTTCAACCCACCACTACGTGCACATCTGCCACATCTGCACTCACACTGTCTTCCGGAGAACAGCCACAGACAGTCACTCTCAAGTGTCCCTGCTCGCTCGCTCGCTCGCCTGCCCTCAGGACAGCACGCCCAAGCTGCTCAGGCTCCAGCCCTCAGCGGGGCCTTCACTACATTCCTAAGAACAGCACCCGGTGCCTCTGACCTTCCAAGTGCTTCTGCCAAGACTAAACCGTCCACTCTTATTTTGCAAATTGAATTTAATACAATTCCAGCCTACGAACTACAACCAGAAAATTCCATTATGATATTTATGGACTCTTTCCACCTCAATCTATCTTAATAAATTCTCAGCATAACTCCGGAGAGCCAGAATGAAGTCTTTTCAAGTGCTGACCTTAACCGTCTGATTGTTATACTCACTTATTTTCATTTGTAACAGGAATGGTCTTCCCTCCAGGAACCAGCTCATGGCAGACAAGCTGGGGGAGAAGACAGGAGTAATTACCAGAGAGAGTTCTGACAGGGAACATGAAAGGCCCGGCACGAACGACCACGGTAATGACAGAGTTAAGATGCCGGGCTTGAGAGCGATCCTTTTTTACAAAACCCCGGGGCCGAAACACCACCAAGCAGGCCTCATGAGACCAACAGGAAAGGTTTCTCATCTAATCCTCGTCCACACGTGTGCACTAAGGGTGCTGGAAGCCACAGAAGGACCTGTGCTAGTTAGTGCTAAGGGCAGGAGTGGGGTGTGAACATCCCCACGTGGGAATACTGCACAGCCACCTAAAAACGTGATAAGAGCGTGGACTTAGTGGGGGAAAGATTATACTCCAGGAGACATAGTATCATGTCTGCAACACACGCACATGCACACACACACACTCACACACGTGTGTGAGTCTGAAAGCCACAGGGCACACGTTACAAGAGCACACTCCACACACAGGTGTCGCCGATGCTCTAAAGACCGAATAAGCTCTGAGGTGACACAGGCCGAGTCTGAGAAGCCAGCTCTGTACCAATAGGCTCCTGGTTTCTCCAGAGCAGACCTCAGGCTCCGCGGACAGAGAGCCTCCCACAGGGACACAGAGGAGGGGGCAGAGGACATGGAGAGTCGTGCCAGTAACTGTGACAGAAATGGCTTCCGCCTGCCTGACTCGGGGCGTTTTCTTCTCTGCTCCTGATGACAGTGTGACAAGGATCTGACTTCCCTAGAGGAGCTTCACCTCAGGTGCTGTCCTTCCACATCACGTCAGAAACTGCCATCTCTATGGCCGGTCCTCAGCATGGATTTCCAAACTGAGGCTCACAGCTTGTCACAACAGGAAGGCGGGGTGGAGGCAGATACTGCCTCAAGTCCCAAGACGAGGAGACGCAGGCAAAGCCCAGGCTGGCTGAGGTGAGCATGCAAAGGCCAGAAGAACAGGAAACCCTCCCTCCTGGCCAGGTGACAGACAGACCCTCAGTGGGCAGATTTCTGAGGGAAATCCCATGAACCGGCAGGTCTCAACACCGGAAGCAGCCTGCCAGATCAGCCTACATACCTGCCCCATGACGTCTTCGTCGTAAGACAGTGTCAGGCCGAGGTCAGCGATGTCTCCATCATAGCGCTAAGGGAGCAGAGAGAAAGCAGTGGGGCTTGTGTGGGTGGAGAGGTCTTCCCGCCTTGAGAGGCCAGGGCCAGCTGCGCTGCCCACCTTCAGGCAGAGGCGGCTCGTCATGAGGATGGAGGAGGCCGTGAGCCTCGGCTGGCCGTGAGAGGGGTCAGAGGAGGGCTGGGGCCGTTCCCGGTCTCAGGGACTGGAAAGGTGGAACCTAGCCGGTGTTGGCTGTGGATTCACCCGCCACTCAGCACTGACCTTGATGGAGGTAAGGTTTTTATAAAACTCTGAGTCCAGCGAAGGGAGCTCATCCACGGAGCTATAGAAGATGCTGTGGTGGTGCCCGAGCATCTGGCTTAGGAAGAAGGAGGCAAAGGGCACGTCCACCACGATCCCCTAGGAGAGAGAGGAGGGTGGGGACTCAGGCACCAGCCAGGGCAGCTTGGGCTGCAGGGGCAGCCTGAGGGCGCTAGTGGTGTCTGTTTAGTCTGGAGCTGTCCTTCCCCGACACCTAAGAAATGTCCTGGGGGTGGGGAGTCTTGGAGAGCAACGGTCTTGGGCACAGGCCCCAGAGCCATGTAGCGCAGGGATGAGGCTTCTGCTCAGCTGCTCGGGCGGCTCCACAACCCGTGTGTCCATGGATGGGCACCAGGAGCTGTGAGGGACTCCCCTGAGGCCTGAGGAAGCCCCACTACCTTGACCCTACGAGCCCAAGGAGCAGAAGCCAACAACAGTCCTGAGACGCGGCCCTAGAGCCAGGCCCGGCCCTCCCCGTGGATGACAACCCAGTCACGCAGCTCCTCCTACCCCACTTTCCCGAAGTGCCCGGCTCAGGGGAAGGTAAGGCAGGTAACCGCTACACTGCTGGCCACACCCACGCTCTCGGCCCTAGATTGCTAACTCCCAGGGACTTCCACCTCCTGAAGTTTCCACGCACGTGACAGATTCAGCACTGGGCTGGGGGTGTCAGCAGCAGAGAGTACTGACTAAGCGTGGGAGCTCTAGGTCCCACCCCAAACAAACCACTCACACGCCACCTCTCATGTATCACTGCATGGCTCTGCTGCTGTTGTTTTGTTTCTGGTTTTTCAAGACAGTCCTTTTTTGTTTTTGTTTTTCTCTGTGTAGCCCTGGCTGTCCTGGAACTCACTCTGTAGACTAGGCTGGCCTCGAACTCACAGAGCTCCACCTGCCTCTGCCTCCCAAGTGCTGGGATTAAAGGCGTGCGCCACCACTACCACCTCCAACACGTGTTTTTCTTCTTTTGGAGACAGGGTCTTGCTACCTATCCCTGACTGGGATTACAGGGTGCGCCACCATGCCCGCCTCTCAGGCGGCACTTCACGCTTGTCCACACTGAGTGCCTACCTCATACACAGCCTTTCCCAGCATCTTCCCCACAAACTCGAAGAGCTGCAGGTAATTCTCATGGATGTAGGACGTGGGTGAGGGGTACAGCCTCTCATCTCCGCTGGTTGTCTGCCAGGAGGAAGGACAGTGAGAGGTGGAAGTTAAGGGGCCGTCCTCACTCCACATTGGTTCCCTGTGTCTGGCTGCTGCCAAGCCCCCCGGTGCCTCCTTAATCACCTTGAACAGATTGAGTGCGGGGTCAAACACCCTCTTGATGATCTCCTCCAAAAACTCCTTAAAGACACCGTCCTGGTCGATGCCCGCTTCATCCACCCCGAGGTCATTGACGAACTTCACTCGGATCACACCTTTCATGGCATGCTGGGGAAGCTGCCGGAGCTGTTCGTACCCGTCCTACCAAGACAGATTCCAACCGTGAGGAGTGCAAGTCAGGACATCGGCCATGGGAGGATTCACTCAATGGCGACGATGTCTCACTCCCTGGCATGTGGAGACTGCCCTCAGGAGGACACAGAGAGAATTAGAAAGAGTTGTGCTACCTCTGGGCCATCAAAGGCAGAGGACACGGGGACAAGATGGATCTCTCTCTCCCTTCTTTAATGCTGGGAGTATCTTTCAGCTCATGGGCAGTCAGACCTACATGACATTATAAAACGAAAACCCGGGTCCTGGTGCTGAGGGTAACTGTGAGGAGGGGGCTGGGGAAGTCAGAGCAATTGGGCCACCTTTCTGAACTAGAAAGACCCCCCCACCCCCCACCCCCTCCACCCCCTGGCAGCAGAAATACGGTAGCAGAAGACAAGGGGGGATGGAGTCCAGGTGCAGCAGTGATGCTGGGTCTGCAGGAGGGTCATCAGTGGCGGGAGAGGTCTGAGTTTTGCTGGACTGTGGTCAGCTCCCTCAAAACACAGCCATTTGTGGGGTGTGGCTCTGGCAGAGTGCGTGGGAAAGTGAGCTTAGTTCATGTCAGGCCCTGGGTGTGAGCCAAGCTCTGGAGACCAAGAGCAGTAACTGCAGATAATGAGTGCATGTCTCCGATTCAGAACTCCACACGCACGTTCCAAGTCTACTAAAACACACGTGCTGGCTAGTTTTATGTCACCTGAGAGGAAGGAACCTCAGCGGAGAAATGACTTCCCTAAGGTCTGGCTGTAGGCAAGCCTGTAGGCTATTTCCTTAATTAGTGATGGGTGGGGGCAGCCCTGGCTGGCAGTCCTGGGCTCTAAGAAAGCGGGTTGAGCAGGGCTGTGGGGAGCAAGCCGGTGAGCAGCACTCCTGCTCCTCTGTGGCCGGTTACTGCTGCTGCCTCCAACTTCCTGCCCAGTTGAGCTCCTGCCTTGGCTCTCCTTAATGGAGTGCGGTTCAGGATGTGCAAGCCAAATAGAGCCTTGCTTTCTCTCCAACTTGCTTTTGGTCACGGTTTCACCACTGCAGCAGTGACCTGCCTAAGGCAGAGGCCTCCGGGTTCTCGTCTGAACAAGTTTTCCTGGCATCCGACTGTTACTGGTGTCGGGTGCTGGGGTTTCTGTCCTGGAGCAGCACTGTCACAGTTAGCCGACGTGACACAGACCACACCATGGCATCTGTCATCCATCCGTGTGCTGTCCTGGTCGCCTCTGACACAGAGCCAGCGAACAACCCGGCAGCACAGGAGCCCTGTTTTGGGGTCCCCTGCTGCCTTCTGTCATGCTCCTGTGGTGTCTCCGCCTCTTGGCAGAGGTTCCCTCAGGCTGGTGAGCCAAGGGAGAATGACCACAGTCCCCGGGCACCAACAGGAAGCCAGCTGTGGGCACACACATGTGAAAAGTAAGCACACGCACTCAGGAGGCTGAGGCAGAATCGCTGTGAGTTGGAGACCAGCCTGAGTTACAGAGGAGCCCAGGCCTGGAAACCAAACAAACCCGCCCGACCTGAGAACAGTTAAGATGGACCGGAGAGTGAGCTGTTAGGCAGCTGTGGCACTAAACACCATGACCCGGCACTTGGGCAGGACCCGGAGGACGGGCAGAGGGCTCCAGCATGCTCCTGGTACCTGACGACTTCTCTGTTCTGTCTCGAGTCCTGGCAGCAGGTGTGTGGATTTGGGGCTTTAATGGGGTGGCACATGTGACCTTCTGAGCCAGCACGTGACGGTGCTCAAGCGATGTAGACTCATTCCTGCTTGATCTGAGCCACACCACCCGCTTCAAGAGGTTGTAAGAGGAATGTGCCACCTGCCTCCTCTGATGCACCCCTGCCCTGTGGGCACTGCTGTGGTTACGTGAGGATCACACACATGCTTCACAGGACAGAGTCAGTGTCCACCATGCTGAAGCGGACGATGGTGAGTCAGGTCTGTCAGGCCAGGCTGTCACGAGTACCAGAGGGGGCTAGATTCAAAGTCTAGGTTTACGTGGCCTCGATTCTGCTTTTGACAGGGCAAGGGGCAGGGGCTGGATAAGAGCATGTCTGAGCTTCCCCCGTCCTGACTAATGATAGTTGACCTGAAGTAGGGTTGTTTGTGCAGGATGGTAAAATCGACCAGAACCGTGGCCTCACGTCCCCGTCGAGTTCAGCCCACTAAGAAGGAAGACTTGACCCGGCAGTGGTGGCGCACGCCTTTGATCCAAACACTTAGGAGGCAGAGGCAGGCGGATCTCTGTGAGTTCCAGGCCAGCCTGGTCTACAGAGTGAGTTCTAGGACAGCCAGGGCTACACAGGGAAACCCTGTCTCAAAAAGACAAACAACAACAACAACAACAACAAACCCCAAAGACAGACTGTGGCTTGTCACCAACACTGTTGGCAGACACACAGGCACAGACAGCATACAGCCCTTCAGCAGTGCCCTAGGGATACAGTCAGGAGGAGGTTTAAACCTCTGCTTTACAGAGGACACACCTCTGTGGCAGCCTTCCACAGACTTTCCGCTCACCTCAAAACACATCAAGACACCGTGAAAATGTGACCCAGAGGCTACGTGCTTAAGGACAGGGCACCCACTTCTTACTTGTGAAGTGGCCACACGGAGTGGCAACCCTGGACAAGGTGTGGATTGAGGTGACAGTGCTTGAATCTCCTGTTGTATCTAGAGGCCTGAGTGCTGCCATGAGAGAATTTGTGTGACCCAGCCAGAGTAATGCCTGCACCGCATCCTCAAAACCGAGGCTGGGGACAGGCTGGCCAGGACAACGGAGTCAGCACAGACCCGAGGAAGGAGGGGCGCTCACTGCACTGAGCTCTTGACCTTGTCTCACAGAGGTGTTAGGAGTCTGTTTTCCCAGGGGCCCTCACAGGGCAAAGGAAGTCACTGAAGATCCCCAGCACTGAGCACACGCTAGACTGAGCAGCTACTCTGCAGCTGACTGGCTAAACGTCCCTTCCTGTTCTAAGAGCCTCATTCTGAGTTTTCATACCACAGCGTGACAAGAGGGTCTGGAAGCAGCAGGCACCCACCAGATCCACCCGACAGAGCACTCTCCGCTGGAGGTGGCCACTCACCTCCAACATCCGGGACCTTCGGATAGTGATGTGCGTGACGTGAGGGGAGGCAGAGCTGGTTTCCACAAGCCCCAGCTTCTCCTTCTCCTTGGTAACCATGTTTCGGAACAGGAGAACTCTCTGAAATGAGCAAAGGTGGACCAGAAACGGTTAACAACTAATGTCAAACCAAACCAAACCAAAATCCACCCTACAAAATGACCACCATTCAAGTCAACGGAGACGGGATGAGAACAGGACGCCCTGCAGAGGTGTCCTGTGAGAACAGTGAGCATTCCCCAAAGAACCTCCGGGAACTAGAAACAGAGCTAACCCTGCACGGAGACAGGCCCCTTTCAGAGAGAGATGCCGGCCACAGCTGGAGTCCAGCTAGGACCGGTCCAATCAAAACCCATTCTCACGTCGTCAGTAACCATCTCAGAAGCCCAGGGCACAGCCAGTCACACGGGCTGCTTTCGATAGATGTGCCTGCTCTAAGGGAAATCAATACTATGAACTTTAGACACAAAAACTATTCAAAGGCAATCTTTCCCACTGTCATATATAAAAATGAGCCTACAGTGTAAGGATCCTTGGCCTTTCTGTCTGTATCCCATGTCCTCAGACCTGCCCGAGCAGGTTTCCAGTCAGCACTCAGAGAGAACCTATCTCCTCAGCCCCAGGATTCTGACAAGTACCTTTATTTTATTTAAGAGACTCGGGTCTTTATGTTACTCAGGCTGGCCTCTCTCTTCTTGTCTCAAGGCACCTTCTCAGCTTCCCAAGCGGCCCGGAGCAAGTGCACAGGCCACTGAGCCCAGCCAAAGGCCTTTCAGTAAGTACCGAGAACACAGGCCTTGTGGCACCACAGGCACAGGGACCACGGCATCCCAGTGAGGGGAGCTGACCGAACACACGTACCAGTCACAGCTGTACTTTCAAACATGGAGCTGGGGCTGAAGAGAGGGCTCAGCTCTTAAGAGCACTTGTTACTCTCAGAGGACCCAGGTCTGGTTCTCAGCACCCACATGGAACCCAGCCTAGATGGATGTCCACAAAACAAGTGCAATTCTATCCAGCAGTAAAGAAGGATGCAATCACATCATCTGCAGGAAAATGGGTAGGCGTGGGGACCATCATGCCAAGGGAACTCAGCCAGATGGAGACAAAGGTATTTTCTTCCACACATGGAGCCTTTTCTGAGGGGGGCACGGTACTGTCCCAGTGTCCAGCCCATCCCGATGCTCCTACCAGAGTGCCTGACCCTTTCCAAGGCCTGCGCATACCCCAGGAAGTGACCACACATCCCTGCTTTCCTTCCTTCTCTCTTCCGTGCTCTCTGATAAACCCCTGCACCACCACCCCACCCCAGCAGACAGACCCGTTGCCCACCTCCTCCTGCTGCTCACAGACCTGCCTTTGTCTAGCTCCCTAAGCTGGGGTGGCTCTCCCAGCCAGAGACCCCGCTTCCACCTCCAGCCCTTCTTGCTGGACTCTGTCACCTTTCTCCTCTGGCTTGACTGCTCTGGCCAGTCCCCACATCATGGCCAGAGCCATCTTTCTGAAGCACAGCTCTGAGCAGGGCCTCTGTTCTGGACCAGCCTCAGGAGACCAGCCGTGCTTCACAAGGCTCTGGCTTCATTTCCGACCCATCCTTCATACTCTCTCTTGTCCCAGGCCTTGAAGCCCGACCCCTCACTTCTCTTTGAGTTGAACGTATCATTTTTATCATTTCTGAGTTATAGCAGAGTGAATATCCCACTTTTCATGAATTAGAAAATACTTACTGATTAGATGCAGGGAAATCTAAGTTAAAAAGTTACTTTAACTCTCACACAGTGGATCTAAAAGTTCATATAACAATTTTATGCAAATCTAAACTGAAATCCAAGCAATGAGAAAGTGCATCAGTGGGAGATTGACAATTTTTTTTGTTTTTTTTTCGAGACAGGGTTTCTCTGTGTAGTTTTGGTGCCTGTCCTGAATCTCACTCTGTAGACTAGGCTGGCCTCAAACTCACAGAGATCCGCCTGCCTCTGCCTCCCGAGTGCTGGGATTAAAGGCTTGCGCCACCACCGCCTGGCTGACTATTTTTTAATTAAAGTTATTTTTCACTTAAAAAATGAACTAATTACTTGGTTCGTGTGTGCAGGTGATTGTGGGGGTGCCTGCCATGCCGCTGTGTGGAGGTCAGAGGGCAATCTGCTGAAGTTAGTGTTTTCCTGCCACCATGTGGGAGCCCTGTCTTGACCCCTTTTCCTCCCCGAGGGCTCCATGAGGTCCACGTGCTGCGATTTAACACAGCACACACCTCACGTCACCTGATGTCACCCCGCCTCCTCTGTCTGCACCCCAGTGCACAGCCCAAGGTGCCTGAGTAAGAAAGGCCACCACTGTGTGCAGGACGAGTGACGCCCCACAGCCATGTCCTCTCATAATGGGGAGGAGCCAGAAACAACACAAGGACAGAAGGCACCGAATCAACTCACGTTCTTGTGAGGAACAACATGGGGGATGTGCTGCAGGACCAGCTGAGCCCTCTTGCGGTCCTTGTCGAGTTCCTGGAAGAGCACGCCAGGCTTGAGATCCCTTCAGGAGAGACACAGGTGTGGTCACCAAAACCAGAAAAGCCTTTTCTAGGGCAGGGCTGGCAGGGCTGGGCACAAGGCCAAGCGTGGTGGCCGCCCGCCCTTTCATGGACATCTTATGGGCATACAGCCACACCCGCTCGTCCTACGTGCACGGCCTGTGGCCGTCTGGACGTCCCCAGAGCAGCGGGAATGGCTAGGGCAGAGCTGTCTGGCCCACAGAGCCCTTTCCGGCAGGGTCTGTGAGGCCCTGCTCAGGGGTCACAACTGTGACAGTCACTGACAGGAATGCTCTTGACTTCAGCTGCTGTCACAGGGCTCCTCAGCCCACCTCCCCAAACCGGGAAGCAGTTTTCACTCGGGGAATTCTGCTGATAAATGTAACTATCAGATCAGTCGAGAGAACCTCTCTTCCTAGCCTAGATGAGACAGCTGCTGTGACCTGTCACCTTCGACTGACTGGAACGACATTGGTGGAGCAGGAGACTGCTCCGCGACACAGCCAGACAGGTGCTTCACAGAACAGCAGCTCTCTCCACAGACAAATGGATGGAGTGCAAGAGAAGAGAAGGTTCGTCGCTCCAAGAGCGCGTGCCAAGCAGCTGGCCAGCTGTGCTGCAGGCGTGAGGGAGGACCCGGGCTTCAGCAGCCCTTCCCCACCCCGTGCTCACTTTCGCAGCCAGTGGTCCTCAGGAGCGAAGCGCCTTCGGCAGTCTCGCTCATACAGCACCATCAGCCACCCGTGGACGGACTGGAACAGCTCCAGGGTCTCACCCTTGGCGTTCTCTGTGCAGCAAACAGGAGGGGTCAGAGCTGGAGGGCAGCGCTCAGCGTGGCGTCTGGTACTCTGCTCCAGTGGAACCACAGGCTCTTTGGGACTGTTCTAAATGTCCCTAGGGCCTGGGTACCTTTTGGGGGAGCCACTCACGCTGCACCCCAAGAATGCACCATCCAAAGGCCCTTCTCCTCTAAGGAGCTTTGTACTGAACTGGCGGAAACGTGTCAGAAAAGCAGGACTTGCCCACAGCAGGAACGGGCACAAGCTCCATCCCCATGGAAACCAAAGTGTCGATGTAAAGGGCGTTTCAGGGCAGACCTCGTCACTAATACCAACCCCACGTGCATAGGCTGAAGGAGCCGGCAGAGAGAGACCTCTGCACCACACCACTGTCTCATGAGCTCACCCAGCCACGGGAGAAGACGTGCATTCTCTACCACCTCTGGTAAACAAAGGTGAGACACCCGCAGCTGAGGGGACAGACCGGCCTCCTGGGGGGCAGCACCAAAGAATGGTGGACACCTTCACCTTACCTACAATTCCATCCCAGATCATCTTAAACACGAAGGAGTTGAGGAAGGAGGAGATGGTGACTAGCTCTTCCAGCTTGAATGAGATTTGTTCTTCATATACTTCAATGTCATCGAGGATGCTGAATGAGGCAGAAAACTGTTCAGAATTTTCCACTGAGAAAAGGAGACAAACGAGACCTCACTGTCTTCTAGGAGAAGAGAGCACTGGCTTTTCTAGACACATCCTGCACGGCTTGCAGACTAACGGCTGATGTCTAAGACCTCCTCAGAGAAGCCAGGGGAGGAGCTGCTGGGGTTTAGATGAAGCAAGTCGGCTACGAGCTGGAGACGGCTCTTGGGGGCTCGCTAATCCTTCTACCTTCTGCTTATGTGGACTTGTTCAGAGCAGTTCTTCTCGGGGCCTTCCCAGTGAGCGGCCTGTGGCACATTCTCTGTCACACCTCACCCATGCCTGAGTGTGAGGGAGTCTTGAGTGAATCGGTGCTTACTAAGGAGCACCGTGAAACCACATCCCACACCTAGGAGAGACCAGTGGCACCTGGTGGTTGTGAGCGAATCAGTATTTGAAAGAATGAATGAATGTATGAATGAATGAATGAATTAATGAATGAATGAACACATGACACAGCTCAACTGAAGATTTATGGAAACCTCTCCACGTGCTTTAGAATACAGCTCAGTCTTGGGTTAGCCTTGCCTCAGCCATTAGGGTGTTTATCCCGCTCACTAGACCCTTCTTCTAGGGCACCCAGTCGGCCAGCGACAGGTCCCTGAACCCTCTTGATATGAGATCGTCCAGTGTGAACATCGCTGCTTGAGGTCCGTTCTAGATCTTTCCAATGACCCCTGGGGAGAGTGGAGGACAGACAGCGGCAAGTGTAGAAGGGGACACAAGATTCTTGGGAATGTCCCAGGCTGTGCCTGACGCGTCCTAAATAACTAATAAATAACGCCTTCTCTTAGTTCTGTCTGCACGGTAGGTGATGTTGCCTCTAACCACCAAGGAGGAAAGGGCGCTCGGCAAGGTCAGCTCTGCTGTCTGGAGTCAGCCTGGTAACCGGGCTGCAAGCACTCGGCACTGACCACCTCCGCTAATCCTGACCAATGCCTCAGAGGCGGGTGCTGGCGTCACTTCATTTATAGACGAGGAAACTGGTGTCTCAGTAAACAACTGGCCCAGGTTTTACAGCCTGGTTTCTGAGTCTGCAGTTTTCCTGTAATCTATCTATCAGTGAATAAATGGCTGGGGTGTGGTCTGAACACATCTCCAGAGACCCTCACGGGCCACGGCTGCTGCCCTGAAAGGATCCAGCAACTGCTGAACCCCTGGCACAGGCCACGCTTTGTGAATGCCGTCTATTCTTTTGCGGGGAGAGGCAAGAGGTTATGGGTTCTTGCTATGTTGACCAGGCTGGCCTGGAACTTATGCGCTCAAGTGATTCTCCTGCCTCAGCCTCCCGAGTGGCTGCCTTACAGGCGTGCATCACCATGCCCAGCTCTTGGCCAGTTCTTACAGTGACCCGCCACACGGGTGCAGTTACTGGCTTCCCCACAGTGCTGATGGCCCCGCTGAGTCCTAGCCAGGGCGTGCAGCCCACATCGACCTACGTGATGAGGTGCCGGGAACAATCACAGAACAGCATCAGCATGGCCAGGAGCTGCTTGGACTCTCCAGTGTCATTGTTCAGGCATTCCAAGAAGAGCTTTAACCCTCCATGGGGCCCCAGCTCACAGATAAAGGCCCACAGCTTGGGCAGCAGGTCATCAAGGTACGTAAGACCTGGAAAAGGAGAGAAACCCAAGCTTCAGGTGGGGACTCCAGCTGGTCTGTTATTTCTTCCTTTCCAGTGGAAAAGCACAGCACTTAAACCAGCGTGCAAGAGAAGATCCAGCAGGAAAAGCTTTTCCTCGCCGAGAGTCACAACAGCAAAGGGGTAGCTGACCTGGGTGGAGGCTCACAAGCACCAGACTCCACTCTGCAAGGCAGAGCAGCACCCGCCCACAAAGCCCAGTGCAGCTCTGCCTATAAGAGGAGCTGAAGCACAGCGAGGCCCAGTTACTGTCCCTATCCCATGGCTGGAGTCAGAGTAAGAGACAGAACCTGGGTCTTTCTGATGAGCAGCCATGTTTTAAGTCAGGAAACCCACTAAGGTCAGAGGGTATTTTTAAGTTTTGCAGGCCAGGGGATCTCTGGTGGTAAAAGCCTGAGACAAATTAAATTTATCAGAGTTTAACTAAGTGAAGAGTGGCCACACCCTGGCAGCACTCGGTTCAGAGTGCAGCGTCCAGACTGGGGAGGCGGCGTGCACCCCAGCCTGGCACTTCCTTTATTGAACTGGTCTGGTCAGCTGGCCACTCCGACTGCCTGAGGCTTGCTGGCATGGCTCTGACTCAGCCACTTGTTACGGGAGCATTCACACAAGTCGGCTGTTTGCTTGGCCTTCATGGTAAATAAGAAGAGGCCAAGTTTACGTGACACTGTTACTACACTTGGTGCTAGCACAGAGCAGATAGGAACGAAGGGACAGAATGGATCTGGCTGTGTCCCACTGAAGAGTATTTATGACTGTGAGTGAAGGCTGGCATGGTCTATGGGCAGACCCTTGTCTTGAGCAATCTCGCAGGCTCACTGCATTTGGATGTGCTCCCTCCTACCTGAGACGCTCTACTAAAACCAGGAAAGCAAGGAATGACTGCAGCAGAGACGCTCCAGAAGGAACCCTCGGGGAACCTTCTAATCCGCTTCCCGGGGGCTCCAGGGCCTGGACAGAGCCAGACTGGTCGACCTTCGGCCAACGCTGTGGCAGTGACTAGGAAAGCCTGGGCCGGGGCTCCAGCATGCCGCAGACACAGCTAAGACGGCCCGGAGAGCGGCAGGGCCTGCTCCGACCTGCCACCTCTCAGTGGGTAAGGTGCTCTCTGAGTTATTCCCAGATGAAGCCGGTCTGGGTAAGATGCTGCCTGGGGTGTGACTCTGGGAGACCACGTCAGTGCTACCTAAGGGTGCTGACAGGTGAGCTGATGGCCTGTGAAGAGGCAGAGAGTCTACAAGACAAATGCCGCTTGCTTCACGTCCCGCATCCTGGCCACACAGATGCTCATGTGTATGCAACCCAAATCACACACACCGAAGAATTCAGAAACCTTCCAGTTTAAAAACACATAGAGAAATAGAGTGATCACATGTTACATTGGGCACAGACAAACTGTCTTACTGACTACCAGAAGAAAGCAACTGTCCCTGTGTGACACACACAGGCAGCGACAGCCTCACAGGTGGGCACGGGAGGGCGGGGACAGACTTGGGACAGCGAGCGGAAGGTGCAGTACAGCTCTACTGTAAGACCAGGTCACTGTCACTGAGTGTGAGCCCAGAGACTACTGATTTTGTTGTGAGCTCACCTTAAAGACACATCTGTAACCTCAGAATCCTCTCCCCCAGGAACCTCTCAGGTCCTGGGGGCTGGAAACGCCGGCTAGCGCCTGCCCTACCTTCCTCCCCCTAGTCTCTCCTGGGGAGCCGCCCCAGGCCCTCCTCTGCCTCCAGCTCAGCAGCGAGACCGCAGAGGTGCTCAGGCCACAGAGGTGATGTCACCCCTAGTCCTCACGCCCCAAATACAATCTACCTACCAGTGAGAACTACAGACGCACCTTTAAAATGCACCTGGAGCCGTTTGCTTCCTTTTTACCACTTATGCATCAGTGCGGATGACCTCGCATCACTCCGCCATGGAGAGGAAGTCTCGGTCAGGGTGACATCTACGATACCAGACTGCCTTCCACAAAGAACCGTGTGGCCCTCAACAGCGGCAGTGCAAGGTGGGGGACTCTTGTCCAGCCACTGGCCCCGCCCACCTTCGCCACCTCCCCACTCAGTGGCCTCTACTGCTGCTGCGGACTGCTGGTCCCCCTGACTCTGACTCTAATCCCAGGCAGAGAGCCTGGCGGTCTCTTTGCCCTGCATCCTCAGTGCCCTGCACAGACAAGTCTCTGGCTATCTGGAGTGAATAAACAGGCATTAAGGACAGGCAGGCAGCAGCAATCGGATTTAAAAACCCACACACAGTAGTCTCTATCCCTTTCTGACGCCAACAGCCTGCCCTGTTAGAGCGGTCCGTCTATACTCAGAGGATCAAGTCAATACCAACAACGCCTGGGCCGCACAGTAAAAGCCCTGACCCCAATTCTGTCCTTCCAGAAGAGACTCTCCTGCTCAGCTAAAAAAGAAAATGTGGGGCACAGCCACGCGATGAGTATGATGCAGCCGATAACAGTGAGGTCTGAAGAACTGACGGGATGAATGCTTATGAGGGATGGGCAGAAGAGGGTAAGATGAGAGGTGTCTGAGTACATCCCGACTGCGTGTGAGCACACTGGGCACAGAGGCTCGCCGCTGGGACGTGACAGTGTAAGTGCTGTTTATAGTCTCCTTCCTGTCTCTGTGCTCCACTCACGAAAGAGAACTTTTAAAAAGTTGTACTTCGTAATTGAAGAGCTAGTGAGGGGAACCAGACGGCAGGGCTACCCGAGGCTGGCAGAGCTACCGGAGGCTTGCCCGTCTCTCATAACAGCTCAGAGATGCCCACCCACCTACAAATCTATTCTGGAGGCCACCTTCCAGGACAAACTGCCCACCAGCTCTGGGAGCGGGAGCAGGGCCCGGGTTCTGACCTGTGAGGATCTGCAGGCGGATCTGGGTCAGAGTCGTCAGCGAGGTCTGGTAGAGGACACAGATGCTGCAGACCTTCTGCACTTCAGCCGAGTCTACACGCCGGCCCCCGACAGGCCGGAGGATGTTCCGGACCGAAGCCGACTTCTGAAACGCACGCTTGAGGAGACCTGGCACGGAGGGAAGAAGAAGACGCAGAGCACAAGTTCAGCAGCCGCCAGCTCCCACCTGTGGGGAAGAGCACGGCGAGAACCCAGTCACGGCCGGGCGGCGGGGCTGCTCCTTTGGGATGAACTGGGGAAAGCTAACTCAGACCTGGTGTAGCCCAGAGACCCGGTCACATCACCACAGCGCCTGTCAGCACGAGCCAGGCATGTCCAGCTCTGACATGGCATTCGCTGTTGTGTCACCGAATTTCAGGAAGACAGAGGGGAAATGTGGAGGGCTGTAGTGGGGAAGGAAGGGAGGGAGGGAGGCAGAGGCTGGGCCCAGGCGCTGTGTATGCGTTTTGGAGGGAGTGCCATGGACACCCTCAGGTCCTAAGCCCTGGCTGAATGGCGTTCTGCTTCTGCCTTTGGCTTTCCTGTTCCTAGGCAGAGGAACTGACATTGGAGGAGCCCATGCTCACCACAGCCCACCAGTGGCAGAACCATCACTTATCCCGGTCAGCAGTGCAGGCAGAAATCAGGGATTGTATGCTGGTCACGTCCTCAACTGTGATCACAGCAGAATAAAGAACTGTTCCCTCTTCAGTGACCACCTCCACCCTCGGGGTGCTGCCGGGGTGTCAGCCTGGCCTGTGCCTCAGTGGCTCCTTGGAGGAGTCCCATGTGGGAGATTAATGACTGAACTAAAACAAGCTTAAAGTCCCCTGCAAAATGGACTTTCCGCTCCTCCCTGGTAGTAAGGAAGAAAGGGTCCACAAAACGCTTTTCCCTTTGACTGGCGGGGTTTTCAGGCAAGCTCAAGCTCAGAGACAGCGGAGTGACCCCGAGTGTGCTGACGGCCTCCTTCTATCTCACTGGCTCTATTTCTATCCTAGGACCCGTCACTGTCTTGCTGAACGTGGACTTCACAGCAAGGAGCAGGAGCTGCCTTTCGGGGTGCGCGGTGCGGGGGGGACGACACACTCACTCTTCACTGGAAGCACGTTCTGTGGGGGCGAGGGCTGTGCAGGGGCTGGCTCCGGGGGCTCCAGCAGCTTCTTGCTGAGGATGTCACAGAAGAAAATGCGGATGAGAGGCACGCCCCACAGGAACTGCAGCTGTCTGGTGATCAGGCACATGGACTCGTTGAGGCTAGGGCGGGGCGGGAGACCGGCATGTCAGTGCCACCCAGGGTCTGCCAGGGAGAGCCTGCTCTGGTCCCCGGTGGCCTCCACACAGGGGATACAGTAAGTAAGGACAGAGCAGGCAGGTCACTCGCCTACAATCCCAGCACTCGGGAGGCTGGAGGGTAGCAAGTTAAAGACTAATTGAGTTGCATAATGAGCTTTTGTCTAAAAACCAACAGACAACAAGAACATGCAAAGGAATTTCTTGTCCAAGACGCAGAATGAAGAAACTGCCATGGAGTTTGTGAAGGCATCCGCTCTGTCCCTCCACGGCTGCCTTCCCTGAGGCGGCCATCTTGAAGCTGCTCCCACAGCTCTGTCAGGCAAAAGCCATCTCCTGCCAGCTGGTCTGCCCTTCCGCCCAGCCGCCCAACACCTACGATGGTCCCCTTGCCTCAGGGCGCCTCTCCACTGCAGGCTGTATTTCTAGCACCACCCCCACTCCCAGACTCCATCAAGACCCTAAGCTGGGGGTTGGGGATTTAGCTCAGTGGTAGAGCGCTTGCCTAGCAAGTGCAAGGCCCTGGGTTCGGTCCTCAGCTCTGGGAAAAAAAAAAAAAGACCCTAAGCTGGCCCCCATCATCTTGTGGGAACAGCCACAACCCACTGGGCATAAACCAGGCCCTGGCATGCAGTACCGGGACAGCGGGACAACCCAATCAGGGTCCAGAGACAACCTTATCGGAGGCACGTGTCATCACCCCACATTTCAGGTGAGGAAATGGGTGAGGAGAGCTGGCTACAGGCCTCTGGAGAAGAGCTTCAGTAAAGAAGACAAGGCCTGCCCAGTCCACGAGCTCTTGCTCTCCAGGTGGGGTGTCCCCACCTTCCTGGGGCAATGTCTTTTGGTGTCTGAATAGGTCTCAAGGCCGTTACTCAGGACAGAGACCAGGGGGCGCCATCCCAGGGCACACCTGTGTGGCTGCCTGCCTTCACCCCTGCTCTTCCTCTCTTGTCTTTGTAGTCTGAGTCTAGACACTCCCATCCCACCCTGTGGAAAGGCCGGTGGGGGTGGGGGGAGGGGACACTCTTATCCCTTTACATCATTTGCCCTGTCCCAGCATCTCTGAGGCACGTGTGCCTTGTCAATCAATAAAAGTGATACTGGAGAAGTTAAAGTATCATGGGCATGGCTCATAATTTACTAATTAAAAAAGTGAAAAAAAATCATATGGTCTCATTTCTATACATAAAAAACTATCAACAAGGGACGAAGATGAAAGGCCAATCACCCAGATCATTTTGCACAGGAGGATTCTGGGATGTTCACTGTTCTCTTCGCTCTGGGGATTGAACCCAGGACCCTGCACCTGCTAGGCAGGGCCTCTACCAGTGAGCCAGTCCCCAGACCATATCTATGTTAGACAGTAAATACACATCACTTCTCTAGCAAAACAAAGCCACAAAAGCTGGAAGAGAAGGGGAGAGAGGGCGAGCAGAACGCTCTCTCCGAACATACCCGTAGTCCACAGACTGGGAAAACCAGCCGAGCACAGGGTGCCAGTGGGTGAGGTTGGACTTCTTCTGGGACACGTACTTCTGACAGTAGCGCAGCATCTGCGTGAGCAAGCTCACAAACCCGTCTGTCTCTTCCTCTAACACCTTGGGGTTCAGGGAGCCCAACTGGAGGATGTTGCCTATGAAGAGAGAGGGTGAACGCGATGCCACCGGACAGGTGCACTGCGGGGTCCCCTAGCCCTGCTCTCTGCCTGAGGCTCAGACGTCTACGTCTCAGCAAGGAGGAGAGTGTACGTGAAGGGCATCAGTCAGCGCCAAGGGCTGGAAGACCAGGCTGACCTGACTTTAAATCCCAGCATGGCCACGGATGAGCAATCCAGCTCTCAACCCAGCCTGAAATCTCGTCCCTGGCTGTCAGGCAGGAGTAACGATGCCCACCTTTCCTACGGGCCCCTCAGGGAGAGTCTGGACTGCCAGGTACACAGAGGCACACGGTACTTAGCCTGACATGTCCTGGAAGATGGCTGTACTCAGGGTTTACTGAAGTACGCTCCCCTGGAGTGCAGCCCAGGACACAAGAGTGACAGCTGAGGCTAGCTTGATGGGACCGAGGGGTGCCAATCTCTAGGGACAGCTCTATCAGAGAATGAGGTGTCTGTTCTGTGTTCAAATGTGTCCACCCACAAGCCCACTACCACAGACACTAACACAGTGGTCCGGCTCTGATCTGAGCCCCACCCAAGAGCCTCCTCCCTTTTAGGGAAGAACTCTGCAGCTACCTCACCAGTGTCCACTTGGTCCCGTTCTGCGTGTGATTCTAACTGTTCATCTATCTGCACTATGGAGATGAGTCTGGTTTTATACCAACTCCTGCCAAGTGCAACCAATGACCGGAACAAAACATGTAGGCTCCTCCATGGCATAACCAACCCAAACCCAGCCTCCTGGACTCACCCATGAGACACAGCGTATGGCATCCTTCTAAACTTTCACAAGCATCACGGCACCGGTCTCTGTCTCTCAGAAAGATGATGAATTTGCGGAGCATGTCATGGGATTCTAAAACGCTGAGACGCTGGGGAAAATGGCCGACAGTTAGTGTGGAGCCGGGCAGGGCTTTCCCGAGAGGCACGGACCTGGCCGTGCTCGCCCTCACTCAGGCAGAACCCCGCTTCCAAGCAGCAGGGAGACGGAGGATGACGACGAGAACCTGATTTTTTTGGCTGCTAACAGGAGCATGTCTACGGCAGCTACTGGGAAAACGGGGGAAGGAGTGGGAATCAGCAGGGGGCTGCTTTGCTTTTGGAGTCTAGCAAACAAGCCAGGGACAGAACTGGCCGCTCACCTCAGGGGTCAGTGTGCTGAGATGAGTCACGAGAGCAGGCACCGACATGATGTGGATGACGAAGGGTCGCATCAGGTTGTCTGAGAACTGCGCAGCAACCACAGGGCTAGACAGAGGGCACACAAGCTGGGTGAGTGCAAATGACCGGGGTGCGTGTGCGTGAGCGTGTGCCTGTGCGCGCGCGTGTGTGTGTGCGTGTGTGTGTGTGTGTGTGTGTGTGTGTGTGCGTGTGTGTGTGCGCGCGTGTGTGCACTGCACAGCTAGGAAAGGTCGGTGCTGAAGGAACTGATGTGAGAAAATGCTTGTACTATATGACATTTGGAAAAAGGCCAGACAAAACACTCCACGGACGGACAGGCGGGGCTTCTGATAAGGAGGGAGAAACTTCCGGTACAGCCCACTCACTCCTCAACCAAGCAGTGCCACCCGAGTGCCTCCCTGGGGATGACTCACCATCACCTCACACTTTAAGCACGGTTTACTTTAGTATCTACGGCCTGGTATTAACATTTAAGTGTACACATATAAAAGTACACAAACGCCTGGAAAAACAGGGAGAAGTCAACAACATGCTTTTCCCACATGGGCGTGGGAAACGGCCCTTCTTTGGGTTTTTACAATTAGTGAGCATTCTTTCCATAAGAAGATAAATATTAAACTAAGATAATGACCCAGGCCAGGCATGGCAGTGCACACAAGTAACCCAGCACATGGAGACTGAGCCAGAAGACTCACGCTCAAGGCTAACTGGGGCTATATAAGAGACCCAGTCTCAAAAAACCAAGGGCAAGGGATGTAATGTAGCCCAGGGATCGAGTGCTCGTCTAGCATACCAGGGCCCAAGCACAGAAAACCAAACCAAACCACCAAAAAGATAGTGACCCTTATCTCACACCATATTCAAAAATTAACTCAGAATAATTTTATGACTAAAATCACCAAACTCACAGAAAAAAACAGACATCTTTGAACCCTGGAGTTATACAATGATTTCTTAGAACTGACACTCAGAGTGTAAGTACAAAGAAAGAAAAAGTAAATAACTGCACAACATCAGAGCCAGAACGGTGTGTGATCGCACACCCCACCCAGAGGGCAGAAAGACGAGCGCCACGTGGAAGTGTCTGCAGACGCCTCATCTGCCAGCAGGCTTGCACCTGAACAGAAAGAACTCGCTAACTCAGTAGTAAAAGTAACCCAACCTGAAGCTGGCTGAACAAGCTACAGGTGCTGCATGCCTGTAGTCCCGCTGCGGAAGGTAAGGAAAGGGAGAGCAAGGGTGTGAGGCTAGCCTGGGCTACACAGTTTAACACTACGTTCAAACCAAAGAACAAAAGCAGGGCAGGGAGATGGCCAAAAGAACTCAACAGACATCTCTCCCAAAGGGACATACAAAGGGTTAACAAACCCTTGAAAACATGGCTGACAGCAGCTGTCAGGGACCGCTAAAGCCCATGACTGCGACAGCACTTCGTCCTCACGAGGTAGTTGGTGAGCCTGGAGAGAAACTGGAGTTGTCGCTCCCACCCGCTGCTGATGGGAACAAATGCTCTGGGGACGCCTGGCAGTTCTTCACCAACGTACGCACTCATGACCATGCTATTTCACACCTAGAAACACACCCGAGGGGACGGGAAACACATCTCCCACACAAGCACACAGAAATGACTGCAGTGGCAACAATGGTGGACCGTCCCAGGCAGTTGTTCACAGAGGTGTTCGGCCACATTCAGGAAGGAGGTGCTGGCTCACTGAACGATGGGCTGAGAAGACTGTGCAAACGGAAAACACCAACAGCAGAAGACGTGGTGTACGGTCCCACTCATGTGACATGTCCACACCAGGCCAATCTGTGTGAGGGGCTTTAGGAGAGGACTACGAGGAAAACTGCTAAGGGGCAGGCTCCTCTGAGCACAGGGAAAGCATTCCAGAATCAGACACTCCCCACCCCAGAACTGACACTTCAAATGATGAAGCATACATGTGAATTACACCCCAGTAAGTGGGATCTGGGGGCTGGGATGAGGCTCAGTGGTAACATACTTGCCTGACATGCATGGGGTTCAATCCCCAGTGCCAGACAACACCCAGAGGATGCACGTGGTTCATTTCTGTTGCTGTGACTATACCCTGACAAAGAGCAACTATGTTGTAGAATGTGTTAAAGATGTGTTACATTTATTTATGCTGTGGAACATTTGTTTAATGATGCAAAGATACGTTGCATTCTTTGATGTTGCATTTGTTTAACTCTGTGAAGCTGTGCTACTGTCAGGCCTGTCTAAAACACCTGATGGTCTACTAAAGAGCTGAAGGCCAACAGCGAGGCAGGAGAAAGGACAGGCGGGGCTGTCAGGCAGGAGAATAAACAGGAGAAAAAAATCTAGGAAGAGAAGATAGAAGAGTGAGGAGAGAGGATCAAGGGCCAGCACCCAGCTACACAGCAGGCCATGGAGAAAGAAGTAAAGAGAGGTGTACAGAAACAGAGAAAGATGAAAGCCCAGAGGCAAAAGGTAGATGGGACAACTTAAGAAAAGTTGGCTAGAAATATGCTAAGTCAAGGCTGGGCATATTTTTGTTTTATTTTGTTTGTTTGTTTTCGAGACAGGGTTTCTCTGTGTAGTTTTGGTGCCTGTCCTGGATCTCACTCTGTAGATCAGGCTGGCCTCGAACTCGCAGAGATCCGCCTGCCTCTGCCTCCCGAGTGCTGGGATCATTAGGCCCACCCACGTGAGTGCCTTTTCCTTGGAGCTATCTCGCCAACCATGAATCTTATTTTAAAAGTTCCTGATCTTTGGGCTGGAGAGATGGCTCAGAGGTTAAGAGTACTGGCTGTTCTTCCAGAGGTCCTGAGTTCAATTCCCAGCAACCACATGGTGGCTCACAACCATCTGTAATGAGATCTGGTGCCCTCTTCTGGCCTGCAGGCAGAACACTGAATACATAATCAATCAATCAATCAATCAATCAATCAATCAATCAATCTTAAAAAAAAAAGTTCTTGATCCTGCTCAATTATCTGCAAAGACTCACAGGGAGAAAAACGCCCTGTTCAGCAGAGAAAAGGCTTTGGAGCAGCCTGACCTTGAGGAGGGGTCAGTGGAATGCTCCACAGAGAATTATGGACCCATCAGTTTTCGTTTGTTTTGGTTGTTTTCCGAGGCAGGTCTAATGTACCCCAGCTGGCCTCTGTCTCACTGTGCAGCCACTAGTGACTTCGAACTTCTGGTCCTCTGCCGCGACCTCCTTACAGGCAAGCACCAAATGCCCAGTCTGTGGTCCTGGGAATCAAACCCAGGGTCTTTCCTGCCCAGCCAACTTGTGGTCCATGTGGCCGTGATGGTGAATGATGGAAACCTCACTGCGCCTGCCCTCCCGCGACAGGAGCTGTGACAGGCCAGGACTCGGCACTGGGCTGCACCATGTATCCGATGAGGGGGCAGGGTAGACTGCTCACCCTGAGCTGGCTGGACCGTGGTGCTCTTTCCTCCAGGACCAGTTACCAACCTCTCTCCACGTCCGTGATCCTCTCAACACATTACAGACACTCCAGAGCAGTTGGGAGTGCAGCCTTGCCCACTGCAGGTCTAGATTCTCCAAGGACGCCTTTCACGTCTACACACTGAACCAACGAGGTGCAGGCCAACACCGCATCCTCACACACTCTCGGCTGCCCCAATGCCAGCATCTCCCACCTGTGTTCCGAACCCCGTTCTCTCAGGACCTCCCCCTGCCCTGGGCGGGTCTTCCTTTTACTGTTAGGAACTCAAAAGGAAAAATAACTCCATGCAGCCACTGACAGGATGAACCTAATTCACTGCACACAGCCGTCCTAAGATCACACAGTAAAACTCGCTGCTGAAGGCCGAGGGAAAGAGTCAACTGTCACAGAAATGCCCCCTTCACTAAGATGAACACTTCTCACAAAGTCTGACACGGTGGGTGGAAAGAGAACCAAGGAGAGAGAGGGGTTCTGGGGTGCCAGTCTTGCAGCTGGTGTCTTACCGCAATGCCAGAGAGAAGGCCGCTGTTAAGGTGCCTGTGGACAGGCAGGGCCGGGATCTGGCCAGGCCTCGGGTCAGCAGTACCTGAAAAGAACATTCAAGCTGTCAGCCTGAGCATCGAGTTCCCATAGCCGTTTGTCCATTTGGAAGAGGGGCTCGGCAGCAGTGGTGCAGAGGCAGGAGGATCCCTGAGTTTGAGGCCAGCCTGGTCTACAGACCAGGTTCAAGATCAGCTTGGTTACACAGCAGACCCCATCTCAAACAAAACAGAAAGGAAGCAAAACTGTGCCAGGAACGCTTCAGATAAACCCTGCTCAAACAGAAGGACGCTGCTGGGTGTGGGGTTCCATCTGCTCATCCCTACCCCAAATACGCTGAAGCATTTTCGTAATCAACAGGTAAGGAAGCGAGGACCTGCGAGCTGGGTGCAGTGCCCCCCTCCCCAAGTCCTGGCTTCCCAGGAGGCTGAGGTACTCAGGTCTGGGGTCTGAGGTTGGCTTGGGCAGCACGGCAATTCTCAAAACCAGTGCGTTTTAAAAATCCATGTGAATCGAGACTTAGGCAACTGTTCATCGTTCCAGCCACAGACGACAGCTGACGTGACACTTTTCGCCCACACACTACCCACTGTGCTGTGGAGTGTGGAACTGAACTAGGAGATGGCCCCTCCCAGCACTGGGCAGAAGAAAGAGTCACATCAACATTCCTTCTAAAGCCTGGAAAGCCCACAGCACCTCAAGATCAACCTACTCTGCCCATTCTCCAGCCTGAGAACTGGCATCGATAGGGAGTGGACAGAGAGCCATCTGAGGATGCTGAGTTGGAAGCACACTGTCTCCCTCCACCAAGGAGCGGGAACAGCTCTGGGGCCTCTTCCCACGGCCTCGATGTCAGTCAAGACTCTGGACTGTCTCTGCATCCACTAGCTACAACGTTCTAGGGCTGAGTGCCCCATCCTCCCCACCAGAACCACAGTGACCTGAAGCAAGGGAGAGCACAAGGCACAGGTGCCCCCGGGCACATCAGGGATGGGGTCACAGACCTGCAACACAGAGTAAAATCCACGCTGGTTGAGATGGCCCATTATATTTGCACAAATGTGGTTCAGGGCTGGCCGAAGGCTCTCACCTAAAGGAAGAAAACAGCTTGAGAAGGTAATCTCTTGCCACCATGTGACCAATTCATGCAGGACAGAGGGCAAGACCTAGGGGGGTTTGGATGAGAAGTGTCCCCAGTGATTGGACTGTCCCCAGCAGGGGCTGCTGACTGGAAGGTGTGGGACTTAATCTTAAGGGTCCTTGAACCTCAAGAAGCAGAACTCTGCTGGAGGAAGTATGTCACAGGCTGTGTGTGTAGGAGGGGGTAGGCTCGAGTTTTTATAGCCTTGCCCCATTCTCTGTCACCTCCACTTCCTGTACAGAATATGCCCACTCTGGTTTCCAACTGGCAGGCAGTCTCTAGCTCCTGCTGCCAACCTTTCCCTGCCATGGTGGGCGGTACCCCTCTTGCACCCCCCCAACTGTCAGCCAAAGGGAATCACTTTCTTCTCCCAGCTGCTTTTGCCAGGGTGTTCTAGCACCACTTACAAGCAAGCCCCCCAGAGATTGCCCCAGGCCACGACCCCAGGGGAGGGGGCATCCCACTTCCTAGCCCTGGGAGGCCGGTTCCCACAGGTCCGGCTCAAGTGTTATTTCCCGGGTGGATCATCTGACCTCCAGCCAGAAGAGACACTGGTGGCCCTGCCTCCTCCGCCCCCGGCAGGACTCAGACCCCAACAGCTTTAGGACCCTTCCTCAGGCCAGAAAAATGCATGAAGCAAACACTCATTGCTCACTCAAGGAATAGGATTTGCTCAGAACAGACATCTTCCATGTATTTCAGTTCACCGGTTGATAATTTATAGCACTCGGTACAACATAACTGCTCCGGAGACAGCCGCTGTAACACACTGACGACTAATGGCAAGAACAGTCTGGATAGCTCCTACAGGTGCGATTTTTTTCATCTATTTCCAGTCTGTAGCTGGTGGACTCCATGGCTGTGGAACCTGCTTCTGCTTGGTGGCCATCTGCTCAGCATGGCATCTCCAGTGTCTATCTATCACAGTGTCTGGTACATATGAGGCTGTCTGCTGAATGAATGTGTCAAATACTGTGGACAATTTCTCGGGAAATTCTACAGTGAAATTTTCTGGACAAAATAGTAAACATTTTAGATTTATTTTTATGTGCATGAGCACTCTGCCTGTATGTATGTATGTGTAACACATGTGCCTGGATGCCCTGGAACTACAATCACGGATAGTTGTGAGCCACCATGTGGACGCTGAGAAACAAACCGGAATCCTCCGGAAGAGCAGTCACTGCTCCTAACTACTGAGCACCTCCCCAGCCCCTCACTACTTTTGTCTTTAATTTTTTTTAAACAAATAACACAAGAAGGCGTCAATGGAGCCCATCACTCACAGGCAGGGTGCTGGGGGAGTTAGAAAGGAGAGCAGGAACAATGCCTTTACATAAGATTCAAAGGCAGAGGGTTTCCGCACACGCCAACAAACACCGGACACTAAGAAGTGGCTGGCGGAGAGCGCCGGGTGCCCGGGCTCAGGCTCTGAGCCTCCCCGAGCTTGTGGGCCAAAGTGCTTCTCATGAGCCGGGCCCCTCTGTGGAAATGCCGGCTGGGAAGGATTTCTGAAGTGGGTCCACACACCTTTTCCCCGGAGGATCTTCCATGTTGAAGTGTCTGTGAAGGTGACCAGCATGGTGAGGTACAGTGTGATGAGCCTGGAGTCTTGTAAGATTTCCGGCTGCAAACGACAGGGTAAGGTTAACACTCACACCCACGATCCCACTCTGCAGGGCACGTGCTTCCCACACGGCCGACTCACACTGGAGTCCGCACAATATATTCTACACTCTCAGTGCTTAACCTGGGCTCAAACACTGCTGGGAACGGAGAACTGAACATTCCTGGGAAACAGGGTCCCAGGCTGCCTCACTCTGTGCCTACAGCCGACTGTACGCTGGAACAGGGCAGTGACAGAGGACAGCTGCAAGACAGATTAATGGGGACTAGGAGTTACAACTTTGGACCTATTTCCTGGCTGTGTGATCTTGGAGATGTTTCTTAACCTCTCTGTGCCTTGGTTTCCTTAACTGTTGACTAGGGGACAGCAGCACTGTCCTTGATGCACACGCAGAACCAAGAACTGCGCCTAGCATGGAGCTCAGTGCAGGTTCTGCAAGAGTAAGCCGGGCAAATGCGAGACGCTTTCTGGGCTCAGAGACTCTACAGTATGCACACCTGGGAAAGACCCCAGAAACACTTCAATCCCACATTCACAGTGAGTGCTGTGGAGACTCTCTCCGGATCACGCAGAAGCCCGGCAGCGGACCAGGCCTGAGGCTCAGAGCCCCCTCCCTACCCTCTTCTAACCCCGGCTGTTCAGTTATTCTGTGTCGTGGGGGAGGTGGGGACTATGCACGTGTGGTGTGCTGTATGTGCATCCATGCTCGTGTGTACATCCGTGCTGTGTGCATCCGTGCTGTGTGTGTGCGTCCGTGCTGTGTGTGCATCCATGCTGGTGTGTGCATCCGTGCTCGTGTGTGCGTCTGTGCTCGTGTGCGTCCGTGCTGGTGTGTGTATCCGTGCTGGTGTGTGCGTCTGTGCTGTGTGCGCATCCATGCTGGTGTGCGCATCCATGCTGGTGTGCGCGTCCGTGCTGTGTGCGCGTCCGTGCTGGTGTGCGCGCCCGTGCTGGTGTGCGCGCCCGTGCTGGTGTGCGCGCCCGTGCTGGTGTGCGCGTCCGTGCTGTGTGCGCGTCCGTGCTGGTGTGCGCGCCCGTGCTGGTGTGCGCGTCCGTGCTGTGTGCGCGTCCGTGCTGTGTGCGCGCCCGTGCTCGTGTGTGCGCGTCCGTGCTGTGTGCGTCCGTGCTGGTGTGCGCAGGCGGACCAGGACATTCAGTGTCTTCCTCTATTGCTCTCTCGTATTTTTTGAGACAGGGTTTCTCACTAACCCTGAAGATCAGCACTTCAGCTAGGCTGGCCGGCCAGCTGGCTCCTGGGACCCGCCCGTCTGTCTCCTATGGCTGGGTTCATAGGCTCTCATGGCCATGCCCAGAGCTTCCTCAGTCACCTCCCTGGCCTGAAGAGGGTTCCTTGGTATGGGAGACTATGGCTAATGTACCCAATGTTCAATGCGTGCTCCTAAGGCAGGGTCACAGTAACCAGAGCATCTACCCTGCTCTTTCCCAGACAGTGGCTCATCTGATCCTCTGCTAGATCCCCAAAGGCACAAATAAAGAGCAAAATGATGGGGACCAAGGTACCAGGTGAGCAGATTTGCTGGTTTGGGTGTTTACCTTGAGCTGTTCAAGAAGCTCGCAGCAGTACCACAGGATGCTCTTGATCTGCTTAATCCAGAGCAGAGTGAGGTCCTTGGAAAGAGCCAGGGACACGTACCATACCTACAGGCAGCAGGAAGAATAGGAGTGTGAGCAGTTCTGGGGCCACATCACAAGGGTCTATTAAGACAGTAGGACTGAATGCGTAAGTGGAAAGCAGATGTACTTGAACACTAACTAACCCAGAGGTCACAGACTAGAAAAGGCAGCAACGATCTGAATAAGAGGCAGGAGCGGGTTGGGAATTTAGCTCAGTGGTAAAGCGCTTGCCTGGCAAGCACAAGGCCCTGGGTTTGGTCCTCAGCTCCAGAAAAGAAAAGAAAAAAAAAAAAAGAAAAAGAAAAAGAGGCAGGAGCAAAGGTATCACTCAGCCACCCAATACTCAACTGCTCATCTCTGTGATCCATTGAGTGGGACCTTTCGGTTCTAAGCTAGCCCTTTAGACCTCAAAGGAGACTCTCGGCCCTGACTCACTCACCTTTGGCTCATTATCTGCATCCATGCTGCTCAGGATGCTACGACACAACTTCTCCAGTCTCTGCAGGGGCAGAAAAGCTGGTTATGAATTCTCTAAACTAACCAAAACATGAGAAAGAGCGGAGAACGTTTGGTGGGCGCCTGGAGCATGGCGGCAGCATGTCAGGGGTTCGTACATTCACGATGTATTCGATTCCTCCTTAGAGACAGACGCTACAGACACAGGCTACAGGCAGGTTTCAAACTGGTGGCTTACAGAGCCCACGAGCCCTAGGGATGTGGGTTTTTTACTTTTAAGTTTTTCAAGACAGAGTTTCTCTGTGTAGCCCTGGCTGTCCTGGAACTCGCTCTGTAGACCAGGCTAGCTCAAACTCTTGCCTGCCTCTGCCTCCTTAATGCTGGGGAAAAAAAGGTGTGCACCACTGCTGCCTAGCAAATTGTATTTTTTAAATTAGTGCATTTCGAATAAAAATCCAGAATGGTGCCTCTTTTGGTCTCACTGTGGCTTAGGCTGGCCTCCAACTCATGGCTATCTTCCTGCCTTGGCCTCCCGATGGCCACCATTCCTAGCCATGGCACTTCTTTTGGAAAATTGGCCTTGGACTCTGGCAGACCAGCAGCTGGCTTTCTAACCTGTGTGTGGTGACCCATTGGTTTCCTAGTGAGAACTTACTCAGGGTCCGAGAATCTGAGCTTGCTAAACCCAACAGGGCTGCATAAGGGGATGATTTGACCACGGACGTGGTTACCAGGTGTTTGGAAGGGTCTACACTTGGCTGTGCTTTGATCTAGCAAGGGGGAGGTCTTTGCCCCACCCCTTGGCATTGTTATAAAAAGCCCTTTTGAAGAAGCAGAAGGGGCTGGTGGGTTGTGATCCAGGTCCTCCTGAAGCAGTCCTGTGTTTCTGTGTTTCTCCTCTTCGCTATCTAAGTTTCTTATCCCTCTCTCCTCCTCATAGACACCCTTTTAAAAGGTGGGAGCTGGCTTCCCACACCTGTGCCCTACACTTGGCACTTCTGTGAACACCAAGCACTGGCCTCTGCCTCTCGGCCATCAGCCCAAAGCTCTTCAGTCACCGCTTTTACCCTAATATGCAAATCAAGGAAAAGTAGAAACTGGAAAAACTGCTTATACTCGGGCGGGCTGTTCTATCTCCACATCTGCACCTGAAAAGGCATGGCTCCAGTTTTCTCCCCTGTAATGGGGTCACCTCCCTGAGCCTGAAGATCCTCGTCTTTGTGACTGTTGTCTTCTCTTCTCTCTGCTGGGCTAGGAGCGCCACAGGCAGCTTGCCTGTCTCCTTTCCCTCTGGGGCTCCCAGGAGTACCCTGAGCGTGACCACAGGTACCCACTGCTTCCCTTGGCCATCCTCCAGGCCAGTCATCTCAATGCCACGGCGGCAAAGCGGTTCAGTTTTATGATGTAAATAATGATAAATGAGACACCTGGGTTTAATCTTAGACTATCCAGCGTAACTCAAGCCTCTAGCACGGCTTTGGAAGACCAGAGCCCCTGACCCCTGTCCAGGGCATGGGGCAGACCCCACTGCTCTCTCAGGCCTCATCACTCTAGCCCAGCACTTGCTGAGTGCGGATCCCTGTTTCCTACTGGGCTGTCTCCAGCCGCTTCCATTCATGTCCCTCAGCTGCCTTACTCTTAGACATCTGAGGAGAGTTCCTGTTTGTAACTGTTACTGTGTAGAGACCCTCAGAAGTACAGCCGAGTCTCCCTGTGGGCAGCCGGGAAGTGTGCCTCATGCAGGCACCTTAGGACAAAGAGGTCCGTGCTTATCCACACCAAGTCTGGCACAGGGAAAGACGCATGTATGCGACTGTCAGGGTGTGGCAGTTTGAACCCCACTGGCACCATTCTCAGAGGGGGTGGCACTATTAGGAGGTGTGGCCTTGTTGGAGGAAGTGTGTCACTGGGGGGGAGGGGCTTCGAGGTCTCTTTTGCTCAAGCCTCCGTCAGTGTGACAGTCAGGGGACTTCCTGTTGCTTTCTGGTCAAGATGAGGACTCTCAGCTCCAGCACCACGACGGCCTGCACACTGCCGTGCTCCCCACCAGGATAATGGACTGAACCTCTGAAACTGTAAGCTAGCCCCTTCAATTCCATGTTTTCTCATGCTACCTCTTCACAGCAATAAAAACCCTGACGAAGACACAGGGCTTACCTCATTGTCCTCGTTAGTTTTGCATATGAACAGCAGTTTCCTGGCTATCTTAAAAATACAAAGTGCACTTCTTTTACTGGACCCAGAGTCGTCCGTGTTGAAAAACTCATCAATCTCTCTCCTAGATAGGAAGGGGGAAAATAAGACAAGACATACTAAGTGAGGAGCGCTAGGCATCGGGCAGGCTTCTGCAGCACGTGAAGGAAAACTCCTTCCCCTTCTGCTCCTCGGCAGCGGGAGGAGACGGCCAGCGAGGGCTGCTCTCACCTGAGGGCCCCGTGCAGCCGTCTCCGGCTGAGGAAGCTGCGGACCACGGCCTGAATGACCACAGCTGAGCGCTCCCGTCCCTTCTGCTCCAGCCTGCCTTCACGCGCCTGCCGGGCTCTGTCAATGAAACACGCTCTGGAGGTCTGCGACACAGTGAACATGTTTGCACACCAACACGAACCCTGTGGGGACAGGAGAGGCGCTGCTGTGGGTCACCTGTGCACACGCAGAGGGCAGGGGCACCTGGGCGGCGGCGGCGTTCAGCAGCCTCCATCCCCCCACAGAGCTCATGGTCTCCTGACCCAAGTCTCAACTCCCTACCAGCTCCTGTCACGTCACCCCCAGCGACCAGACTGCACAGCTGTGCTGAGGAATTCCATTTTCTTCAGGGGAAGGGCAGTGCTTGGTGGAGAGCAGAGGTGGGCTCTCAGCAAGTCTGAAGAGTGCACAGAGCAAGAGCCAGCCCCATCCAGAGAGCACCAGTTAACCACGTGTCAAAGGTCCCAGACATGTGCCTCCTCTGCTGCACTGCCCACACTTAGAAGGCAGTAAACCACCTCCTTCCATCTTGCAGGTGAAGACCTGAAGGGAGGAACTTATGTTGTCATCCCTGTGGTCACCCATCCGCACAACACGTGTTTACTGGTGCCTGCTATGCCCAGCAAGACTCGGGAAAAGGGCTTTTGAAAAGATGACTATTTAACAATGTTTAATTACATTTTATTTCAGCCAGAATGAACAAACATGTACGTATGTGTATGCACATACACCAGTGCCACAGCGCATGCCCATCATGCCCGTGTGAAGGTCAAAGGACAAGTTATGGGACTCAGACTGCCAGGCTGGGCAGAGGCCCTCACCTGCTGTGCCAATTTGCTGGCAATTTTAAAAAGTTATCATTGTGTGTGTGTCTGTGTTTGTGTGAGCAAGCATGTCATTGTGCATGTGTAGAGATCAGAAAACAATCTGAGGAATCAATTTTCTTTACATGGGTTTGGGGGCTTGAAATCAGGCCATTAGATCTGCAAGGCAAACACCTTTAACCCTGAGCCACCTGCACTCCACCCCTGTCCACCTGTACATCCACCCCTGTCCACCTGTACATCCACCCCTGTCCACCTGCACTCCACCCCTGTCCACCTGTACATCCGCCCCTGTCCACCTGTACATCCACCCCTGTCCACCTGCACTCCACCCCTGTCCACCTGTACATCCGCCCCTGTCCACCTGTACATCCACCCCTGTCCACCTGTACATCCGCCCCTGTCCACCTGCACTCCACCCCTGTCCACCTGTACATCCGTCCCTGTCCACCTGCACTCCACCCCTGTCCACCTGTACATCCGCCCCTGTCCACCTGTACATCCACCCCTGTCCACCTGTACATCTACTCCTGTCCACCTGCACTCCACCCCTGTCCACCTGTACATCCGTCCCTGTCCACCTGCACTCCACCCCTGTCCACCTGTACATCCGCCCCTGTCCACCTGCACTCCACCCCTGTCCACCTGTACATCCGTCCCTGTCCACCTGCACTCCACCCCTGTCCACCTGTACATCTGCCCCTGTCCACCTGTACATCCACCCCTGTCCACCTGTACATCTACTCCTGTCCACCTGTACATCTACTCCTGTCCACCTATACATCCGCCCCTGTCCACCTGTACATCCGCCCCTGTCCACCTGTACATCTACCCCTGTCCACCTGTACATCCGCCCCTGTCCACCTGTACATCCGCCCCTGTCCATCTGTACATCCACCCCTGTCCATCTGTACATCTGCCCCTGTCCACCTGCACTCTACCCCCATCCACCTGTACATCTACCCCTGTCCACCTGTACATCTACTCCTGTCCACCTGTACATCTACCCCTGTCCACCTGTACATTTACCCCTGTCCACCTGCACTCCACCCCTGTCCACCTGCACTCCACCCCTGTCCACCTGCACTCCACCCCTGTCCACCTGCACTCCACCCCTGTCCACCTGTACATCTACCCCTGTCCACCTGTACATTTACCCCTGTCCACCTGCACTCTACCCCTGTCTACCTGCACTCCACCCCTGTCCACCTGCACTCTACCCCTGTCCACCTGCACTCTACCCCTATCCACCTGTACATTTACCCCTGTCCACCTGTACATCCACCCCTGTCCACCTGCACTCCACCCCTGTCCACCTGTACATCTACCCCTGTCCACCTGCACTCCACCCCTGTCCACCTGCACTCTACCTCTGGTCCTTTACCCCTGAGCCACTTGCACCTCTATCCTTGAGATACCTCGGCACCCCAAAATCTTTCTTTACATTTATTGAGGCTGAAGAGATGTCTCAGGGGTTAGGAGCACTTGTTGCTCTTGCAGAAGACCCAGGTTCAGTTTCCAGCAGCCACATGGTAGCTCACAATCACCTGTAACTCTAGTTACAGAGATCTGATACCCTCTTCTGGTCATGCAGGTGCTGTACACTCATGATGCACATACACACATTCAAGCAAAACATCTATATATAAAATGATAAATCTTTAAAACGTACATTTAAAAATTATATTTTTGTGTGTGTGTGTATGCACATGTGTGTGATATACATGGAGGGAATGTGTATGGAGGTTAGAGAACATGCAGGAGTCAGTCATCTCCTGCCACCAGGGATCAAACTCAAAGGTCAGGCTGGTCAGCAGGCGCCTTTGTACCCACGGGGCCACACTGCAGGCCCCAAGGTCTTCTTTAAGAAGTCATTTTTGTTTGATTTTTGCTTGTGTGTGTTGTGTTCCACACGAGTGAGTGAGCGTGTGCATATGCACATGGAGGCTGAAGTTGATGTCGTGTCTTCCTCCATAGCTCTCCACTCTGTTTATGAAGGGAGGGTTCCTCACTTGAGCCCACTGCTCACAAATCAGCGGGTCTACCTATGCTGAAGAGGCCTCAGGGACCCCATCTCTGCCTCTGAAGTGCTGAGATCACACTCAGGTGCCACACCTGCCCAGCACAGGTGGATTCTGGGGGCCTGAACTCTGGACCTCGTGTTTGCACGGCAAGGACTTTTTCTACCGACCAGGTTTCCAGCAGCCATGACAGCCCATTTAATCTGGACAGGGGACATTACACATCACACACTCTGCGGCCAGGCCACACAGGGACCTGCTCCTCTTCACTGACAGGTGCTGTGCAGGGCAGAGGTGACACTGAACAGTACAGGATCACTAGTAATTGCTTTTTGCTCCAAGTGGGTGGCTTTGACTGACAGCCAAATGGACAAAGCATTTACTCACTGGGCCTCCTAACCGGGTGATCTCTTTAGCTATCCCACAACACGGCATCATCAGCCCAGCTGACCAAAACACGAATGTGACTCAAGCAGAAATGCAGAGTCTTGGAAAAGCATCTCTCACCAGGTTAATTCACTCAAAGCAGCAGCCACTTGGAAAGACGCATAGAATAAAAGGTGGAACCAGATTCCTGCCCCATGAACATATCCAGGGACCTCTAACACCTTCCTCACCCGACTCACACCTGTCAAATGACACCAGGGATTTGCCAACATACTAGGTTATCATCAGCAATACTCAAGGAAACGTTGTTTTGTGCAGGTTAGTCAAACACACTACCACCAGCCAGTCCCATCAGCAACTCCTGAAACAGACCTACGGAGTCTGCGAACCACAGGGACAGAAAAGCTAGAACTAGAGAGGTAGCCATGTTCCTAACTGTTCCCTCTTGTGCCAGGCCTGGAGAGTGAGCTCACCTGAGGACCCGCCTGTACAATGGAGATGCTAGGTGACCATGGATGACCTTGCACAGCTTCTGGCTTCAGAGGAGTTGGTTTTCTGACGTAAGAAAAATTCAGAATTAGTACTGTTTTGTAGGTGTGGCATCCCAATGTTACTGAGTGTAAGTAACATACTGTGCTTGATTTTAAAAACCATCTAGGGGTTGGAAAGATGGCTCAGCAGTTAAGAGCACTGGCTGCTCTTCCAGAGGACCCCAGTTCAATTCCCAGCACCCACACAGCAGCTCACAACTTCTGTTACTCCAGTTCCAGAGGATCCAACACCCTCATACAGACATACACTCAGGCAAAACACCAATGCACATAAAACTAAATTATTAAAAGCAACCCTCTAAATCCTCTTAAAGTCACATTCCTTCAAAAGTAACTCCAAGAGGTAACACAATGTTAAAAAGTAATTACTCTTTACATTTTTTCAATGCTCTGGAAAAGTGTTCATGCCGTAGAAGTGAATCCTGTGAGACAACAGGATTCCACGTCTCAGGGAAAAGGCCAAGTGAATGTGCATGCATGGAGACCACACTGCCCCGAAACACGGTTAAGATCTAAGGTTTTCTCTCCAGTGTGGTAAAGGGCCAAAAACAAATCAAAGTGGCCATTTTGAGTAGTGGGATTATGGGGAGCCCCTCCTTTTCACAGGAAGAGGCATATGGGCCCGAGTCACACAGAGCTGGCACCATCCCCCCGCCCCCGCCCGCTCTGTCAACCCTGCCGGCAGGGAGTCTGTCTTCTGCCTTTGATAATCAGCTTTGACGCCAGTCATGAGAACCGTCACGTGTGTACCACGGTTCTACCGAGCTACTAACAGAGCAGTTACGAAGCCTAGGGGAGGTGTTGCCTTTACCGACACAAAAGGGTTTTCCTTTTTTGACATTATTTTCAACTGTGTGTCTGTGAGGATGTGAGTGCAGTGCCCAGGAGGGCCAACAGAGGGTGTCAGACCCCCTGGAGCTGGAGGGACAGGTAGTCCTGAGCCTTGTGAAGTGGGAATTGAACTTGAGTGCTCTGCAAGAGCAGGAGTGCTCTTAACCTCTGATCTCTCTCCAGCCTGTCTGTTATTAGTCTCCCCATCTGCACCAACCATTCCATTAAGCTGTTTCCCTATCCTCAAATGAACTAGGATTTGCCAGGCCCAGTACTTGGGACCATGAACCCCTGGGCCTATTGTTTAAACTGTGAACAGTCAAGCTCCTGAGAGGTATGAGCAGGGCTCAAGGCATGACTACAACACCAAGTCCTCTCATTAAGACGGCCTGACTAGTGACTTCAGAGACGGCTCAGTGGCTATGAGCACTGGCTCTTCTCGCAGAGAACCAGGGTTCGGTTTCTAGCACCCACAGTTCTAGAACATCCAATGCCCTCTTCTGGTCATGGGCATGCATATACATACACACAAGCAAAGCACTTATACACCTAAAATAAAATTAAAAAACAAATCTTTAAAAAAAGAATAAAGAGATCCCTAGCAGTAGGCAGGACAGGGAAGCAGGAGCAGGAGCCCCCTCCCGGAGGAAAAACAAATGACTGCATGCAAACGGTACCCAGCATCCATGACGACCTCGGAGCTTTCGCTTCTCCCAGGGACCTCCCAGGATCTGATCCGTTTCTTGGGATTATCCCCACGAGAAATCTCACACACTGGCTTCTGTTTACACTGCACAATAATCTAAGCTTTGTGGTTTTCCTCATTCTTCCTGTAGCCCCTCCACCTGCACAGTTCATGAATCAAGATGCACACTATTACATTCTCACTGCCCTGAAAGCCACAGAGAAACACAGCAAAGGCCTCAGACCCGAGAAAATGACCCTCAGACCTTTCTAGTCCTGATTTTACCTCTCATTTCACAGGCACTTAAGTACTCTAGGCTCCCACTGCCTGAGGATAACGACAATACTCAGTCTCAGGGTTGCTAAAGGATTGCACAGAACATCTGCCATTCTGAACCTTAATTTAGTCACTGCAGTGTTGAGATTAGGAATAAATGGGGACATATTAATGACCGGCATTTGGAAGTTCATCGGATCTAAGGAGGCCCTACTACATTGTCCTTACAAAGCTTGGAATCTGGTTTGGGAAATAAGGGTTACATAGGTAGGAAGATTAGAAAACACTAAGTTGGTAAGAATTCAGATCTGGAAGGGAAAATAAGCCTAGTGTCCTTTAAGTGCCTCACCTAATAAGGGCAGCAAACACTGTGAGAAGATCAATTCTTACCCCCCACTCAGACAAGATTCAGACTCTGCAGTACCTCTATATTCCCAGGCAACCTGCATAAAACCCATCTACTCTGGATGAGACTTAAGTCGAGGGGAGCAACCAAACCGCACAAGAGTCCAAACTGTGAAGTAAAATAAAACCACACTGCTGAGCGGTTTTCCTTTATGGTGGAAAAAGCTAGGTTGCCAGACTTCATGGGCACCATTTAAGGGCAGGTCACGTAACAGACACAGTACAGATATTTAACTAGCTCTTCCTTTACATCAGCTCTATCCTATTAGGCTACAATACCCCAATTTAAAAGCTCAAGAATAGGCAATAGGTCTTAAAGGAGCCATAAGCTCAAGAATAAGCAATAGGTCTTAAATAATCCAAGCTATGGCTCATAGACACCTACAGCGAGATGCAGAGTGGATACATAACTTGCCAGTGTCCTTCAGGTCCCTGAATTTGAACCCCAAAGGAATTACTTACTGGCAAGTCAAACAGACAAGATTCAGGATTGCCCCACTCACAGAAGGGTACAACAAAGAGAAGTTGAGAATGCCAGGCTTCCTTGTGGCTAGGCTGAAGTCAAAATGTGGTCAAGTTTTTCTGTGTTAAGAGCTGTCAGGAACCACACTAAAACGTGTCATAAAATAACCTCTGTGAAACAATCTAATTACTTCATTTACAAAGGAGGAAGCTGAGGGTCAGAGACGTGACTGGATTGACCCAAGGTCACACACGGCAAGCGCACAGAGCTCGAATTCCACTTCGGGTGACACTGCTAAGGCCCAACGCCTTTCATTTGGCACCAACATCAACAATCTCAAGAACAAGTCCGTCTCGCCCTTAATTAGTTGGCTATAAAGGCCAGTTGCCTCAAACAAACGAAAAATCGATGGATAGGGGCCACAGAGAGATCCCTAAAACCAGAAAGTCAGCCCCCAGAACCGCCCCCTCCGACTTCACTAAGCCAAGACTCGGCCCCCAGACAACCTCCCTCAGTCCTCGGTCCCGCCACCCAGAGAACCGACCATCCTGTTCCCACTCGCTACCCGCAGGCCGGAGATCTTTATCCGTTCGAGGGCCCCACGCTCGGGGTCCGGGCCGCAGCTGCCGCCGCCTCAGCCCGATACCCCCGAGTTCGCCCAGACCCGGGGCAGCGGCCGAAGCCCGGCCGCCATCTTGCCCCGGGTGTTGTGCTCCGAACTCCGCCTAGAAGCAACGATCCAGTTCCGGGAAACAACAGTTCCGCACAGTTTCTTTGCCCGGTGAAGAAAACCTCTCTTCATCCTGTCCTCTTCTTTGGCAGCCGAGAAGAAGAAACATCCAGAAGTGGGATAAATGCCTGACTCAGCCACGGGGAGGTGGGACCCACCCGAGAGGGAGAGGTTACAAGGGAAAGAGTGCCCACTTCGGGCTGCAGGGGACACTTTAAGAAAGGGTCCCACTGCGGGGCGGAAGTGGGGTGTGGACAACGGAAGTGCCCGCCCCGGCCCCGCCTCCGCCCCCTGCTTTGAGTAAGCTGGGTGTTTCCTGCCTTTCAGTCCGGATTTGGAGACTCCGGCGTCCTCCGACTTTTCATGGTGAGGGCGGTGGCCGTTCTCGGGGGGCTGCGGGCCGGCGAGGGCGGCGGCGAGGCCAAGGGGGAGGGACCCGCGGGACCAGGCGCGGTGGGCGCGACAGCGGAGGGGTGCTGGGTAGCGCGTGCGGGCGAGGTCGGGGCGGGGGAAGGGCTTTGGAGCTAGAACTGGGGGGGCTCTGCGAAGGGGCGTTTGGATTTGCGGAGATGTGCAGGGCGGTGAGCGGACGGGCTCCGGGACTTGAGAGTTGGTCGGAGATGGGACTTGGAAGATTGATAGAACAAAAGAGACGACGACATCGAAACCGACGCTCGGGGTGGGACATGAAGACGCTCGGGGGGCGTGTGGAGAGCGAGGGGCGAGCGGGAAACCTTGGAACAGAGCATTTGGCGTCCTAGGGGCTGTGTCTTGAGTGGTTTGGGTTCCAGGCAAGACAGGAAGGGGCTTCCACGATCCTCTAGACCCACAGTCTGGAGCGAGATGACTGTAAATTCCGTGTTTGGAATTCTGAGGGAGGGATGCCAGGTGTCTGAGGTCAGGGTATTCGTGGCCACAGAGTGTAGCCTCAAGTGGCATCTGGGTACCTGTCTAGTCACTTCCGTTGAGGCCTTAGGTGACCACACCTGGGAATCCCAGGCTGTCTCCTGTTGCTGTCTGGGCTGTGGGATGGTTTCTGTTTACCTGGGCTTCTCAAGGGTCTGTTCCTTGAATGGTTCTTTGTCCTTGGGTGGGGATGGGCAGAGAGATATCAATCCAGTTCCTCTTTGTTTGCTACTCACTCTCCTAGAAGATCAATCCCAAACTGAAGACAAATGAGTCAGCAGGTATTTGGCTTTGATCGGCTCTAGTTTGTGTAAGATAAGGAACACTTAGGCGAAAAGAAGACTAACACCACCAGTAGCTCTTCAACGGACCCCCAGGCCAGCAGCATTACCTGGGGACTTGTTCAAAGCTGCCATGTTTTCAGCCCTAACCACAGACAACCTGGGCACAGATTTATCAGTTTATTTTTACAAACTCTGCAGGTCATTAGTGATTTGGGTTGTGAAACGGAGGCATTTGACATCAGTCCTTGCAGAGTTTTAATTCTTGGCTTCCTTTCCTAATAGCAAGATTGACAGTATCCTCACTAGACTCTTAAGAGAAGCAGGTTAAAAGTTAGCAGTAGAACCGGGCCATGGATGGCACACACCTTTAATCCCAGCACTCAGGAGGCAGAGGCAGGTGGATCTCTGAGTTTGAGGCCAGCCTCGTCTACAGAGAGCAGAGACCTCAGTTTAGGAAGGTATTAAGGTTTAGCCACCGTGAGTGCATAGTACCTCTTGTTTCCCTGGGGGAAGAATTCCCCTCAGGTGGCTATTAGATCAACTGGCCATCTGATCTTAGCATCCGAATCACCTGAAAGAGCCTTTTAAAGTCAAGTTAGTGGCAGCTGCATCACCTGCTGCTTAACAGCCTTCTGATGAGTTGATCCGGGGTCTAATCCAGGCAGGCACGAGTGTTTTGAAAGCACAGGTTGACTCTAGTAGCTGTTTGAAAACACCTGGTCTTAAGGAGTAGAAGAGAAACTTGTAGAAATAGGATTAGGTGGCCCGTGCTTTAACTTTGGGGGGGGGGTATTTGGAAGATGATAGTTTTAACAGTCTGTTTCACAAATTGGGAAACTGAGACTTGGGTTCAGTCGATCTTGTGAACATGGCATATAAAGTGGTGGTCTGAGAGTGCAGGCCAGGGCTGCTGGGTCCTCAGGCTTGTTTCTCTCTGCTCGCACGAGACGGGCTGTATGAATTTGGTATTTCCTGGGTGGTTTTGTTGTTTTGTTTTTTCCTGTCTTATTTGTCTGGCTTCCCCTCAAGTCAATAGTTCTCTCCTTTCTGCTGTTTTTTTTTTTTTTTTTTTTTTTTTTTAAATCTTTTCAAACATGCAGATGGCTGCTTCCTGCCTTGGGCTCTGAAGCCGTGCAGTGAGACTCTTATTTATGTTGCTTTGGTGGTTTTTTATGTGTGGGTCAGGAATTCACTGGGCCAGCAGAGTAAGAGGTTAGTTAGAGAGCTTCTTCAAGACCACAGAGCTAATTATAGCTGAATTATGGGGTACAGAACCTTTTAGAACAGAGGCTTGTCATCTTGGCCTCGCATTAGAACCAGCTGGGGGAATTAAAAAAAAAAAAAAATTGTTCCTGGCCACACACAGAAGACTGATACGTCACAGTTTCTATGAAAAGGACCCAGACATTACTGTCTTTTTAAAGCTCCTCTGGGGTTCCAGCATGTGGCCAGGTAGAGCCACCATTTAGAGTTGTCAAAGGTGTCTTCAAGCAGTCGGGGAGGAAAGAAGAAGCCCAGATTCACTCATAGCACCGGAACAGATGTCAAAAACAAGTCCATATTTCAGATGCATTTCCTCCCTTGCACTGGTAACCCGGTCTGTGCTCCACTGCACTCGCTAATGATACCAGCCTGTAGAAGGGCCAGACAGCAGCATCACTGGGTATGGCAGGGAGGGCTCTCCAGAGAAGTCTGCCGCAGCAAGCTGGGACACTTTCTGCTCTCAGGTCACTATCACTGAGCCCTCGGGGCATGGATGCAGCCAGAATCTGCTGCCCCAGGGTCTCTCCTGACATTAGGCTAATTAGTTGACTTGGGGGGTGAGGGGCTCTGGCAAGTTTCCAGGTTTTCCTTGCCTCACCTGGTGTCTCGTTCTCCGTGGTGATATTTAATGCCTCCGTCCCTTAGTCATTCATAGCTGGAGACAGTCTCGGAAGAGGAGACAATGACTTGAGACTTGGATAATCGTAATTGGAGTGTTTTCTGCTGGAGTGTTTGACCGGCCTGGGGCTGTGCTGAGTGCTCTCTGTTCCCCTGGCCTCTTGCAGCGGGAGGGAAAGCCAGTGTGTGTCTTTGATAGCTGGGACATTCAGGTGTCTGCCCATGTTCTTGCCACTACTAAGTGTCAGAGTTGGGGCTTTGAACACGGGACTGACAACTAAGTCCTTTACTGCATGTTGCTTTTCGTCTTTTTTCTTCCTTCCTTCCTTCCTTCCTTCCTTCCTTCCTTCCTTCCTTCCTTCCCATAGCTCTCAATATACCAAGCATCAGGAACAACCCGGGGCCAGTCAGGCCTTACCCACATCCTTTGCTTGTCACGGACCCTCACAGTTTTGAGAAGTGACTGACCCTCTATGGGCCATAGAATGGAGATGACAATCCCTGCCTCTCACGTTGTGTGGATGTCACGGCCCCAGTGGCAGAAATCAAGTGGTCAAGGACGTGAGTGTGTCAGTGTTCTTTGACGTAATCAGAGTGGGGCTGCACAGGTGCACATTCATGGAAACCCAGCCATCTGTACACAGAGAGTGTAATTCTTCATATGCTGCAGTGCGCGCGCACACAAATGGACAGGTGTGTTTGTGTCCTGTTCTGTGTGTTTCATGTCAGGTGCCTGGCAAGATGCTAGACTGCTTCCACAGACTGTATATGTTCTCTACGAGTGTGCATGCGTTAGTGTGTGTGTGTGTGATATATACATTATAAGTTTATATCTGAGAAGATGTAGAGAAGTATTTCCAATTTGGGGCAAATCTCCCCCCCCACACACACACCACACCTGTAAGCCTTTCTTTTGCCCTCCAGGTCATCAAAGTTTTGGGAAAAGCTTTATTCCTTGAATCACCTGCCACTGGTGGACATAATAGCATCTTTAGGGCTGGTTTGAAAGCTGTGGGGAAAGTGTGCGGTGTCCTGCTTTCCTCCTGGTATCTTTTATTTTGACAGCATGCCTTAGACCCCAGGAGAGTCCCACCTGAGCTTCTGAAACCAGATTTGTGTGTGTGTGTGTGTCTGTCTGTGTGTATGTATCTGTGTGTGTATATCTGTATCTCTTTATCTGTGTGTATCTGTGTATCTCTATTTGTATCTCTGTGTGTGTGTATCTGTATGTATCTGTGTGAGTGTATCTGTATCTCTGTGAGTGTATCTGTGTGCGTATCTGTGTGTGCGTGCGAGCGCGGGCACAGGAAGAGTCGCCTGAGGAAACCCTTCTTTTCAGGGGACCGTTCTTTCTGCTCCACCCTGCAGGGCTCTGACACAAGTCCCCCAGCTGTGATTTCCAGCCACTCCTGAGGGTTGGGGGACAGAGGTAGAAACGCCTGGCCGGAATTGAGAACCTTGATCCGTATTTCCCACACTAGCTCACTGTCTCTGCTCTGACGGGTTGCTTCTGTTTTGTCCCCTGCCTATTAGAAAGATGTATGTTTGTCATTTATAATGTAATAAGCGTTCACTGTGGGAAAGCCTTTCTGGTAAAAATAAGAAAACCGTCATTTTTCGGGTAGCTGGAAGTTTTGTGCCTGTCAGTGCCCTCTAGCCGGAAGATACAAGGGCTCTCACCTGTGCCCGGGGTGGCTGGGTTCCCTCCCGGTTGCACTGCGAGAGGAAGGTACCTCAGGAAGAGGAGGAGCAGGAGTGTTCAGAGAAGTGGCCCTGCTGTGTGCGAGACTCTGTCCGCAGGCAGCTGACTCCGTCCTGAAGGTAGGGCGCCAAGACCAGCAGAGCACCAGGCAGCGGGCGGCACCCAGGGCAGCCAGGAGAGGCTGTCTGTGGCCACGTTGGTGTTCTGGATAAGGCCGGTGTCCTTTGTGTGCTCAGGTGCCAGGGTGGACTGTTGTTGTCTTGGTCCTACAGCAGCTTGTTCCAGAGCGGCTTCAGGTGACGGTGGAGTTGTGTGTCGTTTCCAAGGCCTTGGAGTGTTGGCAGCCCACGTTGTCTGTGGAGGCCACCTTTCTCTTTCTCAGTTCTTGCCCCAGATTCAGGGAGCGGATCCAGCCCGTCCCTACACATCTCAGGCTCTAGAGTTTGATAGAACCCTATTTAAAAATGAGTTTCCCGAGGTCGGTAAGGACCGGGCGCCAGCCCTGGTGTGAGCTCCCCGTTTATGTCTGGAGGTGCTGTCTGGACCGCTCTAGGGTCTCGCTGCGGGTGACACGAGGAGGAAATTGCTCCTTTTTCTGACCTTGCTTCCTCCTCGGCTGTTGCTTGTGCTCAGGGTCACTTTCCCCATAGGACATCGTAGAAGCGGGCGTAGGAGAGCTGCCCAGCTCACAAAAGCATGTTAATCTGGAGTCTATCTAAAGATGGTCCTTTTCGCTGCTCGTGTGTGCTGGAAGGAAAGGTAGAGTGACCCAGGCGTGGCTTGGGCTCCTTGACGTGCCGGCCAGGTTAATACGGATAGATTTAGAGGCAAACTCATGCCGGCGGGGTCGGCAGGCAAGGTTAGCCTGTGAGACTAGGTGTGGATCGGAGTGAACTGAGGGATGCATTCCTCTCCTTGGGGGCAGCCGGCCCCCCAGCAGCCACCATTTGTCCACCTGCCCCAGCCAGCCTCTGACTTTAAGAGAAGCCAGAAGTCGGGTTGGTTGGTTGGTTGGTTTGCCTTTGAGCTCTTTCTTGACTTGTCAACAGTGAACGTTTTAAATGCGGTGTATACATGGACCAAACCAAACACTATCTGCAGTGGATTCTGTGTAAATCAGCCTGGAGCTGAAGGAACTCGAGGGGACCTGGTGTCTGACCCTGTCCTCTCGCTGGCAGGAAGAGATGTCAGGAGAAAGCGTGGTGAGCTCGGCAGTGCCAGCGGCTGCTACCCGCACCACTTCCTTCAAGGGCGCCAGTCCCAGTTCCAAGTACGTGAAGCTGAATGTCGGGGGAGCCCTCTACTACACCACCATGCAGACGCTCACCAAGCAGGACACCATGCTGAAGGCCATGTTCAGTGGGCGGATGGAAGTTCTCACCGACAGTGAAGGTGAGTCTGCCTGCCAGCCGTTGGCTGCTGGTCCCTAGTTTGACATTGCGCTAAGTGCCACAGACACGCTAGTGCTTAAGGACGTCTGTTCGGAAGTCCAGTGTTCGAGAGTAGTTGTACACTTGTGTGCAGGAAGCCTGGGGAGACTAGGCTTAGTCTGGGGGTGTGGTCCGGGAGGGCTTCCTGAGGAAGTGGCACTGGAGCTGAGACCAGACTGAGTAGGAGTCACTGGTGTAGATGAGGACTCCGAGTCTTGACCGAGCAGGTCTTCTCTGTGTGACTTGGAGCAAGACTCTTCTGCTCCAGGCCTCAGCTTCTTGTAAATGCGGGCCAGGGCCGCTTGCTTTGCTGCTTCTCTTCTGGTTGGTGGGGTCACAGCCCAGTCTCGGCTGTGCTTGCTCTCAGAAAACAGGGTTTATGGGTGGGCGGTGCCCTTCTGCCGTTACACCCTGTGCCGCCGAGTATTTGTGGAAATCAAGACAATGGCACCCCAGCTTCAGGAGGAAGCAGATGTTATCTGAGAATCCAGCGTCCTTGTGCGTCTTGGTCCTCCCTGTTGCAGCCTCGGCGGGGTTATGGAAGCAGCTGAGAGGCTGTGAGGGCTGGGGAAGCTTCTTGAAGAAGACCCTCATCTGGGTGGCCTGAGGCCACACTGCAGACCAGACAGGGTTCACAGCCCTCGTGGCTCTGCTGGACCGTGTCCGTGGACCAGCGGGCCTGCTCCTGCTGTAGATGCACACTAAGGGTGCCTTTGTCCCGTGCAGTCTGGGTAACCCAGCATCTGGGGAAGCAGTGTTGTCACCAACATAGCAGACAGGTCACACGTGCCCATCAGTCACCAGGCCTCCTGCCCGCTTAGAGCTCCGGGTCCAGCACTTCGCGGCTGTCGTTTCTGTTAACCCTCGGTGGGGCCCTTTGCTGTGGGATCAGTTAATGCTTTTTCCAGAGCTTCGGGGCTAGCAAAGAGTTGTGGCCACCTCCACCGACCCGGAGATTGATTCTTATTCTCTGTGGTTGGGCATGGGCCCATCACTCAAGCCAGATCACAGTGGGTCAGCCACTGGTTTGCTGCCAGAGCCCTTCAGCTCCGTGGAGGCCTGGCTGTCAGGTTGGCATTCTGACCTCAGCATCACCCATGCCAAGCAGAGCCGTCCTGATGCCCTTGGAGGGACCATTGCACAGCCTGATCTATGGCCTACATGCTACTCCAGGGACATTCTTAGGTCCCAATAGGAATAGACTTCCTGCATTTTAAGGATTCACCCTGATTTGGGGACCCCATCACTGCTAGCTGCACTCATGTTTGCTACAAACGGAAATGCCAGGGCTGGACACATGGTTCAGCTTTTGCAGAGGACTGAAGTCAGTTCCCAGCACCCACATCAGGCAGCTCCCAACTGCCTGTAAGTCCGGCTCCAGGGATCTGACATCATCGTCTGCCTTCTGTGGACACCCAGTGCTCATATGGACACACAGACACTGTCTTTTTTTATTTGTTTGTTTGTTTTTGAGACAGGGTTTCTCTGTGTAGTTTTTGTGCTTATCCTGGATCTCGCTCTGTAGTCCAGGCTGGCCTCGAACTCACAGAGATCCGCCTGGCTCTGCCTCCCGAGTGCTAGGATTAAAGGCGTGCGCCACCACCGCCCGGCCACAGACACCGTCTTTAAAAAAACAAATGTCAAAAGCAACAGCTGATCAAAGGCCCCACAGTATTGCTTCCCACGAGAAGGGAAGGAGGTTTCAGAGTTCTGGTAGCGTATGTGCCATGTTGCTAGACGTCCCTGGTCATGGCAGAGAGAGGAGGGCCCCGTGTCCGAGCTGGTGGAAGTACCCCCTTCCAGCACTGCCACTTGCCTGAGCGCCCCACCGTGTGCACACAGTCCTGACCAAAGAAGAACGTGGGTGTGGGAAGTACCTCGGGGCTGAGTCCTGCCGGTCTCTGCCGCACGGCAGAGCCACAGCCGACGTTGGCGGGGCCTTTGCTCCTGTCAGGCATGGCGCCAGTCTTGCCTCATGGGCCATTACTGTAATATTGTGACATGAGTGAGTGGCTTTCCCTGAACCTCAGCTCGTGACACTTGACAGAGTTACGAGAGTGCGTGAGGACGCTGGAGAGCCATGTGGTCAGCGCCGAGTGCTTCGGGCACACTGGCCGGCAGGAAGACAGAAGAGCCTGCCGCCTCCGTGGGGGAGGCAGGGAGCCCCTCCTTGCCCTTCAGGAGTGGATGTGCTGCGGTTTGGCATTGCTCCCTCAGGGTGCCTGTTCTGGCACAGTGGCCGTGAACAGACCTTTGCCTGACTTCTCGGAAAAGTTGAGTTCTGGCCATGCTAGAGTTTTCCCGCGAGTTCTCGGCAACATCTCCAGTGGCCCAGCGGGTTTGTGCAGTGGCTCCAGCAGTAAGGATTAGATTCTGGCCTGGGACGGTGCTCAGTGGAGGGAGCGCCTGCCCAGGGCCCTGAAGCCGAGTTCAGTCCCCAGCAGCAAATAAAAAACTGGGCGTGGTGGCACATGCCTGAGATTGTGGCATTTGGGAAGTGGAGGCAGGAGGGTCAAGAGTGCAAGGCCTGTTCTCTCCTCCCCCATTTCTCCTCAGTGCTGGCTGCCCCTCGCTCCCCGTGGTCAGATCTCTGACTAACACATTCAGAATTTGGAGTGTAGAAACCGGCTGAAGCAGAATCATTCATTTTACTGTCTGCACATCCTCCCAGAAAGCCAAATTGTCCAGTGTGGCCTCCATACTTTGTCTGCTGGCCTCGCTCCTCTTCAGTGGCAGCTGGTAGCCTGACTCGGGGTCCTGGGTGCAGCTCCGTCTTCTCACCCAAGGACTTCAGGACCAGACAGGCAGCTGGTAGGCCTACGTTGGCACAGTAGGAAATCTCAGGGTGGATGCAGTGTGCAGCCAGGCTTGGGAGCTGCATTTTGAGGTGTTAGGTTTACCGCCTGGGGAGGTTAATGAACAACGTTCTGTTAGTGTAGCTTCAGACAGTAATTGGCGTTCTTTTTCGCTCTTGTTCATTCATCATTGAACTCATGACATCATGAGGAAATAGCTCCTGCTCAGGTTTTTCCCTGTGGTAGAGTAATCCCTTCTCGACACATACTGCAGCTGATGGAACATGTCTGGTTGATGGCAGTGTTAGGGTGTTGACTTTCCCCTGGAGACGTGGGGCAAGAGCTGGGCCTTCCCTCTGCTGCCTCACAGTCTCAGGGTCTGCAGCATGAGCTCTTAGCTGCCCCCGGTTGTCCCTCCCTAGTTTGTTCCCAGAAGCAGTGGGGACAGAGTCTCCCATGGTATTGCCAGAACTCCCACTCAGGTGGCTGTCGGTTCATACGGTTCATGGTGGCCTGGTTCACGGTGCCAGCACGGGGCACCACTGAACCTTTCAACTACTGCCAAGCTGCTACCGACTCAGTGTCTGTTTGACTTTGCATCTCCTGACTTCTGGTGTGTTGTGCGTCTGTTTTGTGGTAATCGGTTTGACTGCATCTGTACCAGGCTTATTCTTTCGGGCCACCAGCCAGCTCCCAAATCATGACACGGAGACTTCGTGGGGGTGGGGGTTTCAAGATAGGGTTTCTCTGTGTAGCTAGCCTCGAACTTCGAGATCCGCCTGCCTCTGCCTCCTGAGTGCTGGGATTAAAGGCATGCGCCGCCACTGCCAGGCAACAAGGGAACTTCTTATTGGTTATGAATGCTTGGCCTTTAACTTAGGCTTGTTTCTTGCTAGCTCTTATGACTGACTTAACCTGTTTCTCTTCATCTACGTTTTGCCTCAGGGCTTTTTACCTTTTCTTTCTATATGTCCTACTCTGTGTCTGCTGCCTGGCGGCTGCCTGGCTGGCCCTGGGCATCTCCCTCCTCTCCTTCTCTCCCCTATTTATTCTCTGCCCACCAGCCCCGCCTATCCCGCTTCTGCCTCACTATTGGCCGCTCAGCTCTTTATTAGATCAGTCGGGTGCCTTAGGCAGGCAAGGTGAAACAGCACATCTTTTCATAATTAAATGACACAAATGTAACACACCTTTACACAGTTCAAGTAATACTCCATAGTATAAACAAGTGTAACACATCTTTACACAGTTATATAGTCCACAGCATGCATCTAATTCACAATTTCTTTTCTCTCTCCTTTTGAACCTGCTGCTCTGTAAAGTACATGTTCTGAGTCCTGTCTCCTTGTGACTGGAGAAATCTCTTCCTGGTCTGACATAACTCGGTTTTCTTGAGAGTCTCTACATTTCCTCATTGCTCTTACGGTCAGGTCTCTGTATCCGTCCTCTCCTTTTCCTCTTCCTGGTCCCCCTTTCACTCCTCCTTCCCCCCTCCCTCCCGGTACTGGGATAGAGCCTGGGGACCGCACTTTCTAGGCAGGACTGTCTGCCCTTCGGCCCCATCCACGGGTCCTGATCTGGCTCAGTGATTCTCAGATAAGGACTGTTGTTGTTTGTGACCTAAGGGACATTAGCAGTGTCCAGAGATGTCTTTAGTTGTCACATCCTGGGTGCCGGGAATGCTGCTCAGTGCCTGCAGTGCCCTGGACAGGCTCCATCTCCCAAATCTTGATCAGTGGAACCAGGGCTGGACGTCCTGCCCTGAGACTCGGGGTCGGGAATTGGATTTTGTAACAAGTATCTCAGAGTGACTGTGGAGACCGGCAGGCTTAGAGTTGGAAATACCTGAGTGTAGTGAGGAAAGGCTTCCTAGAGAAGGAAGGAAGGGTTAGGAGAGCTCAGGCTTCCCCAGAGAGGAAACACCAGTGTGATTCCATGAGGTGAGCCCAGTAGTCCCATGCCCCAGCAGCACCCCTGCCCGCCACCCCCAGCAGCCTTCTGCCTTGGTCCCCTGAAAGCCGCACTGACTCCCTCCTGAGTTCTGGAACGTGCTGCTTCCCGACAGTCCTGCTGTCCTCCGACAGTCCTGCTGTCCTCCGAGCACTGCCGATGGGGTGGGTTCATTGTCACAGACCTGTAACTGTGTGCTGCCGACAGGCTAGTGTTGTGCTGTGTGCTGCCGACAGGCTAGTGTTGTGCTGTGTGCTTTCTGTCTGTCCTCTGGTCATACCGGCATGCCAGCACTGTGCATTCGTCTGAAGAGACTGACTGCTGGACCGAGAGCTTACGGGGAGTACTGAGGTGTGAGCAGGCAGGTGACAGAGCTGGGCTTCTGACAGGAGCCCTGGCAGTCACCCCTGTGTAGACACCGAGGCATCCTGGAGCGCATCCGAGCCTCTGGGCTGTACTGCCCGTCCTGCTGTCCTGCTGGCCCTGGAAGCCGTCCTGAATGCGTGTGCTCCAAGGAGCCGCTTGATGGCTGTTTGCAGTTCTCTGTGCTGGCGGCCGAGCGGACTGTGAGGGATAGATTCCTGCTTTGAGAGCAACCAAAGTATTTCAAGTCAAAATGCTAATTGAAACCTCATGGAGAGAGTGCCTGGCTCCTTTGCCCTTATTTGTTCAAAGTATGCCTTCCCCACAAGCACTTCCTGACGTTCTTGAGCTGGAGCCCAGTGTCGCAGCCTGCCTGGTGGTTTATGGAAACTCCAGGCTGTCACTGGGGTGGTGGAATGGGGGCCTCTTGAGCTGGTCGTGCATAGACGGCAGGGCACAGGGGCACAGGCAGGCTCGTTCCTGTCCAGCCCAGTGTGTTACCAACTGCTGTTTCTATTGAAGCCTCAGGGTCCTTGTTCTTTTTCTTCAGATTTGTTGTGTTGTGTTTTGTTTTTCGAGACAGGGTTTCTCTGTGTCACGTTGGAGCCTTTCCTGGAACTCACTCTGTGGCCCAGGCTGGCCTTGAACTCACAGAGATCCGCCTGGCTCTGCCTCCCGTGTGCTGGGATTAAAGGCATGTGCCACCTCCACATGGCGAGGGTCCTTATTCTTAGTGGCTGAATCCTGACCCCCACCCCCACTTTGGAATGCTACCAAGCATCTTGGGGACTCTATCTGTGGAAATGCAGAGAATAAGCCTCAACTGAGAAGAGCAGTTGAGGTAGTACTGGCATTCCATACTATGTTCTCATTTGGTCTGAGGAACTTGGGGGCTGTGGGCTGGATGCATGTAGGCTGAATTCAACTTACATACATACACATGTTTTATTTGCCTTTTGATGGGTTGAGAACTGTTTAATTTACCATCCTTTAAAAAAGAGGAGATTGACAAAAGAATCTGAATTTCTGACTTTTCTTGGAATGCTAGAGCTCAAGAAGCCCTGGACCCACTTTCCTTCTTGGCCATTTTTGGCTGAATCAGTTGAGGCCACACTTGGGGGAAAGGGTGTGCTCCCTAGCCAGCCCTGGCCTGGATCACACAATTGCACACAGGCTGCTTGCTGTGCATTGTATACAATAGAAAGTGCCTGTCTTGTTTTCCCAGACCCAGAAAGAGGGATGTGTGGCACCTGGAGGTCAGTGCAGGAGGATTTACCTTTCCCGCCTGCTTAGCAGCACATGCCCGTGTTCACAGACTGGACATTCTTCTTCCTGCTCCATGCAGGAAACACGGTGGTGTGGCAGTTTCTCACTGAGGCCCTGGAGGGAGGCTGCCCTTAGCAGAAGGTGCAGAAACAGGTCAGCAGTCTGAGGAGGCCCAGGAGAGGAACATGGGCATGGCCTTGTCGGGGTACAGAAGAGCTCAGAAAGCACCCAAACCACAAGAGGCCATGGCAGAGGCTGGATGTAGGAGATGGGCGTAATGAGGTGGCCAGGTGTGTGACATATGGAAAGGGTGCTTTTCTCGTCCTCTTCCCTGGCTTAGGGGTCTGAGGATCCAGGGCAGGACACGGTGGGGTCAAGAGTGGAGATGCCGGTTCCCGCCTACCGTTCCCTCCATACCATGCTCTGCACTGGTCAGGAGGATGCCAAGTCCCTTTGCTGCAGTCACTGTGTGGTCTGCCTTACCCATCTGACTGCTTTTTAAAAATCGGTTTAAGGTCTGTTTATTTTTGTTTCATGTGTAGGGACTTGTTGCCTGCACGTATGTCTGTGTACCACATGAGTGCCCAGTCCCCACAGAGGTCAGGAGAGGATATTGATGCCCTGAGACAGGAGTGACAGATGGTTGGGAACCGCCATGTGGGTGCTGAGACTTGAACCCGGGTCCTCTAGATGAGTAGTCAATGCTCTTAGCTGCTGAGCCATCTCGCCAGCCTCCTCCTCCCACCCCCGGCCCCCTGCACCCTGCCTGCTCTCGTGAGAGGTGACAGGTCTTCGCCCCTTTCTGCCTCTTGTTTGCTCCTTTGTCAGCAGACTCCAGGCCTGGCCTCCTCCGAACACCTTCCAGAGACGTCCCATGTCAGGAGGGGGATTTTAAACCAGTGGGCCCGGGTAGAGGAGTAGTAAGCCGGGGACAATTGGAGAGGTCTCTGGTTAGCAGGGTTAGTCTTGGTTCTTACCCTCGTGCCTGGTGCTGGCCAGCAGGTGGGACATTCTTCCATGTCCAGTGACAGGTTCTGCTGCTGTCACTAGCCCAGGAGCGCTTCCTGTGTCATGGATAGTTCTCTATCCATGTCTGACATGTGACCAAAGGTCACAGTCGGGGATGTCTGGCGGATTGGCTCTGCTGCTGGAGTCGGGTTTTGGTCTCTCCGGTGTTTGCCAGGTCCTTCAGAGCACAGTTTCAGACTTTAGCTGCTCTGGGGTCTCATGGGACTGACGACCACAGGAGTCGGGGAATTGTGCCCAGCCATGGTGCTCACCTCCCTGAGAAGTGTCATGTGACAAGTTACCCTGTCACCCCACTGCAGGCTGGATCCTCATTGACCGCTGTGGGAAGCACTTTGGGACAATACTCAACTACCTTCGAGACGGGGCTGTGCCCCTGCCTGAGAGCCGCCGGGAGATCGAGGAGCTGCTAGCGGAGGCCAAGTACTACCTGGTGCAGGGCCTGCTAGAAGAGTGCCAGGCGGCCCTACAAGTAGGCACCCCTCTGTCTGTCCCACATGAGGGATACCTTCCTTCCCTCCCTGCATACGGGCCCTACCTCACTGAGACGTTGGGAGATGTTTTACAGAGTAAGCCTGGGACCTGCTGAAGCAGGTTTGAACACAGCCCTCAGGGAGCTGTTCCCTGTCATTCGGATGTGGTCGTCTGTACCATCCCTCCTGGGATGCTGTTGTCTCAGGAGTGTTGGACAGTACTTCAGAAACCCTTTCTCTGCTCTGCACTGCGGGAGCCACCTGACTGCTCAGACCTTTACCTTAGTGCCCGTGCATCATCTCAGTGCTGGTTGCATCCCTCTCATGTAGATCGCAGCCCTTCTGGCTCCCCCGGGAGTCTGACTTCCTACATCTGCCATTGTTGGAAGTCCAGAGAAACATCCAGACACACTCCCTCACTCTTCCTGTGTCCTGAAGCAGGGCCAGGGAGAGCCAAGTCCACAGAGCACATGTAGTCAGGAGCTTTTACTTTGGAGCCTCAGAAGGTTCCTTTGTGCTGTGATAGGGTCGTGACTGCATGTTCCCTGAGCCTCAGAGCTGTGTCTAGCCCTCACTGGAACAGTCTTCATAGTCCCAAGTTCGAGGTATTGGCCTCCCCACACACATCTCTTGCCTGTGAGCCTTTGTAATGTTACAGATTTCACTGGAGTCGTTCTTACATTTCTTGACATTATGCAGGCACATCGTTTAGGAAGTAGATCAGCACTAGATGATTGAGGGCCCCCATAGCCTTCCCCGCCTCTCATACCCCCTTCCCCGCCTCCTGTACCCCCTTCCCCGCCTCCCGTACCCCCTTCCCCGCCTCCCGTACCACCTTCCCCGCCTCCCGTACCCCCTTCCCCGCCTCCCGTACCCCCTTCCCCGCCTCCCGTACCCCCTTCCCCAGGCTGGCTCTCTGCCGCTGTCTGTTCTCAGCTTGAGACATGACCTCCTGGACTTAGAGAAAATTAGACTTCACCTCGCATGCTCCCTCCCCTCCACCAACCTTACGTGTTTCTTCTCACAGAATGGTTTAATCACAGCTTTGTGTTAGACAGTGTCTTGAGTTCACCCTGCCCTTGCCAATCTCACTGCACCCTGGGGCATTGTGTTTGCTTGATTTCTAATTGCGTAGCTTTCCCTGCTTGATCCCCCAAGTCCACAGATAGGAGGACGAGTCTCATGCTGGGCTGTCCAGATGTCCCCAAGATCCTCTGTGTCGCCTTTGTGTCAGGACGTGTCCTCTGGCTCCTCTGTCTAGATCTGGGGTTCAGCCTCCAGGACTTGCCTCCTGTCCTTTCCCTTCTGTGTCTGAAAGCTGCCCTCATGGCATGCCACCCTTGCTGAGAAGGTGCCACATCTGTCCTTGACTGTGTGCTCCCTCTGTGCCTCTCTCCTTGCATTTTCTCGGTGTTGGTTCCGATATCATGGTTGAGAAGCTTCCCATGCATAATTGGATGACCCTTGGCTTCTGTGGAGGCCCAAGGAAAAGCTACTATGTGGGGCTGGGAGTCCTCGTCTTCCAGGGCCTTCAGGGTTGGATAATAGACTGACTGTCTTCACTGGAGGGGAGCCCTCTGTAAGAAGCCCTCTACTGCCAGGTGTGCCAGGGCCTGAAATTCGGGCACTCAGAAGGCAGAGGCAGGAGGATCACAGGTTTGAGGCCAGCCCAGGCTACGTAGCAACTCTGATTAAAAACCAAAGAAGGGGGCTGGAGAGATGGCTCAGCGGTTAAGAGCACTAACTGCTCTTCCAGAGGCCCTGAGTTCAGTTCCTAGCAACCACATGGTGGCTCACAACCACCTGTAATGAGTCTAGTGCCATCTTCTGGCCAGCACAGACACATGCAGGTAGAACACTACATGAAAAATAAATATTAAAAAAAAAAAAAAAAAAAAACCAAAGAAGCCCTGTACTTTTTCTGTCTGTGGGGTGTAAGCATGGCTGACTGTCATCTGGGGTGACAGGCTTGGGGGACTTGCACATTGTCTCCGTCCTCTGCTCTGCCACCACTGCGGGAATGTGGCCCTTTCTCCTGCTGACCGAGATGGCTCTGCCCTCACCCTGCCCCTAGCTTGCGGTCGTCCCTGAGGACTGTCCGACTTCTTGCCTCCCTCACGTGGGCTTTGCCTCTGGCTCTCCCTTGTCTCTCAGCTGGCGTCTGCTTGCCAGCTCAGCCTTTGACTCTCTGTGTCTCCTGACTTCACGTCTCCGTTCTGCTCTGTCACTCTGGTGGCCTGTAGGAGCTTCGGATGCTGTCCCCTGCCCTGCTGAGGGCTCCTGGGCAGAGAGAGCTGAGCCGTCCTTGTGTTACTGGGCAGTCAGGCGTGCCGCAGTCCTGAACAGAGCAGACTCCTGCCCTAGTCTTACCCCTTCCTAATAACAGGTGCAAAGCGTCGTCGTCGTCTCTCCCCCATGACTGTCCTGTGTCTCCTCATCAGGGCCTGGCTTCCTGGCTGGCCAGCTTAAACAGCTGTGTGCTAGACAGACCCCCTGGGCTGAAAGCATGTTTTGTTCCAGCAGAACAAAGATACTTACGAACCCTTCTGCAAGGTTCCTGTCATCACCTCCTCCAAGGAAGAACAGAGGCTCATAGCGACGTCAAATAAGGTGTGTAGAGGCTTGTAGAGGACCGCCCTCACCACCGTTTACCCCAGGGACTCTTGAGGAACGAGGGACAAGAGACTTAGTTAGAAATAGAGAGTGGAGAGAAAACACAGGGTAGACTCGGGAGGGCCTGGATCCTTATCCACCGGCCCACAACTTTATTCCAAAGGTCTGTTTATAACAGTGTCAAGGGGTGGAGCAAAAGACCTCCCCCTGCTCGTTACAGTCAAGTGTAGACCCTTACAAACACCTGGTACCCAGGCCTGTGGTCCAATCAACCTCCCATGCAGTCCTGCTGGGTACAGCCACTAGGAAACCTAGTGGGCTCTAATAGAGGCTTGGGAGTGGTTGGTTGGTGGGTTAGGGTGTGTGTGTGTCTGTCTGTGTGTCTGTGTGTGAGGGGGATTGTCCAGGCTCAGAGGCAGTGTGTGTGGGTATCTGTGTGTGTGTGGGGGGGGAGATTGTCCAGGATTGGAGGTGGGGGTGTTTGGGGGGGGGCAGCAGTGCCTGTGTTTTGAGATAGAGGCCGGGTCCGAGTAGGAAGCCCCACGTCCCGTGTTGTCCCTGCCCCTGGAGCAGGCAGCGTTCCTCCTCCTCCGTAAGCTCCGCCAGCCTCTGCCCACAGCCTGTGGGGAGCCAGTGCGCACTGACCGCACGCCTGTAACTCCGCTCCTTTCCCCCCGCAGCCGGCTGTGAAGCTGCTCTACAACAGAAGTAACAACAAGTACTCCTACACCAGGTGAGCGCCGTCGGGCCGGCCGTCTGTCTGTCTCACCCGGAGGGAGGACCCTCCGCACCGTAGCTGGGCAGACCGGTGGGCGGGCAGAGGGAGCTCTGAGGTGGGATCCCCTCGCTGGACAGTCCACCTTTTGTGTACCTGAGTGTGCAGCCACCAGTACTTTCCAGAATGAGGGTGTTTTTTCGCCCCACAGGCAGCGTCCCTTATCTTTCCTGGCCTCCAGCAGCTGTTCACCTGCATTTCTGTGTGTGTACATTCGCCTGTTTCAAACATGTCATGTGATAGAATGTGTTGTGACCGATCCCTTCACTTGATGTAATGTTTTCAGGGCTAACACGCGGTAGCACCATCAGTAGTCATTCCCCTTACGGCAAAATGCTGTCGTTTCATTGTGTGGACTGCCGAGTTTTACTCGCTCATCAGCATGGACATTCGGGTTGTTGGCAGTTTCTCACTCTTTTGAGTAATGCTGCTGGGAATTGAAGTTGAGGTGTTTTGTGGACTTAGGTGTTCCTTTCTCTTAAACACTAGGAGTGGGCTGCGGTCATCTGTGACTGGTGCAGTTATTGACATCACACTGTTTTAACAATGCCACCAGCAAGTGATGGGCGTTTCTAAAGTGCCTTTGCCTCTCAGGAACATGCTCTGCAAATGAGCAGCTTGAGAGATGTAGGGATTTAATGGGCTCATGAGACCCACAAACTGACCTAGGATGGAAAGTCTTCCCAGAGCTGGGCATTGTGGTGCATGCCTTTAATCCCAGCACTCAGGAGGCAGAGGATCTTCATGAATTCGAGGCCAGCCTGGTCTACAAAATGAGTTCCAGGACAGCCAAGGCTACCCTGTCTCAAAAAAACAAAAACAAAAGTCTTCCTTGGGCTTTGCTGTTAATGTACCTCATGGGGCTTGCCCGAGAAAGGGGTAGGGCGGGCTCAGTAGCTTGTGCCCAGAGGCCCTGCATTCAGTAATATACTTAGGCCTGTGTAGGGCAGGCATGCAGCCGTGGGTTATGAGCACAGCCTTCAGGCCACAGCTGTCTTCTGAGACCCAGCTCTGCCATGTTTCTGGACTTGGACAGTGAACTGGTGTCTTTGGGCTCTCTTCTCCTTCCTCGGGCAGTAGATACTACAGGCCTTTCTCGAAGGTTCGCCAAGTAGAACTAGAGGAGAGAGAAGGAAGCAGGGAGGCCTGCGTGGAGAAGCATTGGGTGGACATGTGTGGTGGCTGCAACCTAGGCTCACCTCCTTAACACTCTCTGCAGCAATTCTGACGACAACATGTTGAAGAACATCGAGCTCTTTGATAAACTTTCCCTGCGCTTTAACGGGAGGGTCCTGTTCATAAAGGACGTCATCGGGGATGAAATCTGCTGCTGGTCATTTTACGGCCAGGGCCGAAAAATTGCGGAAGTCTGTTGCACCTCCATTGTCTACGCCACGGAGAAGAAGCAGACCAAGGTAAGAGCTGGGTGGCTGGCCCTGAGTGCGTGCTGACGCGCATGCGTGCCCTCCCTGCCTGCCTCACTGGGCTGGCCAGGTCTGTATGTAGTTCTCAGAGAAACAAGTGTGGTTCCTACGGACACCGCACAAGCAGAGATGGCCGTGTTCCCCCGCTAGCTCGGGCAGTCCAGGCGGAATCAGGTTTGTTCCTGCGCCCGGGTGCACCCGGCTGCCAGTGCCTTCTCTGTCTGTCTGTCTGTCTGTCTGTCTGTCATTGCTAGCCCTTCTGATGGCCCGTGCACAGTCAGCTTCCTCTGTGCAGTGGTGCTTTCCACCAGCACGGGCCATCAAGGCTGAGGTGGCCCTGCTGCCTTCCCAAGCTGGCCCTTGACTGCCCTTGGCTGTCCATCCATCCCCGTCCTTCTCTTGTCTGCTGACCTAGATCTGTCTTCCGCTCTCACAGGCCCCACACGTCATTCCTTTTGAAATTATCATCTGCATGTGTCTATCTGCATGTGAATGCAGGTGCATGGGACTCCCCGGAGCTAGAGTTACAGACGGTTGTGAGCCACCTTACGTGGATCCTGACAACCACTCGGGTCCTCTGGAAGAGCAGCTGGTGCTCTTAACCCCTGCACCATGCCTCCAGCCTCCCACATGTCACCTTTCCAAGCCACCTGACTTCCTCACTGAGCTGGGTGTTGGATTTACTTTGCATCCTTCTCTCAAGCCAATAGTGTCTGTCGCTCTAGCGGAGCTGTCCTACGAAGCTAGATCGTACAGCGGAGTGCTGCTCACCCACCTAGGGAGAGGGTGGCCTCCCTCCTCCCCACTCTCCCTCCTCCCCACTCTCCCTCCTCCCCACTCTCCCTCCTCCCCACTCTCCCTCCTCCCCACTCTCCCTCCTCCCCACTCTCCCTCCTCCCCACTCTCCCTCCTCCCCACTCTCCCTCCTCCCCACTCTCCCCTCCTGTTGGCTGTGCATTCTGTCATCTCTTCCTCACTCCGAGAGAAATCTGATTGCCTGTGACGTTAATTCTGCCAAGAGCAGATTGCCACGGTTCTAGTCGCCTGTGTTCAGTCCCTGGATCGGGTTACTGTCACCCCTGCAGCTCTGGGAGTTGTAGTTCTATGGGGTCCCAGAGCTGGCAGAACACTGGTGATGCAAAGCCAGACCACCGAGAGATGCAAGACCCTTTAGTTGATGATGGAAAATTGAAGTCACGGGATCTGACAAGTCGAGTGCCGTGTGCTGCACATCACCCAGTGTCATGGCCACCACCTTGTGATGGTGGTTCCCTATGTGCTCCCGCTCCTTCCCTGCACGGGGAGCCTGAGCTAAGTACTCAGACTCTCCTGACAGGTAGAGATTGCTTCTGAGGTAGCCAAGGGGAGAGTGCTGAGGCCCTCTGTTTCAGACATGGCCGGGGGCCAGAGACGCCTGCTCACTGTGCAGGCTGCGTCATGCTCTCAGTAAGTTCTTAAACGTTCCCAGTTCTCATTTAGACCTTACTGGGGAGCAGAGGGATTCAGCAAGCACATGCTTGGAGCCTGTGGTCTTAGACGAGCAGAAGTCTCCAGGGGGAAGCCTGAGCTTTTTTGTGAGGCTTGTTGGTTGCAGGGCCTGGCTCCGGGGTCAGGGCCCTTCTCTTCTCCTGGCTCCTTTGGTGATGACCTCGCCCTCTGGTGCCCAAGGCCTTGGTTTTCCAGGTAGTTGGTGGCAGCACGCTGGTCCTGGATGATAACAGTGCCTCTTCCTCCCCAAATATTGAGTCGCTGTCTAAGCTGCCTGTTCTTCGGGGGTTTTGCATGGTAGAGACTTGATGGCATTACAGGTGCATTTCTAGGGCTCTTCCTACACTTGGCCCTGTGCAGCCTGCCTGTAATAGGGTCCCTAATCCTCGCTGAGGCGATGGTAATCCAGCAGAGCTCCGTCCCTTCCTCATGTCACAGTCAAATTGTGTGGCCTCTATGAAATCCTGGGTCAGCACTGTCACTGAGCCTGTCTGTGGGCTGCTTTGTTTGCAGCCCGGTAGCATACATTACTCCTGCAGCATGCATTCCTGCCCTCCTCTTCACTGCTGCTGCTGCTGCTGTCTTTCCAGCCTCCGTCAGGGAGCCCAGCATCCTGTGTCCTCTCAGCCCCGCTGGCGTCTGCTGAGTGAGCTTTCCCGGGACTGAGATGGTCTTGCTGCCTCACGATCCTGAGTAATTTAGAATCACGTCCTGTTTAGTGTATCAGGTGTAGAACAGTAGGTCTTGTCCAGTTCCTAGGGAACTGTGTTTTTGTTGTTTCTGTTTTTAATATTCTGTCTCCTCTCCCTCCCCCTTCCTTGGCACATGGAAGAAGGTCAGAGAACAGTTTGTGGGAGTTGGTTCTCTTCTGTCCCATGTGGGTCCTGGGAATTGAACTCAGGTTGTTAGGCTTGGCACCTTCACCCTCGGAGCCCTCTCACTGGCTCCAATACACATTGTGGCTTTGCTGGCAGCTGCCACTGTGGGATTCAGGCCACAAGTTCCAGCCAGCCCTGTGACTGGAGTTGGGGTGGGCACGTCCCAGTGCTGCTGTGTGTGAGGAGGGGCAGGCCCTGCCACTGGGGGCTGTTCGGGTGCCGTGGTTCCCGAGGCTCCTCCTTCACAGCCCCCGACGACCTTCCTTGTCCTGGGCTCCTTTGTCTCAGCTGCTCTAAAGCTGGGGCTTCGCTTCTCCCAGCTGCTGCCATCATCCCTGCCTAGGCCTGTGTCTGAGGCCGCCCGTGTCTGAGGCTGCCCGGCATGAGGTGAGAGGAAGCAGCAGGTGTTCATTTGCCCACCTGCTCAGACCGCAGCTCTCCCCCAGAGAGGAAGGCATCACCTGAGCAGCCACAGGCCCTGGGTGCGGCCATGAGTCTGCCGAGGCGCCAGAGAGAGACCACAGCAGACAAAGGGGTTGTCCCCCCGAGGCTGACATGTCTTCATTGTCAGCCTAGGAGCCTGGTTAGCCCGTTGGCCCTGCTAATGTACCCACTGTGTTTGGGGGGCACAGGTTGAGTTCCCCGAAGCCCGCATTTATGAGGAGACCCTGAACATTCTGCTGTATGAGGCCCAGGACGGCCGAGGACCTGACAATGCCCTCCTGGAGGCCACCGGCGGGGCGGCTGGCCGCTCCCATCACCTGGACGAGGACGAGGAGCGGGAACGGGAGCGGATAGAGCGAGTACGGCGGATCCACATCAAGCGCCCCGACGACCGGGCCCACCTCCACCAGTGAGCAGGCGAGCACCGCCGCCCTCCGCCCTCCCTCTGTCCCGCCCCCCAGACCCTGTGCAGGCTTCGGGGTACCTCCACTCCCCCTGGAGTCCGGAGACACTTTTGTAACAAGCCAGATGATTATTTTGGTATTTCTCGACAAATGGATTGCTTCTGTGTTGACCCCGGTGTGCACCCTTCTGAACAAAGCTGTGTCTGAGGGCTCCACTTCCCGCGAGAGCCTGGAAAGCGTGAATGAGTGTGGCGTGTGTGAGAGCCTTTGTGGCAGTATTTATTTCTATGGCTGTTGACCACCTCTCAGGGCTCCTTCAGTGACACTCCTCGAAGGGCTCCTTTGACAATTCTGAGGGGCTGTGTAGGTGGCGACCGTCAACCAGGATGTCCGGGAGCAGCCTGGCCCTGGTGGGGTGTTGTGACGAGGCTGGGAGCCTGCTCTGTGCGGTTTCGGGACGAGAGCTCAGTGGCCAACGGTTTCAGCTTGTTGTAGTGGACAGGGGACCGAGTGGGCTCTGCTGTCATCCGGGTCCTTCCCGTTGCTGGACTGGTTGACACACACTTCCCAGAAGGTCAGCTGAACACCTCCAGCCATTGCTCCAGACCACTGCCTTAAGGGTCTGCGCCCTGCAGCCCCAGACACGGTGGCCCCAGGGAGGGCCACCGCCAGGAGCCTGCAGGCTGACTCAGGGCCCTTCCCTGCTTTCTATCGCTCCATTCAGTTCTTAGTTCTCTGCAGACTAGAGTGGGCGTGCAGATACCTTTGAGTCTTGTCTGTGTTCGAGGATGTGTGTGACTGCTGGTGAGGACATGTGACTGCGGGGCACAGGTGCTGGTGAGGAGACACACCCGCTACCTGTCTTCCTGTCTGCGCCTGTGCAGAGGTGAGGCCTGACTGACACGGTGGTCGGGAGTAGACTAGTTACGAGGCGAGTGCTTGATGAAGGAATTGTGACTATTTTTTAGACCAAAGGTATGAAGTGGATAATCTGTCAGGTTTTTTAAAGTTTCTATTTTGTGACGGTTTTTACAGCTCACTTTGTGCGTAACAGTTGTGTACCTTTCTCGTATCGGGCAGCAAAGCCAACAATCCCGACTGGATCGAGGAACTGTGTACCGGGTAGATGCTTTTTACACAATGGTGTGGCAAAACTTTTGTATGGAGAGCGGAGAAAGGGAGCTTACAAATCCTGTTTTATGAGTTTTTCTACTGTGTGTTTTCAGTGTCAGCCCTGCCCTGTGCGTTCAACCTTTTAGGAAGTGAACGTGAGTGTCAGTCCTGGTGTTTTCTGTAGGAATGGAAAAGCCATTGTATACACTGTTGAAATGTCCATGTGCAGAACGGTTGGCGGCACAGTTGACTCGCCGTGGCCTCTGCGCCTTACGGTTCCTGTTCGGGCAGCTCTCTCTACTTCCTCCTTCCTCCAACCTTGTGCCTACAGCTTTGCACCTCCCGCGCCCAGCGATAGGACCAGGCCTGGCAAACCTTCCACGGTGCCCGGCAGCTGCGTCTGCCGGTCCAAAGCTCTACTCCACCTTTCACAGGCTAGCATGACAGACAGCAATGAATCACTGCTCCTGGGTTTGGTATAAAGAGTGACGTTTTATTGCACACTAATGGCTCACAATTAAATTGGAATAGTTTTTTGTCCATGGTAACCAAGTCCAGTGTTTGTGGCAACTGGGGCCCACACCCCCAGCAGGTCCTGACACAGCCTTCTGTTGCCTTCCTGGGGAAGGTGGGCTGGCTGTTGGACCGCTCTGTAAGTCGTCCCGTTTAGGTGCAAGCTCCCATCCCTGCTGCTCACTGCTGGTACTCAGCCCCAAGTCCCTGGTCATGTTAGCCCATCACTAACCTTCCAGTCCGCACTGTGGAAACAAGGCTGGGAGCTTTAGACATGCTCACTGTTGTACAAGCGTCTGTGGACACATGTAAAGTAAATATTAAACTGTGCTTCTCTTCACACCTGCCTCCGGTCATTTCGGGAATGCTTGTCTGCGGGGCTGCTGATGTACAGCAAAGCGCAAGGGCCCGCCTCCTACTTCACAGTCCAGTCTGTTCAGGAGGATGTAAACACCCTGTAGGATCTAAAGCACCTGTGCAAACCTGGCCCAGTCCCTGGCAACATGGAAGTGTCATTTACAGCAGCATTCAAGTTGTGCCTCTCGATGACATTTTTCCTTTACTCCCAAGGCTGCCACCCACCCTGTAATGACTTCTTGGGTTCTGCTGGGGACAGGTGGATGACTCAAGGTTGGCTCCCAGGAAACATTTGATGCAGTACCACCTGGCACCCAAGCAGCTGAGGTCTGGCTTTGTCATATAGCACAGGTTCTGCTAATGTAATCCATTCTCCAGGAGCTGCTGGCACTGTCCTTGAAGGCATGGCTAACTGGATCAAATCCGTGCTTGCTCAGTTGGAATACAAACAGTGACCTTAAGGGGCAAAGGTCATCCTCTGTCAGGTCTTCTTCCCTGCCGACACCTGAGGAGAAGGACACCTGGCTTTAGAGGCTCAGCCCTGGAGGAGGGAGCCCCCTCTACCTCCTAAGGGACCAGCCAGGTTAGAAAGGAGCGCAGAGAAACCTATCAGTGCCCCATCTTCAGCCTTGGGTAGGCATGGAAGAAGATGGACTGTGTGGCCACGGGGTCCTGGCAGCACTCACATCACTAAAAGATTGCGTACTTCACATTTAGAGTGGACCTCCACTTGTCTCTGACCGGGGTGGGGAGGGGCCACTTCGTTGTGAAAGGTAAGTGTGAACTATTTATACCTGCAGACCGGTTTTACATATTAGCGTAAGTATATACAGAAAATGCATTTCATAGATCCCACCTGCTTTCAGCATGTCGCCTCCTTACAGCATACCACCCCAAATCATCCTCGGATTGCTACGACCCAGAGCGAACGGGGAGGGCCTTGTGACCAGTGTTTGAGAACTAGCCTCCAGTTTTCACAAACCTGTGAGGCTCCTTAGACCTAGGATCTTCTGCAGCTCAGGGTGGTACCTGAGCACACAGGAGAGCCTTTGGTGAGCCAGTGATCATCTGGGCTTTAATACTTGTGACAACTGATGACAAGTGAGACCTGGCCATCCTTCTCACTCACTATTGTATTTCAGGTGCCCTCTGGTCCCTTTCTTCCAGAGTACAAGAGGGGAAATGGACTCAGTTTGTTACATGCACATACAGATCCTCTAGCACTTCCTCCCTCCCACGCAGCCACTCACCACTGTTAACTGTCCGTTTTTATCCTTATAGACCTGGTCTTCCACTCCAGTCTCAAAAACTATTGTGCCTTCTTTCCCAGGACTGATGTAAAACTGTAAACTTAAAATACATCGAGTGACAAGTTACTGTCGTGCTATTTAGCCTGCGAAAGAAACTCCCTTGGCTAGCCGGGCGGTGGTGGCGCACGCCTTTAATCCCAGACTTCTGTGTCTACCCTGAGCCCAAGATCAGGGTGGATAAAAGGATGTTATTTGCTACAGAGGCAAGGGGAGTCTCTGTACCCCCTAGACCCCAGTGGGGGACCCCACACACACACACACACCCCGCATCTTTATGCAGCTGGGACTCATGCTGGCAGCCTTGTAATGGTGAGTAAGCCCCTACCTTCCTTGAACAACCCGGACGGCATGTTCCTTCTTAATCAGCATGGCCAGTTTAGTGGCGACCTCGAATATGTGCTCACACTGCAGAATGGCATCCCCCTGTGGAGACAGGTGGCAGGGGGTTCAGGACGAGTGGTGTGAATGTGGAGGTTCCGCGGGGTTCGACTTAGTTTCAGCCACAACAGCTCGCTGGGGCCGGAAGCTGCAGCTACCTTTTGCTGTTTGTCCCCCGGTGAAACGTGAAGAACCAGGATTCCATCGCTCAGGCTGCTAGTGGAGACCCCTTAGAGATCCAGAGGTTGGCATTAATAAAGAAGAGGGGGCCCGGGGAGATGGCCAAGCATGAGGACCTTTGTTTGGATACCCAGCACCCACGTAAAAGTGAGACATAGTGAAGGTACCTGTAACCCCAGCATTGGGGGGGGGGGGTCAGATAGGTGCCTTCACTGAGCCCCACAGCTCAGTGACCCCATCTCAGAACATGAGAGACTCTCAGAGCGCTCACCCACCTCTCAGGGCTGAGTATTCAATCTTCTGCTTGATTCTGGAAAGTTCCACCACGTACGCTGCCCTCGGAGTGAGGAGGAGTTGCCGCTGACGTGCCTTGAAGCCTTTCCTGTCATACTTGATGACCGGGACGCCGTACTGCAAGGTGGTTGGTGTCACCAGGAGGGGAAGGCCACCTCACCCGAGGGCAGGGGACAGCCTCTCCTGGAATCCAGTGGTGCTGCCTCAGACGCTCAGACTGACTCAGCTTTTGAATGAACGCCTTTGCTTTGCTGCCCTGGTTCTGGAAGATTTTGATTCTGAGTTCTACCTCACGACTCAGCCCTCCGAGGAAACCCAGGCTGCAGCTCCAGCCTCCCAGGTCTGCTCTGAGAGGAGAGCATTCGTGCCTCCTGGGTTTTCATAGTCGGGGGGATCTCCATTCTCTCGTGTTTTTCCAGAACTAAGCAGGCGAGAGCAGCCACCAAACATACAAGCAAGGGCCTCACTCATCCCCTCAGCCACCCCACAAAGCCACATACGATTAGAACCCGCCTGGGAACTCCTGGCGGCTGTGTTGAGAGACGAGTGTCAATACTGGTCATCAGTCAACCGCCCCTCACCAATATGGTGTTTAGAAAAGCAAACCAGGATGGTTTGGGGGGCTGGCAGAACGCAGGAATGGCAGTAGACCTCTGTTGGCAAATGCCACCTGGTAATCTTAATGCCCAGAGTGGCAGTGGGGGGCCCCAGCCAACCCAGCTGCACCCGTGTGTTGAAGCGGCATTTCTAGACACTCACAGGGAGAACACGCCCCGGCCTCAAACATAAGAAGGGTCTTGGTGGAGGCCGCACACAAGGTGGGTGTACCTGGATTTTCTCACTGCCGAGGAGTTGAAGCACTTTGGGATTTATGTCGCTTTCATCTGGGGAAGGAACCAGAACAGCAGGAGTGTCACCAGCCCCGTGGGGAAGGCCTGCCCCCTGCTGGGTCTGTGCTCCGCCCGTGACTTGTCCCACAGCACACTTACCCAGCCGGCTGCTGGCAAAGGGTTGCTTTAGGCTGTCTGTGTAACGTGCCTTCTTCCCCTTGAATATTTCACTCGTGACCACCTTTTGCTGCATCTGGTAACAGATAGTTCAGAGCGTAGAGTAGGCGGCCCGGGCTGTTTTCAGACAGTCTTGTTACAAATGCCCTACAGCTTACACCGGTGAAGGGGGGGGGGGGGGCTGATACTTTGGTGGGTACCCTTTACTCATACTGGTTCCTCAGGGTGGAGGTTTCGGAGCTTCAGGGAGTATAGTGGTTTGAAAGAAAATGGACCCCCAAAAGGCGTAGCACTATTAGGAGGTGTGGTCCTGTTGGAGGAAGTGTGTCATCACGGTGGAGGTGGGTTTTGAGGTCTCTCATATGCTCCAGCCACACCCAGTGAGACAGACCACTTCCTGTTGCCTACCTATCAAGATGTGGGACTCTCAGCTCTGCCTGCATGCCACCATGTCACACCATGGTGATAATGGACTAAACCTCTGAAAATGAAAGCCTACCCCAGTTAAATGTTTTTTGTAAGAGTTACCTTGGTCATGATGTCTCTTCACAGCAATAGAAACCCTAAGAGCATCTCTCTCTAGACCAGAACTCTGCAACTCCAGCCCAGGGGCAGTTGTGGCCTGCTGCATGTATTTGTAAGTAAAGCTTTGTTGGCACATAGCTATGGCATTTCCATACATGTGTCTGTGACGGCTTTCTGCTACAGCAAGAAAGCAGAGGAGCCACGGGGCATATGGCCCAGGGAGCCTCAAAGATTGACTCTGCAGCCCTTCACGGAAAGGGTGACAGGTAAGAGTCCTGCCTCATGCAGTGCAGGGGCCATCTGGATTCTGTTCCCATGGTGACAACAAGGGATGCTAATTGTAGCAGCTGATACTTTTCAACTCCTCTGTAAGTCATGGGAGTAGTGTGGCCCTTGGCTCAGAGGTGGACGGTAAACGTCGACTTTAGTACTAATAATCTGACTTGCAAGGCTGGTCCCCACCGCCATGCCGATGCCATGCCTTCTGCCCTACCATGGCTTTCCACTCCGCTGAGACTCCCCGGCAGTACTTCCGAACAAGGTTCCTCATGCACAGCTTCCGGAGCAGATTCGAAGCCTGTGGGGAGAACACACTCCTTTCCCACCCACCTCACACTCCCTCCCTGCCTCGGGCTGTGGTGACCCACGTGGCAGCTTTTAAGACCAGACATGGCGGTATGATTTCAGTGGGACATCAGTATCTTTCACTCAAGGCCAGTCATTCCCCGCTGGTCCCCCTCCAGCAGGTCAGCACTACCGAACTAGATTTTGCTAACTTGAGGAGAACCACTAAAGGGGAGGCTGTGAGACTAAGTCTTGCAGAGTGGGGCTGGGGTGGAGCCCAGGAATCTTAAAGTAGCTGACACTGTAGTCTACAACAGCAGTTCTCAACCTGTGGGTCATGACCCTGTAGCTGGAGAATTTCTCTCCAGGTCCCGCCAAGCCCCTGAAATCCCGTGGTCCACTTATAAAATAAACACACAGACGCTTATACTATTTAAACTGTTTGGCCTAATGGCTCAGGCTTCTAGCTAGCTGTTCTTACATCTTAAATTAACCCATTTCTATTAATCTGTAAGTTGCCACATGGCTCGCGGCTTACCGGTATCTTAACATCTTCTCATGGCTGCTGGCAGCGTCTCTCTGCCTCAGCCTTCCACTTCCCAGACCTCTCCTCTCTCTTTGTCCGGCCTGTACTTCCTGTCTGGCTACTGGCCAATCAGCATTTTATTTATCAATCAATCATCCACAGCATGATCCCTTGGTGAAAGGACCGTTTGACACCACCACCCCAGGGATTGCTTATCAGATATCCTGCATACTTACATTATGACTCATAACAGCAGAATTACAGTTATGAAGTAGCAACACACATAATTTTATGGTTGGGTATCACCAAAATAGGAACTGATTAAAGGGTCACAGCATTAGGGAGGTTGAGAACCACTGTTCTAGTACATTCTTTGTGGAGCCCATGGCAATCACTTAGCTTCAAGACTGCTACAGCATGGTTGGAAACCAGAGTACGCTGTCACATGTCTGTAATCTCATTGCCTGGGAGGCTGAGACAGGAAGGTTACAAGTTCAAGGCCAGCCTGGGCTATATAGTAAGTCCCCGTGTATTTGAAAAGGCTCTGTCTAAAGTGTCTGTTGGATTTATAACCCCACTGATGAATTCTGAGGCATACCACTTATTCTGAGACCTTTGAAAAGCAGCCCCGTCGAGCCAAAGAGAGAGCAGAGCCACACAGCAGGTATGATCTCAGAGCCCCATCATCTGCAGTAACAGCCTGCCTGCTTTAGACTTACATCTTCCAGGATGCCAGGAGGCCTCAGCCAGCTCTTGTCCAGGACACTCTTTGGCACATGGTAGCGAAGATTCAAGATGTAATTCTTCCTGACAAGCACTACAAACTCCTCATTGTCAGGGCAAAGGGGTTTGTCACGGTTGATGAAACCCTTGACGAACCTCAAGAGGGAAGTGACAGAGGTGGTTTACACAGCCACACAGGCCAGGGACCGGTAACGTGGCACCCCCACCCCGCCACACCTGCCCCAGCGGCATGTTCTGGGCCACCCACACCGCCTTCTGTTCTAACTAGCTGGAGCTAGCTGCCGGTTAAAAAATGAGCAGCATGACATAAAAGCCAGACTTCAGTTCTCCCTGAAGAGGAAGGCTGGCCGTGCTGGCTGGGCAACTCTCCACTGGGCAGACCCGTGACAGATGGCCGCCTGATTGGCTGCAGTCCCCACAGCACCTCGTCTGATCCCCGCTTGCTCATTTTGCCTGCCTGGCTCTGGAAGTCATCGGACTGAGGGATATCACAACACTCAGCTGAGCTGTGACAGCTGGGATTCCCAGCATGCTCTGAGGGCAGACCTTTCTGTACAAACCAAAACCACAGCTGGAGAGATGGCTAAGTGCACTTGGTGCTCGGTCACAGGGCTGAAGTTCGGATCCCAGCACCCACAGCAGGCAGCTCACAGACACCTCTCACTTCAGCTCCAGAGAGCCAGGGCTCTCTCCTGGCATGCACTCACACCATTTACATACACACACACCCCTGCCCTTAAAAACTGTCACAGAAAGCCAGGCGGTGGTGGCGCACCCCTTTAATTCCAGTACTGGGAGGCAGAGGCAGGAGGATCTCTGAGTTTGAGGCCAGCCTGGTCTACAGAGTGAGATCCAGGACAGCCAGGGCTACACAGAGAGACCCTGTCTGGAAAAACAAAACCCACAGAAACCCCACCAAGCCCGTAACCACTTCAGCGTGCTGGTCCCCATCACACTGAGACCTTACCTCCGGATGATCTGCACAGCCCACCTCCTCCTCTTGATCTCCCTGCGAGCCAGGGCTCCGCGCCAGTGGGCTTCTAACTTGGTGGCTGAAAAGAGTCCACTGCTGCCATTAGAAGGTGGGACAATCACGCAGAAATACAGGCTTTTCCAGAAGGTTCCATCCACTCAGCACGTCTGCCCACCTGAGGGCTCTGCTGGGCCCAGAGGTGCAAAGTGGGGTGCACCCTGTCATTTCATGCCTGCTGCTCAGAGCAGGGTGACAGCAGAGGCTGAGAGAACCTTTGCGGAAGCAGAAAGTTCCAGGAGGGACGGTCCTGAGGCCCCTGCTGGGGACTACGGACTAGTCTTAGCCCTGTGTTTAGTTTCTCGAACCCAGTGCCGACTTTCAGTTGCCACATTCAAAGATGGATTCATAAACAAACAGGGCCATGAGAAATTAGGGCCTGGCTTGTCTCTGTATTTTAATATTTTTTTCTTTGCGTGTGTGTGTTTGTATGTCTAGATTTTCAAAATGCCTTTCTTCCCCGGGTCAGCAGAGTTTCTATTGGAGGTAACATTCCAGCACTCGGGGCCCTAGGCTGGCAGACCGTGATCTAAAGACCAGCTGCCCATTCATATAAAGTTTTACTGGGATATACAGTTAAATCTGCTCATTTGCATACTGCCTAAAGCAATTCCGAGTCAGCAGCAGCAGAGCTGAGTAACTGGAGACTGTATGACCCACAGATCGGAAATATTCCTGGCTTCCACAAGCACAAATGAGCACAAGTACCTGACACATAATTTACATGTAAAATTATTGTTGGAGGTTTTTGCTCTTTTTTGGGGGGGCCTGCCACCCAGCTACCAAATAAATCACTCATGGAGGCTTATTCTTCCTTACGAATGCCCAGCTTTAGTTTGGCTTTTCCTTAACTTATCCCGTCTACCTTTTCCCATTCTCTCACTTCTATAAATCTTAATCTTACTTGGTGGATTGCTGAGTAGCTAGCTGGGTGGCTGACCCCTGGAGTCATCCTCCTCTGGCTGCTAGACTTTCCATCTCTCCTCCCAGTTTTCTCCTTCTATGTATACTCTCTGCCTGCCAGCCCGCCCCTCCACCCCCAATCCTTTCTCCTGCTTCGCTATTGGCCAGTTCTCTATTAGACCATCAGGTGTTCTAGACAGGCACAGTAACACAGCTTCACAGAGTTAAACAAATGCAACATAAACAAAAATAACGCACTTTAAAATGTTCTACTACATAAAATCTGTGCATGGAACAAGTACAGGCCATATGCCATGATTGCAGAATTAGGTCCAAGCCAGCCCCAGACAAGGGTGTGAGGATGGGGTGGGCAGAGGGGAGGGTGTGAGGATGGGGTAGACAGAGGGGAGGGTGTGAGAATGGGGTGGACAGAGGGGAGGGTGTGAGAATGGGGTGGACAGAGGGGAGGGTGTGAGGATGGGGTGGGCAGAGGGTGTGAGGATTGTGGGAGCCCGTTCTCGGGTTCCTCGTGGCTTTACCCAGCAGGTCCACATAGAGGATGATTAGACCACGGGCCTGAGTGCAGGTGTCTGAGATGGTCTGCACTTGTCTGTGCTGAGGGAGGAGGTCTTTTGCTCCACCCTTTGGCGTCTCTATAAAAACCCTGGGGCCGAGACAGTCGGGGCCCGTTGGAATAGGTTCCAGGCCCTCTCGAGGCTATCCTTTATTTTCTGTTTATCTCCGCGATATTCTCCGCAATAAATCCTTCTATCTAATATTTCCTGCTGCTCGCACTCAAGAAAACTCTGGGGAACTGTGGGGGTGGTTGGGTAAACGCCCCACAGAATGGCGCCCGAACAGGGACTAAAGAAAAAAGAAAAAAAAAGGGACAAAAAAGGGGGGGACTAAAGACAAATGAACAGGGACTAAAGACAAAGTAATAGGGACTAAAGATAAAGGAAAATAATAGTTTTATTACAGAGTTTTTGGCGAAAGTGCTGAGTTCAGCCCTGCCAGTGGATGAGGCATGCCGGTGTTATGGAAAATATATATTTTTTATATATATTGAGAGGCAGGGGTTTTATCCTCGAGAGAAAAGGAAAGCGGACTGGAAGGATGTCCGATGCTGCAGCGAAATTCTCTTCTGTCAAAATTTTCTATCTTCTATCTCTTAATTTCTATCTGTGAAAAATAAGTTTAAGGTATAGCGTAGTAAAATAGTGTAGGAAAAACTTAGAAGTGTAAGGCTGTGTAGGAAAAAAAAGTAAGGCAACTAGACAGAAAAACTCTTCAATTTTCTAATTTTGGGGGCTCTGAATGCAAACTGGGGGAAAAAATCTTTCTTTGGGCTATTTGGGTAGTAAAAAAGCTCTTCTTCGAGCTTATGGGGAAGAAAGTTTCCTATGGAAGCTTTTGTCCTGGGGACAGCTGAAATGCTAAATCCAAGTGGCAGGAGAAAGTAACTTCTCCCTGAGGCAAAAATGGGGGTGTAAGAAAGTTGCGAAGTTTTGGGAAAAGTTGGTCTTTCTCCTGGGGAAAAAAATCTTTCTCTTAAACTAAAAGCTTTTCTTGGAAAACTTGGGAACTCTCTAAAAAGCCTTAATCTTTCTCAAAAGCTCTCTTAAACTTAAAAACTAAAGCCTTTCAGAACTCACTATCTCAGAAGGACAAAAATTAGAATCACCTGAAGATTAGTATGGGGACCACCTGTGATTAGCTCTAAGGGAAAACAACAAACCTCTTAAGATGGCAAAACCTCTCTAAGTTCTCTTTCAAGCTTTAAAAATCCTCCCTGCAATGCAGGAGGCAGGGACAAGTTCCTAAAAACCTCTTCTAAGCTCTGTCTCTTCAAGCAAGTAAAAGACAGTGGGTCAGAGTACCCTGAGGGAAACACTTGGGAGAGTGTGGGTAAAGAGCTACGGAGAGCCCAAAAGGGCAGGAAACTTTACCTGAGAAAAGCAAAAAAGCCAAGCTTTTCAGTTACAACCGAGCTGAGGCATCAAGGGTTTTGTTTCTGAGCGAGCATTTCAGAATGAAAAGGTGCTCCTAATCGTCCTAATGCAAAGATCCCCTGAAGCAGTGCAAACTGTTAGCATTGTATCCTCTCTTCTGAGCAAAAACCCAGAGGCGACTGGCCAGCGTCTCTGAGTTGGAGTGCATTTCGGGGATACTAGGGTTCCTGCAGTGGTAAACTTCCTGAAGCACAGAGCTGAGGCAGGAAGGTGCAGGACCCAGGGGAAGACTGCCAATGAACAAAGCTAAAGCCAGTGGGAACAGCACAGTTGTCCACTTTCCTACAAGTCTCATTTGATAGGTCCACAGCTGCAAAAAAGAAATCTGAGAAAAAGCTTTCCTATCAGAGTAAGGACCTTTCTGGGAAAACAGTAAAGATGAACTGTGTCTGAAGCAGTTGTGCTGCTGAGTCAGAATGCTGTCTGGGGAAAGAGCCCAGCCAGGGCAGAACAGAACTAGTACAGCTTTCTTTTCTGTCAGAGAAAGCACCTCTTTGAGAAAAGCTTTGTTTCAACTGACTCCAATGAGATGAGGGAGTGTAGCCCTAAGGGGTGATTGCCTCTGGCATAAGCTCTGTCCTTGAGCACCCAGACAAGCAAACACAACCCACTGGGGAACTGGGCCAGGTGAAGGCCTAATGAAACAAAATACCTGTCTTAATGGGAGTTTAGAAATGGTAAAAACCTCCTTTGTTAGATTTTCAGTCTGTGCGCAAACCACACAGACCCTTAAAACAGAAACAGACAAAAAACTCCTACCTTCAGTAACAGGGAAAGCCGCCACTGTAGTATCGGAAACTGTTTCTGGGGTAGAGGGGATAAACTTGAGACCAAACTGGGAACTGTCTGGGAGAAAGACTCTGCAGAAACAGAAGGGACCGATTCCTCCCCAGAAAAATATGACCTGAAAAAGCTGCTAGAATTTGAGGCAGATTCGGGGGGAGAAAAAAAAAGCCCCTACTTCCAAGGGCAGCTAGCAGAGGTACAGAGCCGCAGATACTTGAAGCTCTGCATCTGGGGAAGGAAGGAACAAGCAAAATGAGAGAGATCAGTGGGAGAAAATCTCTCTGAAAGAGCTATGAAAAAACTGTGTTGTGAATGTTTTTCACTGACTGGCTAAGACAAACACAAGCCCCGAGGAAAGTTGCTATCAGAAATTGTCCACCTCAATGCGCGCTAACGAGGCAGGTGCGGTTCTGATTTGGGGGCCAGTGTCAATTAAAGGAGAGACACCTGTTAAAGCCAGCTGAGGAGAGACCAGAAACCTCCCAATGTCCCATAATTGAAAATGTAAAATGCCTGTTCAAATCTCCCGTTTCAAAAGCAAAAAACTTTGTTCAAACCTCCCGGGCAAGAATTTGTAAGCAAGTCTGGTAAAAAAGAACTTAAAAGTTGACTCTCAGACCCAAAAAGAACTATGGGAAATGACTGATATAAGGGAAATGATATAAAGGACTGATTTAAGGGACTGATACTATTATGGACTGATATAAGGGAAATGCATTCTGGGAAAGGTAGTTTTTCTGCTAAAGATGGCAACATTGCCCTGAAACACTTTTGTCAGCTCGAAAATATGTTCATGGTAAACTTTAAAATACAGCTTTTAAAAGAATAAGGAGGAAAATCATCTAAGAGTTTTAAGTGTCAGTTCCAATGAAACATTGAAAGGATATGGAACTAGGCACTTCGCGGTTTGGGGGTTGGTAAAATGACTTATTTACCCTAATAGCTGTGCAAAGTTTTTACAGTAGTTGGATGACAAAAACCTACCTTTAAGAGCAGACAAGCCACTTTAAAATCCTTAAGAAAGCAAGAGAGCAGTTTATACACTGAACGTTGTCTTAGATTCAGTAGAACAAACCAAAAGTACTGCTGTAATAGAAACGTTTGTCTGAATTGAAGTACTTAGGGGAACTACTATGAATTTTGGTGAAGGGACAGCCTCTAGTTAAACACCGTCTACCGCTGACAGTGCATCTCTGCTGGGTCCGGAACGGCTAAGAGAACTGGCAACTTTGGAGTGTGGCATCATCCTGGGAAGGTTACAGTCCCCTAGCAACAACTATCACAATTCTATAACAACAACACTCACTAAATCCCAGTGTTTTATAACAAAGCTGACTATAAACTCTAAACGTTAGCAATGATGTACGTACTTCCTGTCTAGTTAAGAATCTTTCTAATAGAGATAGTGATAATAATTAAGAGTAAGAAATAGAAAAAGATGAAAATAAGATATGTAAGTTTATAAAAATTCTCTTGTTAGATCTGTGTTAAAAAATCTTTAGGTGTTTGCTAAGTTAAATATATGCTAATGGTAGCCCTATATAAGTTTGTAAAATAGATCTATAGATCCTTTAAGAATATAAGCTTGCAAGAAGTATCTAAGGTAGTCTTAAGACATGTAGTGATAAGCTTGTAAGAAGTAAAGATGTTAGCTGTAAATGTAAGTTTAAATAAGAATAAGATGGAATGAATATAAGAAATATATAAGTAATAAGAAATATATTTGCTAAAGTAGTTCTATAGTTTCCTTAAGGAGTATAAATAAGTAGATGTTAATACGTTATATGAGTTTGTAAAATGTAGATGTTGAATGTGAGTCTAAATGCTTTGCAAGGCAAAAGGTTATATGTGAGTTTGTAAAGTGTAAATGTTAAGTGTGAGTCTATTCTTAATGTATATGGTGAAAGAACCTGAGACATACAGAAGTTAGTGTCCTAGCAGACTGCAAAGCAGGCAGTCTGAGCGGTTTTTCAAAAGCTCCAGAAGCCGCTAAGAAGCTAAGAATGGCGGACGCCAGAACTAGCACAAGGCATCCGCAGCTGAGATTCATGGAAAATCAACGCAACACAGAAAAACCTGAGCTAACATCAAAAACGGTGCGGTTTAGAATACTACTATACCTAAAAAGGTCTCTGTGAGAAAAGTTGCAGAGACGCTTGTTTGAAGTAAAATTGTTAACGGCAAAAAGTTTTGGTTGAAAACCATCTCTTCATATTTGGAAGTGAAAGCCTGATACTAGAATTTCTTGTTTGAACTTTTTGAACTTAAAATGAGATAAAACTACAAAGATTTTGGTTATGGATTTCTTCATATTTGGAAGGCTCGTACCAGAATTTATCATGTGAATTTTGGGACTTAAGAAATGAAATGAACAGTAGAGATTTCATTGCAATGGGACAATTTTGAGTTTATTCATAGTAATGACCTAGAACTGTTTGCTGGAATTGGGTTAAAAATGGAACTGTTTAAATGAAGAAATTATTTCTACCTAGAGTCAAGATGTGTATGCATATATGCTTTATTAATTGGTGATTCATGTATTCTGTGTTAAAAATGCAATTGTTTTGTGGAACTGTTTATGTAAAAATGAAATTACTTACAGAACTGGTTTTGTGTTACAAATGGAACTGTTTAAATGGAAAAGTTTGGGTTTTCTAACTAGGCTTGAGATTTTGCCTAAATTATAAAGAAAAGGGGGAGAGTTAATATTCCTTAGTCTAATTTCAAAAGTTGTTTGAGTGGATTAATGTCATGTTATTGTTAGTAAGAAATGCAAATGGGGTATATTAAGAGACTACTTTTAAAGTATAAAGAGTTTTATTAAACTGCTTTTGGATGTTTTGCTAAGTTTTCAAAGTGTTAATGGTTAGATTGAGAAGATTGCTTTTCAATATGGGTTTGTAGGAATTGTATGAGTTTGGGTTCTTCTAACTAGGTTTTAGATTTTGTTTAAAAAATTATAAAGAAAAGGAGGAGTTATGAGGTTGAATTATGTTTGCAGAAATTATATTTACCCTATTGATATTAATGCACCCTGGTTTTGTGGAGTTAAGGAATATTTAAGTTTGATGTGAATACATTGAAGTTTTTCCTATGTTCTGTTAGCAAGAAAATTCAAATGATTGAGTTACAGTTGTAAGACGGAGAAAATTGTTAAGTATATATAGCACCATATATGCTAATCCAAATGGTTCTGTTAAGAGTTTGCTTTGAGTTGTAAGACTGAGAATTGTGGCAATGTATAGCAATATTTATGTTAACCTGTTAATGGTAATGATGAAGCTAAAGGGATTCTTTAAGTTTGTAGTTGCCTTAAGAGTTTTGGCTTAGAAAGGGCTTGAGGCAGCTAAGACTGCTGTAGTCACCTTGGACCTAATTCAAAAGAGAAATGCCATCTTTATCATCCTCTACTCCCATACTGGGAGGTGTAACAGCTATGGAGATTGCTGTAAGCCATTATAGTTATTTTTTTATATATTAAGAAAGGGGGACCTGTGGGAGCCCGTTCTCGGGTTCCTCGTGGCTTTACCCAGCAGGTCCACATAGAGGATGATTAGACCACGGGCCTGAGTGCAGGTGTCTGAGATGGTCTGCACTTGCCTGTGCTGGGGGAGGAGGTCTTTTGCTCCACCCTTTGGCGTCTCTATAAAAACCCTGGGGCCGAGACAGTCGGGGCCGTTGGAATAGGTTCCAGGCCCTCTCGAGGCTATCCTTTATTTTCTATCTGTTTATCTCCGCGATATTCTCCGCAATAAATCCTTCTATCTAATATTTCCTGCTGCTCGCACTCAAGAAAACTCTGGGGAACTGTGGGGGTGGTTGGGTAAACGCCCCACAGAGGATGGGGTGGGCAGAGGGGAGGGTGTGAGGATGGGTGGGCAGAGGGTGTGAGGATTGGGTGGACAGAGGGGAGGGTGTGAGGATTGGGTGGACCGAGGGAGGCTTGTCCCCCTCTTTTCTGCCCAGGCCTCACCTGCTTGTCTTTTTCTCACGTATTCTCTCCTTTGCAGGCAGCCTTTGTATGTGGCTTGGATTCTTGAAACTTAAAATAAAACAAAAGTTTTGATGAATCAGCTTCTGTGATTATGATCACGATTTCCAGAAGCAGGAAGGACCGACCCCCAGAGTGGGCCCCCAGAGCCTACAGTGAGCCGGTCTCGGTGCTGAGTGTGGGAAAGACAGGAGCAGCTGGTCCCACTGGGCCTGGCTCCCCGTATGATTCTCTTTCCTTTCACGGGGAAGAGGAGCAGGGTGACAGTGCCCCAGCTCATCCTCACAACCCATCCATAAGACGGGAAGGGCATCGGCACATCTCAAAAGGAAGCACACAGGCTCAGATACAGATGTCTATCAGCCTCAAGAGGATGCCACACTGAGCAGTGAGAACCCCAGGACACCCCTCAGCTCTAGCCCTCGTCACCCCCTCCACATAATGAAAGGTCCCACCAGAGGCCAAGTTCACCGAGAGCCTTGCACACCAGCACAGCCCAGCCTCTAGGAAGTGGCTGATTGAAACCCCTGGAGGCTGGCTAAGCCAGTGCCTGCATCTCAGCCAGGTGGGTGGCCATGAGTGGTTCAGTGGTTGTGTAACAGTCAAACCTTGAAACCAGACTGGCCCAGGTTCAAGCCCGGCTCTGCTGCAGACCGGCCATGTGATATTCAGCAGCTTACCGGTATCTCTGTGTCTCAGCACCACTGAACATAAATTAGGAACAGCAGAGCCTACCCTCAGGCTTGGTCTGGGAATATGGCTGTTGGACGTGGTGCACAAGGCACAGAGCAAGGACCCCAGGTGCTTGGTGTGCGCAGAGCTCAGGCCACCTTAGATTTCTGGTGAGAGAAGTACCTGCTCCCCCATCCAACTCCTGCCATTTGCCATTCACAAAAACATCCTGGCCGTGAGCTTTGAAGGCATGCCTGTTGCCATCAGATACATAAAAGAAGTTGTGAAGCCTGGACTGAGGGGGTGGGTCTCCCGTGACTTTACACTTCGGTGTGCCTTAAGGGTGCAATCATAGAATGAGACACCCTGGACATGTAACATGTCTACACCTGCCCTCAGAGCCCATCAGTCCAGAGGCATCCCATCATAATCCCATAACCCCATGCCTTATCCCTGGTTCTTAAGTGAGTGAGGTCTTTGAACACATCAGACACCCATGTTTGAGGTTTCTCTTCCCCCTCTCCCTGGTTAAACTTGTTCGTTTCTCTTGAAAGTAGGACCAAAAAAAAATCATACCTAATTGATGTTTACTAAATTCAAAGGCATCTTCGGTAGCAAACAGGGTTCTGGGGAAGCGAATGAATATTTTGGTTCTAGCAAAAGCAAAAAGAAACGTGTAAAAATTATTGGTCAGTTGCCCCCACGATGGTTGGGGAGTGCCCCCCCCCCAATGCACGTCCAATCAGAACTCTAGAAGGTGACTGTGGGGAGTGGCCGTTCCTCGGATGTGACTAAAGTAGGGGTGGAGGGGAGACAGTAGGTTAGAGGGGGTCCTAAATCCAGATCAGTGTCCTTTGTAAGAGCTAGAAAAGGACGCGGGACCAACCAGGCAGGTGTGGTGCCGTTCGCTAAGGCAGGCCAGGAGCCTGCTGGAGCTTCCAGACGTGACGAAGGCCCTCCAGACGGAGCCTGGCCTGCCCATGCCCTGATAGTGGACCCTGAGCTCTGAGAGAACGCATTTCTGCTCTGGTAACCTTTTGTTTGTTTGTTTGTTTTGGTTTTGGTTTTGGTTTTGTGAGACAGGGTTTCTCTGTGTAGCTTTGGAGCCTGGCCTAGAATTCACTCTGTAGACCAGGCTGGCCTCGAACTCACAGAGATCAGCCTGCCTCTGCCTCCTGAGTGCTGGAGTTAAAGGCGTGCGCCACCACCGCCTGGCCTGCTCTGGTGACTTTTTATGTAGCCCTAGAGAGTGAATCCACCATGCTACCTGAAGTTGCTTACAGTTGTGCTTCTGGGCCTTCAGGAGGGATGATCAGGGGCACCAACTACACAGTGCCTTGTGCTGGAGACGTCCCAGAGCAGCTACTGGGGGGCGGGGGCAGCACACCATGCCCCGTGATGCCAATTCCAGGGTTATAGAATGGGGATAGAGGTGTGTGGCCCTCTCAGGGATGTGGATGGATGGATTAATGAAACAGAGAGAGATACCAGCTGGGCCGGAGCTGGCAGATAGCTCACTGGTAGATCCAGGGGCAGGGATCCCTGAAGCAGGCAGGCCCTGCTGTATAAGAACTGGTCCTCTTGAGGCTTGAACACAGTTCTTTGCAGCCACACTAACTCTGACCAGAATGACTAACAGTACAGACCCAAGCCATCCTGGCTAATCTGAGTGAGTGCCCGAAAGTGTTCAACACATGGGGAAGATCTCTGCTCCGGACACTGGATCCTAGAGTGGTACCCGGTGTTCTAGAATGCCATTCTGGGATGCTAAGATGAAGCTAGATGAAGTTAGCTCTCTGGGAGATGCTGAACAGTGAGAGAAGCTTGGCCAGCGCAGGCAGGGCCCTACCCTGCCCCCTCTTTACTTCGTGGGCAGAGGCTCCGCCCAGCAGTGGAGCCAGACTTACAACACCTGACTTCTTTTTGACCACTGATTCTCACTGGAACCTCTCAGCTACATTTAAACTTAGTGGGTAGCAGAACTGGCTTGCAAACAGTCTCCCAAAAAAAAAAAAAAATATGAGACAATACCAGGCATATCTGACTCTTTGACTGCGTGCAGCCATGAACACCTGTGAATAAGAATTTTCTTTTCCATTTCAATTGAGCAGTTCCCAGTGAAAACTTGGTAGACGGCAGCACTGTACTTCCATGTTGAAGGCTGGACATGCCTGTTCCGTGCAGATCAGCACATGGAATCTTTGAGCACAGGGCAGAGACAGTTTGGGGGTTTCCTGGCCACTTACTTTCCTAACTTGTAGTCCTGAGGTTGGTAGCCGATGTACTTGATCAGCCGTTCGACGCCCTCTCCTGGAGGTCCGTGCCAATGTGGCCAGGTGTCTGGGCACAAAGACTTGTACCTGCCGGGAATGGAGGAGGACATACAGAAGCCATCAGGACACCCTGCCCTGCCCTCCACAACACCCCCAGAGGTCTCCTGGACCCTTGTAGTGTATCAGCCACTTAGAGTACAATTGCCTCAGCAATGCATATAGGGCAATAAAGAAATGAGGAAGTGTTTCTCCCAGCAGAGCCATCGCTGGGCCCTCAGCCAGATGACTCAGTCCCACTCCTATGTATATATCCAAGAGCTGCACCCATGTCCACATAGCCTTGTACAGCATTGTTCATAACAGTCCAGAGTGGGGCAGCCTCACTGTGTATCAGTGGGTGACCAGACAGGCAACAGATGTGCTCACACACGGGGAATAAAACCGCCATGCTTGGAACTCGTGAGGATTTCATGTGAGTTTGTGTGTGTGAGTGTGTACACAAGCACGTTTACATGTGTGTGGGCACAAGAGGGCATGGGCATGTATGCACTGTGTGTGTGTGTGTGTGTGTGTGTGTGTGTGTGTGTGTGGTGTGTGTGTGTGTGTGTGGTGTGTGTGTGCATGTGTGTAGGCCAGACGCTGGGTGTCTTTGTTTCTCTTCACTGTTCACTGAGGCAGGGGCTCTCATTGAACTCAGTCTGCTGAGTCGGATAGCCAGCTTGCCGGGGGAATCCCATCCCTGACTCCTGAGTACTGGGGTTCCAAGTGGGCTGTTAAACCTGCCTAGCGTTTATGTGGGTGCAGGCTGGGGATCAGAGCTCTGGTCCTCACACTTGTGCAGCAAGCACGTTCTCCCCTAAGCCATCTCCTCAGCCCTCCTTCCCCAATAAGTATGGCGGAAACATCAGAGAGGATGAGGCAGAAATGTCAGGCCTGTGTGGAGGATGCAGTGGGCCGTTGCTGTGACCTCCCAACTTCTTCCCCTGATGCCAGATGAAGAAAAACAGGTTAGGTGAGTATTGGTGACAGGCAGACAGCACGCAGTGGAGGCACAGCTGGGAACCACAGGGAAAGGGCGGTGGGAAATGCTTTGGTTGGCCCAACCAAAAGAAGCCTCATAATGCGTGGGCTGAAAGTTCTGGAACAGCCAGCAGTGCAAGCGTTTTGACTCAATGAAAAACGGCCGCTTTGGGATTCTCACCCCAAGAGTGCATTGCCATCTTGTAGAGCGGTCGGTCATGTGCTGCCAGTCACCAAAACCACGGTGGGTGTGGCTCTAATAAACACCTGACACTGTAACTCCTGCTGCCGGTAAGGGTCACAGCTGTGAGGCTCGGGAGCATTCTGACCTGTCCGGGTGTTTCGAAGCTGCTTCTTCCACGGCACCTTCATCATTGTGCCCACTGCCCTTCCCAGCCCAGCACATGGCCACTAACACTTAGAGGTCTACATAGTGCACCCTGGGTGCCCAGCAGGGGTGTGTGCCCAGACTCTTCCCCCAGACTGCAGGAAGTTGAGTTAGGGCTTAGAGAACTCAATAGAAGATGAGAAACTGTGTCCTGGTTTTACAGCAGAACAAATGTTAGTGTCTTTTTTTTTTTTTTTTTTTTTTTGATTTTTCGAGACAGGATTTGTCTTTGTAGCTTTTTTGCGCCTTTCCTGGATCTTGCTCTATAGCCCAGGCTGGCCTCAAACTCACAGAGATCCACCTGCCTCTGCCTCCTGAGTGCTGGGATTAAAGGCGTGCCGCCCGGCTTAAATGTTAGTGTCTTTTTATTTCACAGCTCTCACACTTCAGATCTGATCCCAGCTCCCAAGGGAATGCCATCTGATTGGCCACACTGTCTCAGGGAGACCAGCTCCAAGGGCTGGGGCTCAAAGCGAACCTCACCTTTGCAGGAAATGCTCATACTTGCGCCTGTAGGCGAAGCCCGCCCTCCGCACACGCAGGTGCTCCATTAGCCCCAAGTACTTGATCTGATGGCTGATGAGGAAGTCGTCAAACTTGCCTTTGGAGAAATAGAAGAGAAGACAGACGGAAAAGCTCCCTCAGCAGAACTAACCCAAGGCTCCAGGCTGCTGCTCCACGCTGGGTTGATCCACAGAAACCTGTTATCAGGCCTCAGCTGGGTTTCTTAGGTGGAGGGAGTTGGTAGGCAATTCTAGTTTCTCCTGATAAAACAACCCTGAGGTCTGCTAACGCAGCCCGGAATCTCACGTGGCAACAACGGGCTGAAGGTGACTATCGTCACCTCTCTAGGGAGAACACACTCCAGGCCCTGTCACCTTACACGTGTTCCGTTCGCGGGCGCACCAGCTGCCAGGGCTCTGCGTGGAGAGCCTAGACAGTGCCTGACAGTCCAGACCATTGCAGACGGTTGTTCATGGCTGCAGAGAACTCTGCTGCCATCTGCCACTTTGGACACCTGCCCGGCATCACCAGGCTCTGAGCGGCGCTCGCCTCCTCTGGACCATCAGGGACATCCTTCTTAATATGTCTATCATGTGCTGTTCTTTTTCTTTTCTGCTATGTTATTTCTTTCTTTTTCTTTCCCCCACCCTACCCTGCCTGCCTCTGCTTCCTGTGTGCTGGGATTAAAGGTGTGCTATCATGTCCAGCTCAGAAAAGATGCTCGTGTACACACACACACACACACACACACACACACACACACACACACACACACGTAGTGAGAGGACAACCTCAAGTGTTAGTCCTCACTTCCTGTCTTGTTTCAGACAGGATCTCGTTTGCTCTGTGCACTGGGACACCAGGCTAGCCCACGAGTTTCCATAGATTCCGTCTCAGCCTCCCATCCTGTCTCTCCATAGGAGCACTGACATTACAGACACGGATCACCGTGTCTGGCTTTAGGTGGGTGCTGGAGATTTGAACTCAGATCCTCACACTTGCAAGGCAAGCACTTTACCCCCTGAGCCATATCCTGGCCTCCTCCTATGGTTTGAGAAGGACAAGAGTTCATGTTCAGGGATGAGGCTGTGGTGGCTGAGGCTCTTTACCCATGCCCCCCACCACCACCACCGCTTTGCTCCCCCATCCTGAGCTCTGGGCTCAGGGAACGTGACTCACTGGGCTCCTTCCTCTCGTTGGGCTTGATGCAGCGGATGTACGATGGCTCCTTGGAGATGAGAAGTTCCAGGAGGCTACTCAGGCTGTTCTTAAACTGAGTCCCCACCTGTGTGGTGAGAGCACACGGAGTACGCACCCTGCTTCTGCCTGAACTCCGGAGACAGAGCACGGCGTGAGGCTCCAGCCCCCAGGCCTGAACTCTGCCTGTCAGTTCTGCCCTCTGACTGGAGGCTGTGGATGCCCTGTTCTGGGAAGGTCAGTTCCCATTGCTGGGGGACTTGCCGGACAAGAGCCACTGGCTTCTAAGGGACATGAAGATTTTCCTAACTAAGAGAGAGTGGATGAAACACAGAAATGTGGAGAGAGAGGCCGGGGATGTTGCTCAGGGAGAGTGCTGTGCCTGGGAAGCTCGGTTCCCTGCTCAGGCGAGCATCCACCTGGCCGCCTCACCCAGGAGCATAGCCACAGTGTAATGGCTGGGGTCTGAGATGTCCCTCAAAGGCCCATGTCCTGGAGCCATGGGTCCTGTGCAGCAGCTTTGACAGTAATTGGAGGTCTCCAACTTCACTGAAAGATTCAGAGCTCATGGGTGCTGGGGTTGGTGGGTCTTTAGGAGGAGCATGGGTTCTTTAAAAGGCGGGGCCTCGTCAGAGGAACTAAGTTACTGAAGTAGTCTTTTGAAGGATACATTTCCCCCAATCCTTTGTGTGTGCTCCACACACCTTCTCTGTCGGGATGTGCCATGCCACCCACAACAAGACGCCATAGGAGCGCAATCTCTAAAGACAGGAACCGAATCAGCTTTTAAGCTGTTTTCCTCAAGGATTTTGTCACAGTGCGGGAAAGCTGACTCACAAATTCGGACACCTCATGGAGCCAGCCACCACTGGGTCCAGTCCGCTCTGTCTCCTCCCCCAGGTCTCCTAGTCCCTTCTTTATCTGGTGATATTTTCTCACATTCTCTCGCTCCCAGACTGTAAGCCCCTTGAGGGCAGGGAACCCCCAGCCCGGCACAGTGCATGTCTGCAATGGGATGAACTGGTACAAAGCTTACACACACGTTTTGTAGTTATCTGTTAACAGAAAGGGGAGGGGGGAGGCTTCAGAGGGGCAGGTATGGAGTGGTTACTGTCCCCTGTGACTTTTGTACCCTTGCCAAATTCACACCAGCCTCTCTCTGGGCTCACCGTGGGTGGCCGCCTCCGGTTTTCAAGCTCGGCCACCAGGAAACACTCCCTCAGGATGCTGTTCTTGGACCCGCACAGCACCTGTGTGAAGAGGGCCGGCATTGAGCTCGCTGCTCTGGGAATGGCTAGAGGCCAGGAAACAGCAGAGCTCGTGGGCTCTTGGAGACATTGCTCACTATAATAGAGTGGGAAGAAGGACAAATGGGGAAAAGGGCTGGGGCTGGGGGCCGGCTCGCCTCTGTACGTGAGACCCTGGGTTCCACGCTCGACATCACCAAAGAACACACTAGGAGCAGATGTTCAGATGCTGCAGCCCTTGTCTGTGGACTTGTGGGTGTATCTAGTTTTCTCTAACACGATGCAAGAGTTGTCCCCAGCCCAGCTTAGTGCTATGGAACAAACCAACCCTCGGACAATCAGTAAGAGGGTGGGAGTGAGGGACCGCCAAGGTGCGGTGCAGGGGGAGGAAACGGGGGTGGGGGGGACACGCAGCCTGGCCTCAGCCGTCTGGAGGGGGGTGGCTCAGAAACCGGAAGATGCTGGCTTTCAGGGGACAGACATGGTGGCATAAAATCAAACACTAGGGTTTGCATTATCTGGTCCTGCTCCATCAGTTTTCAAAATCATCTGTTATAAGAAAAGTGCACGCCCCTTTTATTCTTGTTTACAGATGGTACCTGGTGCCTTACACATGCTCAGTCCAAGCCCCAGCCTGTCTCTGTGTCCTGTCTTCGCCTCTTCTCATCTTTGACTCTGGTTTTTTTTCTTTTAGACAGTTTCACTAGATCGCTCAGGCTGGCCTTAAACTCAAGATCCTCCCATCTCTCCCCACCCCTTGAGTGCTGGGGTTACTGGTGTGAGCCACCATATCTGGAAGAACTCCTTAATTTAATAAAATTAGGACTATGAAAAAAAATGTGCTTGTATTTATCTAATAGAATGTCACAGGAAAATCTCTGTTGGTTTTCTTAGACAGGTCTGGTGTAGCCCTGGCTGGCTGAGAGCTCCCTGTGTAGCTGAGGAGGACTTCAAACTCCTGGTCCTCTTACCCTTGCCTCCCAAGTGCCAGGGAGGATTACGGACTGACATAATGCATAGATAAGAAAGTTCCAGAAATCCAAGAGCCGCCATTGATTTCTGTCATAGTCTATGTCCTCACCATTAAAACTATGTGGGATGAAGATTCAAACTGACCTCCTTCAGGTGTCTGTAAAGCAGGTCATTGTTTTTCTCCAAGAATCCTGTTTAAAAAAAAAAAAAAAAAAAAAAGTCCTAGTCATTGCGATGCCACACTGATGGATCGCTGAGCCACATCCTGATGGTGTCTGAGGTTGCATGGGGTTTCCCAGCCTTCTCAATACTGAGACCGGGGCTGGATCCCAGCAGTGAGCTGTGAGCTGTACTGTGTGTTAAGCATGGAGCGCCACCCAGGCCTCAACTCACGCTAGGAGCACGTCCCCCTAACTGCAACAATACACATCAGACAGAGCCAGACATCATGGGGGACACTCCCCTACATACCTCCAGACAGAGCCAGATATCATAGGGGACACCCCCCCCCCCATGTCCACATACAGAGCCAGACATCATGGGGGACACTCCTCTACATATCTCCAGACAGAGCTAGGCATCTGGGGAGACACCCTCCCTATATAATTCTAGAGTGCCGGATGCTCTAGGGAACAACTTCCCAGGCTGAGAGCCAGGTCCTCAGAGGGAATTTACAGCAGGCTGGTGTGTGATGTGTGGCCTTGAGCCTAAGTGATCCAGTAGCAATGACCTATGACCCACAGAAATGGGAGGGCACTGAGCCCCAGGGTGGCCAGCTGAGACCATGTGACTTAGGAAAATCAGCCCCACTGAGAAAGGCAAACGCCAGTGTCCTTTTCCACACCCTAGTTGGTTTTTTGGATTCATTTGTTTGTTGAGACAGAGTCCTACCATGCAGCTCCAGCTGGCCTGGAACTCGCTACATAGACCAGGCTGGCCTCGAACTCACAGAGATCTGCCTGCCTCTGCCTCCAGAGTGCTGGGATTAAAGGTGTAAGTCATGATGTCAGGCCTTTCTCCCTTGATTTTTAATTTTTTGTAAGCTGGGTCTCTTACAGCCTAGGTCGGCATCCAGCTCATCATGTAGCTGAACCTCCTGCCTCTACCCAACAGGCATTGAGATTATAGGCATTTATCAGCATGCCTGGTTTAAACAGTGCCAAAGACTGAACCCAGAGCTTAACACATGCTAGGCCACTACTCTACCCACTGAGCCACACCTCCAGCCTGACATCTTAATTTGTATCATTCAAAAACTGGCCTTAAGTGGTACACTCAGGAGTTGTAACACATGCCTTTGATTCCAGCATTCCCCAGGCCAAGACAGGCAAATCCCTGCAAGTTCCAGGCTAGCTAGGATTCTACAGTTAGACCGTGTCTCAAAAACAAACAAAAATCTTCGTTGGCTTGTAGCTAACCCAGGGATTGCATGATGTAAGTGAAACCAGCCACAAATGCTGTTCGTCAAAAAGCCATATAGAAAATGACTGATGCCGGGCGTTGGTGGCGCACGCCTTTAATCCCAGCACTTGGGAGACAGAGCCAGGCGGATCTCTGTGAGTTCAAGGCCAGCCTGGGCTACCAAGTGAGTTCCAGGAAAAGGCGCAAAGCTACGCAGAGAAACCCTGTCTCGAAAAAACCAAGAAAAAACCAAAAAAAAAAAAAAAAAAAGAAAATGACTGATAAGCAGCTTCTCAGATGGTGATTGTGAGTTCTCAAAACAGGCCTTTTTATTCTGGTAAAATGTAAGATTCACCACATTGTGGGACTCAGTGGGTGATGACTCTGGGTGACCTGAGTTTGGGATCCTCAGCACCCATGTAAAGTCCAAGTGTGGTGGCACAAGCCTGTAATCCTAGGACTGAGTGGGCAGTGAGCTCCAGGGTCAGTGAGAGCTTGTCTTAAAAAATGAGGTGGAGGGTGGTTAAGGACTCCTGACGACGACCTCCAGCCTCCACACGTGCACACACCCACACACGTGTGCACATCCCCACACATGGACATACACACAAAAAGAGACCATGGTAACTAAGTGCACAGTTCAGCACCTTTAAGGCCACCCACTTAGCCATCACCACCGGGACTTTGTAAACGTTCCAAGGCAAAAACCCTGTACCTGGAACCAGCCACTCCCCGGCCCGTTGTGTCTCTGTGGAGTTGATTCCTGTAGACCCCTCACTTGGGTCACACTTTGTGACCGGCTTCTTCTCTTTTGCATCTTATTCCGGGTCAGAATCTCCCTCCTGTCTAAGGCTGAGCTAAGTTCCACTGCGTATCCAGCGTGTTACATTGCTATTTGTCTACTCCTGTGGCTTCCAGCTCCTGGCTATATAATGAATGCTGCTGCCTCAGATCTGGGTGGACAAATGCATCTGCACCATGTTCCCCCAATTCTTTTACCCCTATACCCAGAAATGGTCAAAGCTCGCTTTTAATAGAACCTGTAGCTCAGGCAGAACTAAGAAGCCCAGTGCAGTTCCTGGCTCTGAGACACAAGGAGACACCATGAAGTGCTGTGAGCTCGGGAACAGTGGCATTCCTCACACCAAACCTGGGACCGTGCCTGCCCCGGGGGTAAACCCAGAGGATGTGAGTGGGGCCCAAGACTCCAGCATTCATCACTCAGATGAAAATACACAACGCAGAGGAGCATGTGTTCCGACCTTTGTAGGCAGATATTAAGGCCTCTCCAGAAGTACTGATAGGAAGTGTGGATCATGAGATCGCCTTGGGGGCGGGGCTAGGAGCAGAGAGTGACTTCCGTCTGTGCGCCCTGTACCATAGCTGGTTTCCAGCTTTACCTGACTGTCACTTTAATTCTGTAAACAAGATCAGGAGTCACCACAGAGCCAGCCTATTCTTAATTTGGTTTTTTGGGACAGGGTTTCTCTGTGTAGCCCTGGCTATCACTCTGTAGACCAGGCTGGCCTCGAACTCAGAGATCCACCTGCCTCTGGGCAGTGCTGGGATTAAAGTCGTGCGCCACCACTGCCTGGCTTTTAAAAGATTCTTAGTAACAAACTTTTTGGTGCTTTGAAAGATACCACTGATAAAGAGAAAGGTCAGTTCTCAGAACTGGGGAAAATATCGGCAAATCCTATATCTGACAAAAGGTCCAGTGTCCAGAATATATAAAGAACTCTCGAGATTCAACAATACATTTTAATGGGCAAAGTATCTAAACAGGCATTTCTTCAAGGAAGATATGCAAATGACTGGTATGAGGAGTGTTTGGCATCACCCACCTCTGGGAGAACCACAGGACAGCCTTCACACCCGCCCAGAGCGCGGCTGGCAGAGCATTATGGGTACTGGGCAGAATGTGGAGAAGGTAGGGCTGTGGTGGTGAGGAGCCTCCTCAGAACACTGAGTAGGGCACTTCCTCACTATCTACCCAGGAAAACGAAAGCAAGCCAGGTTATCCCAGCTACTCCAGGAGCCGAGGCAGGAAGATGGCAAGGTCAAAGCCAGCCTGGGCAACTTGTGAGACTGTCTCAATATTCTAAAACTTTCCATAAAGGGGCTGAGGGAATATCTCAGTGACAGGGCATCTGGAACTGCTGGGGGGATGGGAGTGTACAGGCATGTTCTGACTGTCAGTTTTCACCATGGCTAGAAGGATAAGCACCCTGAACGCTTTACCAAAAGATGAGCATAGACAGGCTTATCCAGAGAAAGGAATATTACTGAGCAGTGAAAAAGAATGGCAACGTGATAGAACCTTGAAACATTATACTAAATGAGGGAAGTCGGACTCCCAAAGACCACATGGGTGATTCTCCAGTCTATGACAGGAAGGCTGTGGAGTTAGAAAGTATATTACTTACTTAATTCTCTAGTACTGTGGGGGAGGGGTAGAGGGCGTGGGAAAGGGTAGTGTGTCCAAAAGGAAATTGAATGTACAGTTACACAAGTCTAAATACACTAAAACCCTCAAGTTGCACACGTTAATGGATGAACTACGCTGTGTATGAATACTTATTTAGTTTTTAAAAACTGGTGGTTTTATCTAAAATAATAAATAAAACAAGAAAAGCCTTTCATGTGGCATGCTTGAATGAAACACTAAGGAACTTTGGGGTGGCCACAGATAGTATTTCCTTGGAGGACCTGGTGACCAGCGTGCACACTCGGGCACCTGCGTGGCTGTGACTCACAACCTCCGCCACTCACCTTTGGTACTGTAGGTGACCTCCCCTGCGTAGTGCAGGAGGCGGAACTCCAGCCAGCCAATCCTCTTCCAGCCCTTTGGACCAGCCAGCTTCCTGCTGCAAGACACAAGCCACTGGACCCTTTCTCCACCTCTGCGGCAAGAGTGACAGAGACGTCCTGGGCCAGCTGCTCAGGGACATTGCCGTCAGCATTGACGCTGACTCCATGGAGGTTCCCAGTGAGCCTCGCTCCCTGCGTCTGGCTGTGTATCAGTTCTCACACTTAGAGCCTCCCTTCACACCTAAGCTAGTGAGGAAGAAAAACATGCCTGTGAGAGATATTCAAGTTTTGCTTTTTAAATAAAGTAACCTGGCGCTGGGGGCCTGTCTTTGTAGAACGCTTGCCCGGCAAGCGCGAAGCCTTGGGCTCCCTCAACAACAATGCAGGGGGTTGGGGTTATTTTTTAATTTTGTGTTGATGGGTGTTTTGCCTGCATGTATGTCCGTGTACCGCATTTGTGCCTGGTGCCTGCTGAGGCCAGAAGATGGCGTTGGATGGCCTGGAACTGGAGTTAGAGACAGATGTGAGTCACCATGTGAGTGTTGGGAACCAAATCTGAGTCCCCTGGAAGAGCAACAAGTGCTCTTTATCTTTTTAGCCCCATTTTTTTAAAGAAATAATAATAATGATAATAATAATAATAATAATAATAATAATGAGGTTGGGTGTGGTAGCACATGACTTTAATCCCAGTACTCAGGAGGCAGGAGGATCTTTGTGAGTCTGAGGCCAGCCTGGTCAGCATAGTAAGCTTCAGGCCAGCCAAGGCTACATAGTGAGACCCTGTCTCAAAAATAAGGAAGAAGGAAAGGAGGAGGAGGGGATCCAGTGAGATGGTTCAGTGGGTAAAGGTGCTTGCCACCAAGTCTGATGACCGTAAGTTCGAACTCAGGGACCTGCCTAGTGGAAAGAGAGAACTGACTTCCCCAAGTTGTCCTCTGACCTCCACACAATGTGGTAAGTGTGTTCACGGGCATTCTCACTCACGCAAACAAGTAAATTAATATATATATTTTCAAAAGGTATGGTAAATAGTTCATTTTGCAAAATACTTGCTGTACAAGCATTAGACCCGAATTTGATTTTTTTAAAACCCAGGGTTTAAAAAAAAAAAGCCAAGGTTGATGGTGTGAACCTGTAACCTCAGCCCTAGGGAGTTGGAGACAAGCTGGTCCCTGGAGCTCACAGGCCAGTCAGCCTCATCTAATGGACAGACCCTAGTCCCAGTGAGAGGCCATTTGTGACTGTGCTCAGTCCGTTGGCCACGCTCACTTCATTTGCATATACAGCTTCATCCACGTGTCTCTCGGGTCTGACAGGTTTCCTGCAGATGACAACTTCTGTGGACACTCACAGAGCTGCTGGGTAGGTGTGGTGAGACCCCACTTTGCAGAAGCAAGGCTCCAATGCAGAAGAGGTTGCTCGTCCACTCAGTCAGCGGCCACGCTGGGACAAGGACTCAAAGCCAGGTTTTTGTTTTGTTTGTTGGTGCTGGGGAATGAATCCAGGTCTCTGACTGGCCAGGAACTTGTTATGTAGGCCAAGCTGGCCTTGAACTCAGATCCTCCTACCTCTGCCTCCCAAGTTTGAGTTTAAGGGAATGCCTAACTCCTGTTTCTAGACCCTGTTTAAGTTAGAATTTGAATTTCCTTTCTGAGCCATTGTGAATGCTTTTGATCGGCATGGGGCTTACGTATAAATGTGAACATCCAGGGCCCGTAGAGATGACTCAGAGGTTCCCAGCACCTACATAGGATGGCTCACAACCGCCCATAACTCCTACATGTATGTGCATGTGCACGCGCGCACACACACACTCGCTCCCTGCTGCACAGTCACACTATTCATTTTTATTTTGCCAGTACTAGAATGAAGCCCGGGGCTTTGCATATGCTGGGTTGAGCTACAGCCCCATCCCCAGGTTTTTCTCATTCGTTTCTCCATTTTAAGGTCTTTCAGTGTGGCCCAGGCTGGCCTGAACTCCCGATTCCCTGTCTCAGCCTCCTGAGCACTGGAATGGCAGGGCTGTATCCCTGCATCTGGCTGTCCCTACTGTCCCCAAATTGTTCAGAAAGACCATCTCACACCTGCACCACACATGAAATGTAACCACCGCCGAACAAAGCAGGACAGACACTCCACTTGGAGTTCCCGTCAGTCTGATTTCTGCTAACGAGGGCATGCTACTTTTGTATATGAGGTCACTGTGCTGTGTGTACGCATGTGTGCGGAGTGGGTGAACATATGTACATGGTAGGCACAAAGAGACCCGAGGAGGACAGACACTGCTGTCCTTCTCTGTCACCCTACGCCTTATTCTTTTAGGTAGGCTGGAGCCAGCAGGCTGCGGCAATCGTCCTTCCACAGCCCTGGGGTTACAGGTGAGTGAAGCCATGCCCAGCTTTTCATGTGGGTGCTGGGATCTGAACTCAGGTCCTCACGCTTTCCCAGCAAATGTTCTCACCCACCGAGCCGTCTCTACAGCCCCCAAGTACTTGGACTTGGACACAGGTCCAAGAAAGACGCCATAGCCTGCTCCCCGCGGGCCAGCCCCCCAGATGAAGTACGCACGTTTGGAAGTGCGCATGCTTGCCCACTTTCTCTTCCAGCTTCTCCAGGAAACTCAAGTCTGTAGCGGGACCTGGACGGATGCATTCTTCATCCTTTCAAAGGAAAAGACACCTCAGCTGCGCACTGTGGCATATACCGGCCAAAAGCTAAGTGCATTGTCTCCAGCTGTGGTTGAAGGTTCTAGATTAAATTCCTGTCACCTCGCATGAGACCGGTGCACCTCTGCGAGGAAGGGGTTACCATCACGTGTGCTTGGACCCTGGGGCTGGCTGAGGGAGCCTCCGCCCCAGAGAGACTGGAAATGTCACACAGTGACTCTCCTGCATCTGGCTTGTCCGGTTTCCGTCCCCATCTCCCTACTAGCCTTTCCTTTCCAGGCGGGGCTTTGCTGTGTATCCAGGCTGCCTCCAACTCCCGCTTTAGCCCTCCCAGGGCTGAGAGCCTATGTGCTCCACCAGCACAGGGTCCAACCTGTGTCTGTCCATTCGTCCGTCTGTCCATCTGTCTTTCCTTCCTCCCTCCTCCCTCTTCCCTCTCCTCTTTCTCTCTTCTCCCTTGCCTCTAGTTGGGATCTCAACATTTAGCTTGAAGTGGTCTCAAACTCATAATCCTCCTGCCTCAGCCTCCTGAGTGTTGGAATGACAGGCATGTACCACCACACCCCAGTCTGACTCATTTTTCTGTCCCTTCTTCCTCCCTCATCCCTTAGTTAGTGTCTTAATATGTAGCTCAGGCTGGCCTCCAGCTCATGATTCTGGAATGCTGGGATGGCAGGCAGGCCCCACCATGTCTTGCTCTGGCCATAGTTTTGGACTTCCTGAAGACACTTGAGGTTGCCGTGGCAGCTTATGTAAACACTCTGAACTGATCGTCAAGGGTCAAGAAGAACCGCACGCACCATGCAGAGGCCTCATGGAGTGAAAGCGGCTGAGCCTGAACTAGCGCATTTCTCAGTCCCTGTGTGTGTGGTTCCTCAGCAATGATACATACTACTTCACTGCCCATCGTAAACACTCGCCTGTGTACACAAACACACACACACACTTTGAGACATCCCATTCTGTAGCCTAGGCTGTTTGGGAACTTAGTATGTAGTCCAGACTGGCCTCAAACCCACGGCAATCCGCCTGAGTTGCTGTGGTTACACGGGTCTTCCTCTGCCCCTTTCAAGCCCTGGGAACATGTGTCCATCTGTGGCAGACACCCAATGTGGGGGGAACCAGCCCCCACTTTACGACCAGGGTACTCGAGCAGGGCGAAGTGGGAAATATTTAGATAGAGATACCTAGACAATGAAGAGAAACACAGGATAGCCTCGGGAGGGCCTGGGTCAAGACCCACGGCCCCTTCTGTCTCCACTAAAGGGCTTTTAAAGGAATGCCAAGGGGTGGAGCAAAAGACACACCACCACCCCCAGCACAGCCCAGTGCAGACTATCCCAAACACCTGGTGACCATGCACATGGTCCAGCCATCCCCTAATGCAGCCCTGCTGGGTAAAGCAAGCTCAGTCTCACTAGGAAACCTCTGTGGACTCCCACACCAGTGAAGGAACTGGGCCATTGTTTTCTCACCAGAATAGACATGATCCCTCTGTGTCTCTCTTCGACCAAGTCACAGATGATCTTGTTGTTGAAGTACTGAACAGGCTCCCACTAAAAGGACGAGAGGGAAGAGCTCTCCCAGCATGCACAGGGGCATCGAGCACATTGGTTTGACAGGGATTTTCCAAATACTTTCTCAAAACCTGATTTTCATATCCAACCTGAAGAATTACATTTTGGGGGGCTGGAGAGATGGCTCGGCAGGTAAAGGTGTTTGCCACACAAGCCTGACACCCTTAATTCGAACCCTGGAACCCATGTAAAGGTGGAGGAAAGAACCGACTCCGGGAAGTTGTCCTGTGTCCTGGCATGTGCATCTACACACACATCATGCAGACGCACACACAAAACCGAAAGTTAAAAATCCTTAAATGATACTTTCTAAATATCCCAAGTATCTTCCTAGGGAAGAATTAAAGTCCTCAATCCAGGAACTACCCAGTGAGATGACACTTCCCAAATGAATGAGGAGGGGTCGGGGTGGAGCTGGGGCTAGAACACGTCACCAGTGTGTTCAAAGCCCTGGCGGGGGGGGGGGGGGGGCTACTGCCAGCCCTGTGCCCTCCTGTCTGCCCGGCCTTCCCTCCCTCCCTCCCTCCCTCCCTCCTCTCTGAGCCACACACTCAGTCAATTTCAGAACCACATGCAATGCTCACCTCGATGCCTTCGGTTTCATACTCGGCCTGCTCGGCCTTCAGCGTCCTCTCTATGAGCAGCTGCTGCAGCTTCTCGTTGCAGTAGTTTATACAGAACTGTTCGAAACTAGAGACACGGGGGATTTCGATCATGCAACGAAACATGCAACGAAACATGCACCGGCCGCGCAGCTAGGCCAGGCACAGCCAGACCACCTCTTGGTGAGTACACACAGCTCCTATCTACAGAGCGGTCCGCTAATAAACGATGGATCAGGTGGGAACAGGGTCAGGTGGTTTATGGTTCTGCTTCCGGGACAGCGTTGGAGCGGCCAGGGATGCGGCCTGTGGGTGGAGCACTTGCCTAGTGTGTGGATTGAGGACTGTAGTTCTAGGGTCAGGAAAACTAATTCCAGCTCCTTAACCATGGCGTAAACTCTGACTAAAACCACAAAGAGGAAAACACAGCAGGCAGACAGCGGCAACTCACCCGTTCTTGTCAAAGACTTCGAAGCCGTAGATGTCCAGCAACCCAATCACAGTCTTTTGGGTGAAATCCTAGTGGGGAAAAAAAAAATGCATGCCTTTAGCTGCTAGTACTGCAGTTTGGGCCATCCATGTAGCTTCCAAAACCTCATTTAAACATTTATTTTTAGTGTGTGTGTCTGCCACCTGTGTGCAGGTGTCCACAGAGGCCACAAGAGGGCGTCAGATCCCCTGGAGCTGGTGAGCTGCTTGACGTGGGTCCTGGAAACCAAACGGGTCCTCTGCAAGAGCAGCAAGTGCTTTTAACCACTGAGCCATCCTTCTAGCCCTTACCTAAAGGCTCTCGTGTTGAAACTTAATCCCCACAGTGAGGCTTTAAGAGGAAACTAAACTTGACTGTAGAGTTTGGAGGTAGGGGGAGAGCTTTAGGGGGTCATCAGCTAGATAAGAACATCAGAGTAGAGCCCCCGTGGCCCGCTGCTGCTGACTCCCCAGGGAGAGAGAGAGAGAGACACCAGAGCAGACGCATAGAGCGTCTCCTCTCTTGCCATGTGGTACTCCTCCTCATCATCATCATCATCAGAGTAATGGAAAACGGACTGATTCAGCTAGGTTTGTCATTTTGTAATACTTGAAGCCATGTTGTTGTCCCTGAGGTTGGGACTCAGTGACAAAGCCCACGGCTCCTCCTGCCTCTTTCTTCAGCAGCTGCTCACAGGGTAACCTCGGGGGCCTGTCAGCCGGCTCCTCCTGCCGGCTCCTCAGCCGGACCTGCCTGTGGTTTGTCTAGGCCAGCAACACATGTCTTCCGCTTCACATCATGGCTTCATGTCTGTCCAGCCTCCCAAGTGGGCATTCAGATCCAAAACCAACAATGAAAAGTAACCTACAAACTGCCAAGGAAGTGCTTGCCCAGGTGAGAGGGGACAGCCACATGGATGCCATTTTATACAGGCATGGGGGCAGACACCCCACAATGAGGTTCTGGGTTCCGTGTTTCTCCCCAAAGTCTACGTGTCAGAAATATCTTGCGATGCATGTTATCGGTACTTGTAGGACAAGATCCTGAAGAGGGGCCACCAAGATGAAGAAGCTCACCAGCACATCGTGCCTCCCTATGGGATGTCCTCCGCCACATCAGGGTGCTGGAGGAGACGACACCAGATCCAGCATCGTGCTCTCAACCCCCCAGCCTCCAGAACCCTGAGCTAAGTAAACGTCTACACTTTTCCATCACCCAGCTCGTGGAGCAACAGAGAATGTGCTTGTTATTATTAATTTAAAGATTTATTTAATTTATGTGTATGTGTGCATGTACACGTGCACATGTACCACATATATTCAGGCACACAGAGGCCAGAACTGGTCATCTGGGTCCCCTGGAACTGGAAATTACAGGTGGTTGTGCGCCAACCATTGTGGATGCTGGGACTGAACTTGTGTCCTCTGCAAAAACAGTAGCATTCTTAACTGCTGAGCTATCTAGCACCATGTATTATTTTTAGCTGGACACAGTGGGCGCTTCTGTCTGAGTGGACTGAGATGCTGCCTCCCTGGTCTGTATTCTGCACCCTAGGCTTAGAGTCATGCCTCAGTGTCTGCCTTTAGATAAACTCCCATCTTACTGGATTCCACTTAAAAAGGGAACTTAACCTAAGCAGGAGTTTGGGGATCCGCTGCATGTTCTTAGACATATTAAAATTCTATGTCTGTATGAAGCTCCTGTGGGCATGCAAATCCATCTGGTATACCACAGGTGCTATGGATGCTAGACTTTGTGAAGGATTGCCAAGCCATATGGTATGTACGCCTGTTAGCCTACTGTGTGCAGGCACTGGAAGACCCAACACGATGTTACCCCTGCCCATAAGGAGCTTACGCTCCACCCTTCACAGCCACTTTACTATGGGGACTGTAAGACATCAGCACTTTGGTGAGACCAAGACATGCCACCCATGTTAACCCACCTTGTTGACTAGGGAGGAATTGATTTTATTGACCAGCCAAGTAAACGTCCGTCCGTAAACGGCCTTTGCCATGGCATCTCTAGCGTAAACGGAGAGTTCTACTGTCAGTGGGCATATCACCTGGAAGGAAGGGCAAGGTACGCGTTACAGACAGGACAAGCCCCGCCCGACCCTCAGTGGTCACGCTAGTCTTCGATGGTGACTGAGCAAAGAATACAAGTTAGGAGACCGGGACCCAGACACAGCCCTGCCATCCTGGTGTTTGCAGGCTCAGCTTGGTGCAGAGTTGGGAGCACTGACCAAACACACCAAGAATCACACCAAGGAAAGCCATGGGGCAGAGTGACAGGTGCCACAAGGAGAAAGGTGAGGTCGAGGCATGTGATCAGGGAAGGGGCCGTGATTCAGGGCTCTGGGGGCTAAAGGATGAAGAACAGGGAAGGGCATTCCAGCAGAGGGAACAGCATGTGCAAAGGCCCCATGAAGGAGCACCATGTACAAAGCATGAGCTGGTGTGGCTGTGTAGCGGGAAGGGGTGGGGAAGAGGGACGAGGGGTGGGAGGGGGGATGATTAATGGGGGGTGGAGGAATGGGTGTGGGGAGATGGGGCTGGGACCCTGGCAAGAGCTGAACCACTCAGGGCCTGTTAGGCTGGGTTTGAGGGGGTGTTACCCACAGCGGACACCAGAGCGCTACCGTCTGAGTCAGGCAGTCATGGGTGGGGGACAGAGATCTCCCCAGTGCCATTTTCACCTCCTCTGTTTTGGCTTCAATCTTCCTGTGGGTGAGAGCTTCCAGGAGAACCGCCGGGCAGACCCCCAGGAGCTACGGGAAAGAATTTGGTCGTCCCTTGGTGACTATGAAGAGCCTGTGTCCCCTCCAGGTCCAGGGTCCCCTCCAGGTCCAAGGTCCTCCACCCTCGTCATTGTGCTTTAGAGAGGAAGGGGCCTCACTGAACCCACTATGTGCTGCACCCCCTGTCATCTCAGGGGGCCAGAGACAGGGTGATGCCAGCTCAGGGCCAGCCTAGGCTGTGTAATGAGATCTTATCTCAAAACCAAAAGAAACAGAAGCAAGTTCAGTGGTCGCTGCTCCCTCTAACCCTCCTAACTGGCACTAGCAAAAGAATGTGGTGCTGGCCATGTGGGCTGCTGTGGGCACCTGGGGGCCGGGCTCCCCACTCCACTGCTCTTCAGGAAAGGAAGGTCACCTTGGCAATCCACTTGATTTCGTGCGTGTCGGGAACGCTGGCACAGCCTTGCTTGTCCTCCTTGAAACAGATGTTGCCCAGGTGTAGGACACTGGCGATGATCCCAAAGAGGTTCTAGATATGTAGGCAGGCAGGGGACAGCGACAGAGGGGTCAGGAGCACCTCTGTGACAAATGGCATTGAGACGTCTCCTACCCTGAATCCCTGCCCAGTTCACAGAGCCAGCTGCCTCCTCCCTAGGAATGTGCCCTGGTCACTTCCGGTATTAATTATCTTAATGAGGAATGGGGGCTGGAGGAGAGCCTCTCTCAGCCCCCAGCACAAAATATAAATACATAAACATTTTATAAAAGCAGTTTGTAAGCCAGGTGTGGTGGTGCCCACCTTTAATCCCAGCACTGGGGAGGCAGGCAGAGGCAGGTGGATCCCTGTGAGTTTGAGGCCAGCCTGATCTATAAGGCCAGAATAGCCAGGGCTACTACACCAAGAAACCCTGTATACAAAAACCAAACCCAAACAAAACACCCTTCTTAAAAATCAGTTTATAAAATAACAAACTCCCAGCTAGCAGGGGAAGTGTATGCCTGTAACTCCAGCACTTGGGAGGCTGAGGCAGCCTGAGCTACTTAGCAAGACCCTGTCTCAAAACAAACCAACCAGTCTCACAGGTAAGCCATTCAGTTTTCAAACAGTGTGTCTCAAATATTATCATTTTATAAAACTACATTTTGGTCCTTGAAAGATGAACAGATTTATAATCAGAACAGAAAATCAAAAGACAAAATTCTAGTGTTTACCCATGATGCAATTTGTTTCAAAATTGAAGAGTAAATGAAGAATAAATGTGCAAGCCCAGTGGATCTAAGTCGAGACTGAACTTAACCTGGAGGAGGGACCATGTCACCTCCCTCTACACTGGAGAAACTCAAGCTGACAGGAAAGAGGCAAATGCCCACTTTTTATTTGACCAGGTTATGACTGATCTTTTAAATTGTTTAATATGTGAGGCAGATTTACATTAAATACTCTTCACTATTTTTCTCAAAGTGCTTGCATTACAATATGTCCTATATTTTACTCTATGCATGTTCACCTGTGGGCATGTCCATACGTGTGCGCATGGGTGTATTTGTGTGCATGGAACAGGTGTTAGCTCACAGGCATCATGTCCACCTTTTATTGGTTTATTTATGTTTACCAGTATCTCACTGATCTGGAACTTACCATAGGAGCCAGGCTGGCTGGCCAGTGAGCCCAGGGACACCCTTCCTCTCCCCGATCACTGCTGGGATCACAGGTGTGCGCCATAACACGTGGCCTTCTTTTTTTAGGGGCTGGAGAGGTGGCATGGTGGCTCTGAATACTTGTTGCTCTTACAGAGGATCTGGGTTCTTTTCCCAGCACCCATATGACATCTCTCAAGCATCTGTAACTCCAGATCCAGGGGATCTCCCGCCCTCTTTTGGCCTCAGTGGGCACCAGGCACGTATGCAATGTACCGACATACATGCAGGCAAAACACTCAAACACATAAAATACATCTTAAAAAAAAAAGATTTTTTTATTATTTAGCACTGGGTCCGCTGGACCTGGAATTATGAGTGGTCCCCAGCCACACGACATGGGTGATGTTGCGAGAGCCACAGTGTTCTTAACTGCTGAGCCATCTCTCCAGCTCCTACACCTGGGTTTTGATGCGGGTTCTGGGGATAAAGCACTCTGCCGACTGCACCGTCCCCAGCCATATCCCAGGTCTTTACCTACCGACTGCACCATCCCCAGCCATATCTGGGACATGCTTATCAGTTCCTCCAGCCCTGTCTCATGCCTTTCTTTGCTGAGTCCAGTAGTCCTGCAGTGACCAAAACCCCAAGAACACAGGGCCTTTACCTCAAGATCAGCTTCCGTAAAGTCGATGACAGAAAAGGCATTGGACACAGTTTTCCAGTCGTTCCTGTCGTTGATAGGTGACTCTCGGGCACAATGACCCTATGACACAGTTGGATCCGTTAGTGCCATTTTAAGGACAGTTGAACATGCCTCTCGGGCACAATGACCCTATGACACAGTTGGATCCGTTAGTGCCATTTTAAGGACAGTTGAACATGCACACACCGGTTCCTAACGTGGTTTTCTGATCCCGCAGAACCCACTTCTGTAACGTCCCGAACCGTAGAGGTTTTAAACCACCTCACAGAGGTCTTTTCAGTTTTATTTGGCATTTTATCTTCAAAAATCCCTGTCCCGAGAAACTTCCAAAGCTCGTGGACCGTATTTTCAGGACCTGTTTTAAAACACGTTTCCTTTGTGCTAATTGGAAGGTGTTTGTCTAAAAGGGATCGGCCGAAGCATGCAAAAAAATAATAGTGCTTAAATTTGGATGATGGCCCTGATGAGCTTCGGATGTTCAGAAAAAAAAAAACAAAACACCCTCACTGTAGAGTTAGACTGGGGGCCGCCGCGTTGAAGGAGGGGAGGATGTACACTTTACAGACTGACAGACAACATTCAGTGCTTGGCGGCAGAGATGAGATCAGACTTCTCTATCAGCTCTGAGTGTTGCCTTTTCAATAACAGACCCGCCAACGTCACAGTTTTTATTACACATATTTATTTATTGTGTGTGTATGTATGTAAGTATGTATGTATGTATGTATGTATGTATGTATGTATGTATGTATGTGTGGGCACACGCATGCCTGGGTGTATGTGTGCAGATCAGAATCAGGTCCGTTCCTCCTCCATGTGCAATCCGGGGATAGAACTCAGGTCATCAGACTTTGAGGCAAGTGGCTTTACCCATCAAGACATGTTGCTGGCTCAGCAACGTGGCAATTTAAAGAGGAAACAGCGTAGACATTTTAAAAATTACTTTGCATTTGGGTACAAGGTGTTCCCAGTTTGCTGGTTACCTTATCATCTCAAAATATGTCTGTATTGTACATAGCATTCACCAGAGAATCAGCCAGAAAAAAATTCACAGTTTTAGAAAACAGAGTTCCATGTCTGTGAGTTCTGTGTCCTCACGTTCAACCAAAAATTTTCAGATAAGTTATGTTGCAGTGAGCACGTGCAGACTTCTCTTGTTATTATTCCCCTAAATGGTTTACAGGGTAACAGTGTTTGCTTATTGTGCCTGTGGACATGTGTTTGTGTGTGCACATGACTTCATGTCTGGGCATGGAGGTCAGAGGTCAATGTCTTTCTTGATCACCCTCCATCTTATTTTTTGAGACAGGGTGTCTCACTGATCCTGGCGCTTACTGATTTGGTTAGTGAAGGAACACTAACATGTGGCTCTGACAGGCCTTGTCCTTCTCCATTCCCTCTGCCTTGCTAAAACATCATTAGACTACTTTCCTAAAGCTAGCCACCAAGGTCCATTCTCTTATTTGGCCACTTCCTCCTCCTGAGGCTGACTACCAAGGTCCAGCTATCAAAGTATTGAAGTCCAGCAATCAGAAGACCCCTTTGGCTCACCTAATTAACATGCCCAGTTAAAATGAAACACCTCATCCTAACTGGGGGTTTCCTCCTTTACCTTTATAAACCATCATTTGCCTGTGGGCCACATCTGTCTCCCCTCTATCCAGAGGCAGTCCTCTGTCTGACCCCCAGCCCTCCGAGACAAATATCCCTGCCCCCTTTCCCTTCTCCCCCACCCTCTGTCTCCTCTACCACTGCACCCTAGCCCATCCCAACACAGACCTCCCCCTTTTCCCTTCTTAAAAATCACACCTGCAAGGTCTGAGTCAGCAGCCACATTAACTTCTCTCCCCCGCTTAATAAAGGGTCTCTCGGTGAGAACAGGTGTTTGGGTGTGGTTTGTGCCTAATCTGGGGTCTGAGAGGAAGCCTCTGCTGTGCAGGAGCCCCCTTCAGTTAGCCTGGCTGGAAGTGAGTCTCAAGGGTCCCCTCTTTTATCTCTGCCTCCTCACTTTTGACATGGATGCCAAGGATTCAAACTGAGGTCCTCACACTTGTGTGGCAAGCACTTTGCTGACTGAGCCGTCTCTCCAGCCCCTATAACTTCCCATAGCAGCATTTGTATTGTATTTGGTCATGCAAAGGACCTGGAGACACCTCAGTATACACGGGAGGATGCGTAGGTCATATGCCAACACTTGGCCATTTTACACGAGACTTGAGCATCCTTGGATGTTGCCACCCATGAGGGGTCCTCGAATGGATCTCCATGGAATCTGAGCAGCTGTCCCTTCCCACAGGACATCTTTTCCTGCCCTCTGCAGGCCAAGCGTTTGCAGATCTGTCCCTTTGAGTCACACAGCTTGTTTAGAGCAGTGCAAACTGCTGATCATGTCCCCGACGTGGTGGGGCACCAGGAAACGGATTAAAAAAAAATACAAAACAAACACATGCTGGCAAAGCCAGTGGGCCATATGGGTCTGATTGAAGCAGTAGGGCCAGGAAAAGAAATCTATAAAAATAAAGGGCTGTGTGTGTATGTGTTTGTGTCTGTGTGTCTCCAAGAAAGAGATACGATTCTCAAAGGGAAGACACATGTTTGGGGAAGTGACTAAGGTTTCTGTCACTTCACTCTTGTTCCAATCAGTCCCTCCTGGCCATGCACCAATGATGACACAGATGTGTGGGTCCCTGTGAAAACCAGGTCCTTAAAAGGAAATGCAAAACAAACCCAAATCAGCCGCTGTGTTCCGAGAACCAGCTGTGGGCTTATCAAACATAGGACGATGTTAGGAAACTTCTTTCCATCTGGCTTTGCTTTTCCAAGTCGTTCCCGCTCTTCTCCTAAGCGTTCAACACAATGCTGGTCCTCATTTTACAAAAGCTTTGCTCTCTCCCTCACCTGCATTCCACATGGCTGCCTCTGTACAAAGCCAGGCCCAGTGAGAAGGAAAGGAAAAAAAAAAAAGCTTTGGGCAAAGAAAGGTGCTAGTCACATCAAATGCTTCACACAGCTGGGTATCTCGGAACCCAGGCCCAGGCTGCAGAAAAAGTAATGCATCAGAGTTAAACTCTGAACAGCGCTAGCTCCCAGGGCCGGTTCCCAGGGCTGGCCTGAGCTCTCTTCACTTTGCAGTGGAGCACTCTCGCAGTGGCAGGTGGGGAGCTGTAGAGAGTTCTTTTCAGATTGGTGGATGGGGCAGAGGGAGACAACCGTGCCTGTCACACCTACACCAGCAACTCTCACCTTGACTGTGTGCCACATCTAAGGGGAGTGTGAGAGTGTGTGTGTGTGTGTGTGTGACGCTGGCACTGAAAACCAGGACCCTGTGCATCCTCGGCAGGTCCTGGACCACTGAGCTGCATCCTCAGAACATGGAAGGTGACATCGTAACAGCTCTGGCAGCCCCAGCCCACCCTGGAAGGACCAAATTTAAACATCTGAAGGTTGACTCCAACATGTTTGTTCACCAAGTTGGCGCTGAGTTTCAAACCCAGGGCCTCGTACATATGAGGCCAGTGCTCTACCTCTGGTGGTGTTCCCTCTGTTTCTAAGACGGTTCAACCAAATCTCATTTCTACCAGGAATTAGACATTGGTTTGCTTTCCCAAGGTGAGATGGCTGTCAGTCACGAGAGAAGACGCATTAGCTTGCTTGTGACAGGTGTCATGCAGGAGAGTACAATCGGAACAGCAAACGCCCCTGGCCCCCTCCTCCCCCTCCCGAGGGCCACCAAAGCCAGGCACTGGTCCTTCTAACCTGTGAGAGGTATTTGTACAGCTGGGGGTCCTGCTCAAGTCCCAGGGAGGTGAGGCGCTCCACTTCCCCACCCGCCAGCAGCTGGTAGAAGATGTGGAAATTCCGCTCCCCGTGGTTTTGATAGACGACTCGGGATTTTTCGATCAAGTAACTGATGATATGCCCACCTACGGGGATACCCTTCAAAACAAAAAAATGCAGGGTGATGGCTATGACAAGTCCCCTCCCACTGCCGACCTGATGAACAGCAGTGGTCTAGCTCAGGGTGGTTTTCTTCATTGGTGGGATGGGGGGAGTCTCAGTAGCAGACTGGCTTCAACTTTACTGTGTAGTCCAGGCTAGCCCTGAACTCACACGTTTCCTGCCTCATCTCCCAAGCGCTAAAATGACAGGAATGCACTTTCATGGTCAACTCAGAAGCCTTAAAATGTGAATGAATAACCATCTCCCTGGGTCAATGATTGACATTTCCTCGGCTCCTCTGGTCTTTGCCCACTCCGAGGTCAGGAAGGTACTTTCTCTGCTTATTTTAAAGTTTAATGTTTCAGACTATGGTCCATCATGCCAATTTTAAGGTAACTTAACATTTGTATTTATTAGTATGTGTATGTGTGCGCAAGCAAGCATGCACATGTACCATAGCATACATGTGGAGGTCGGAGAACAACTTCCAGGATTTCATTGTTCCCTCCTTCCACCATGTGGGTTCTGGGGATCGAGCCTGGGCCATCGTGTAGCAAGTGCTTGTACATACCAACTCATCTTGCCAACCCACACCGTTTAATTTTTGTATATGGTGTGAGGTAAGGGTCAAAGGTCTTCTAAAATCATTATTAACACTTAGTGTCAATAAAAGCATCATTCATTGGAAAGATGGCGTCATCCTTACTGAATCTCAGTGGTGATTTTAAATAGATATTTTTTTTAAAGCATGTTGTAGAGACAGCCCACTTCTTGCTCTTCCAAAAGGGAGTTCAAATCCTAGCACTCTGTCAGACAGCTCACAACCTCCAATAACTCCAGCTCCAGAGGACCCGACACCCTCTTCTGACATCTGTGGGCACCTCCACACACATAGCACATGCTCACATACATAAACATAGATTTTAAAAAATTAAGTAATTTTTTCACTTTTGTGTATTTGTGTATGTGGCAGGAGGGCGAGGACACGTCCCCTCAGCTTGGGTGTGGAGGTCAGAGGATCTCTCATCTTTAGGAGTCCGTGGGTCCTGGGGTTGAACTTGGTCTGCCTAAGTGATAAGTGAGTTTACCCTCTGAGCCATCCCCCAGTTCCACCTCACTCTCATACTAATTTTGAGACTCCAGTGAGTTACCATAGTTCTATGTCTTCACGGACAAGAATCATATCTGACAATGTGGGGTGTGAGCAGACACATGGATGGCGAGGAACCCCCACACATGACTGCTGGGGTTCACAGGTGAACCCATTAGAAGATGACAGATTGCACCAAGGATAGGCTCCTGTGTAGGGAGGCTCTTGTCACATGATCCAGAGTACAGCCAAGTGCTGTGGTGCACAATCCCGGCACTCAGGAGGCCGAGGCAGGAGGGTAGACAATGGATTTAAAGCCAGTCTAGCTAGGCTCTGTTGTAAGTTCTAGGCCTGTCTGGGCTACAATGTAAGGCGTTACATTGTGCATTATATATTTTATGCCTGGCTTTCCTCAGTCAACATGATACATTTGAGAAATCTATTTGCTGTAGGCAAAACTATCCTCTTAAAAAATTATTTAGTGTGTGTGTGCATGTCCAGCCAATTATTATTTTTAATATCTTTAAGGCCGGGTGGTGGTGGCGCACACCTTTAATCCCAGCACTCATGAGGCTGGTCTACAAAGTGAGTTCCAGAACAGGCTCCAAAAGCTACACAGAGAAACCCCGTCTCAAAAAACAAAACAACAACAACAACAAAAAAGTAATAATGAAGACAGTGTGGATATCAAGAGGAAAGGAACAGCTACTGTCAAGCATGGAGAACAGAGAGACCCCACATATTCCTGTCACAAAGTCACCACTATGGGGCCAGTAGATGGCCAGCAGATAACGTTACCTGTCACTAAGCAAGATGGTCTGAGTTCAATTCCCAGAACCCACACGGTAGGAGGAGAGAACCGGCTCCTACAATCTGTCCTCTGACCCCCACACTCACGTGGTGGTGCATGTGACCCCTGCCTTGAGAATCAGCTGCATGCAGCTGTGATTGCAGGAGCCAGCACCCTGGTAACCCTGGGACTGGTAGATCTTGTTGGGCCAACTTCTGGCTGCTGGGAGTTTCTACATCTTGCTCTGAGTGGTAATGCACCACGGACAGATATATATATATATATATATATATATATATATATATATATATATATATATATATATGAAAAATGCACTGAGCTGACATTTTCAGTGGATATGTTCAACTTTGATTTAAAAAAAAAAAAGTCTGCAACCAAGCAGAGGCAGGAAATATCTTTCCAAGTCTACGTACATGCTACCACAGCAGCTCATGGACCAATTTCTGGGAGGCCCTGAGGTAGCCAGACTAAACCGCTACTCTGCAACCCCGGACACCTGCTGCTCCCTAGCCTGCCTCTTTGCCACTTGGAATATATGTCTGTAAGAGGAGTATGTACTCATATACAACAGATGCACTTTAATTGCATGTGTAGCACCACCTCATTCATTTTTTTCATTCATTCACATACTGCTCATGGCTACCTTCAAGCTACAACAGACAGCGTTTTGATTGAGGCTGTCTGATCCAGAGTGGAAGATATTCCCTACCCTGCCCTACCTGAGAAGGCTGCATGTCCCTTCATGCAGACCCCACACCTGCACAATGTGTTGTTTACTTTGCATTTGTTTTATAAAAAAAAAATGGCAGCCTGTCCATCCCCAGGGCCCACCTGTGTGACACCAAGCTGTGGTATGTCTGTGTCACCTCACTGTGCAAGCACACCCCATGTCAGCATTCCTCTGTGGGTGGACAAGGAGCCCTCTCCATGCTGGCCGCTGCACCCCGTCTTCTGTCATTGTGAGCAGGGCTGTTTTGGATGTGTTTATGAATTGGTGGGACACCTCTACAAGTGGAATACTGCCCATACTTTACACTGTAGCCCAGGCTAGCTTCAAATTCGTGGCCATCTTCCTGCCTCAGCCTCCTGAGTGCTGGGATTGTGCGCCACAGCACTTGGCTATACTCTGGATCATGTGACAACAGCCTCGCTACACAGGAGCCTATCCTTAGAGCAATCTGTCATCTTCTAATGGGTTCACCTGTGAACCCCAGCAGCCATGTGTGTGGGCTCCTCGCCATCCATGGGTCTGCCCACACCCCACATTGTCAGATAGGATTCTTGTCCACAAAGACGAAGAACCACGGTAACTCACTGGGGTCCTAAAATTATCATGGAGGGAGTGAGGTGGGGCTGAAGAGATGGCCCAGAGGTAAAGTGTTTGCTCTACAGTGTAAGGGCCTAACTGGGTCCTCAGGGCATGTCTACAATAATCCCAGTGTTCATACAGTGAGGTGGGAAGTAGAGATCCCCAAGAGCTCACAGGCCAGCTAGCCTGACATGCAGTGGTGGAACAAGAGACCTCGTCTGCAATGAGGCAGAGGGTGAGGACACTGAAAATGTCCTTTGACCTCCATGTGGGTGCCACGCTACATGTTCATGAATGCACCTGCAGCATGCGCGCGCGCGCGCACACACACACAGAGAGAGAGAGAGAGAGAGAGAGAGAGAGAGAGAGAGAGAGAGAGAGAGATTGCTAAAAGTTATCCTTACCCTGAATTTTTCCACTGCCCTTTTCCCCAAAAGTTACCTTGGTAAAGGGTCCCCAGGAACCCGTACAGGAATTACTACATACCTGGAAGTCAAACTGTATGTCCATATACTTCCCAAATCTGCTGGAGTTGTCGTTCCGGGGTGTCTTGGCATTTCCGAAAGCCTTTGAATACAAATGTCACACGGTGTCACTTTGGCTCACTATGCTTGGCAAGTCCCTGCCCCCAACCAACATGCTCATTATGAAAATAGAGGTCGCTGGGAGGGGCTAAAGAAGGAAACCACACTGGATCTTCAAAAAAAAAAAAAAAAATAGTCACTAGCTAGAGGATCTAGTTCTAATGCTGTATCTGGACACAGGGAAAGCGGGGGGGGGGGGTCCCCCAGAATCTCTGAGGAGATCTGTTAGAAATCACTGAGGACAGTATGTGCGGCTTCACAGGCTCGGCTGGCAGCCGGTCACCACACCCTTCTCACACCCAAGGGCCAGTTAGTTGCAAACCCCTTTAGCGGAGCATGTCTCACGGACGGACGGGGCAGCCGCACAGGGGACAGGGACTTGTCTGCATCACCCAGCAGGTCGGCGCATCGTCATGGTAAAAATGACAACCCAGATGATTTCAATTAGAGGGAAGTGCTAGTCACATCGGCTTTTGTCATGTGTGCCACCGAACCTTCAAGGCCTCTGGAGACTCCAGGACCCTGAGCAGACACATTCCTCAGCTGGGAAGATGGGCTCTGTGTCAGAGGGCTTTGCAGAGGCCTGCTGGATTACATCCAAACCTGCAGGCTTCACTGGAAGGCCATGTCCCTCCCTGTGACAAGGCCATGTCCCTCCCTGTGACAAGGCCATGTCCCTCCCTGTGACGGTGCCCTTCAAGCCCCTTCTCTCAGTTGTCACATGCCTATTTTTACTGCTCTACCCAGGCAGAGGACTCCTTTTCCTGGGGGGGCCTCCTGGAAGTCCCCTCAGGGGGTCCCTCAAGGTCACTCACCTCCAGAATTGGGATGGAAAGCAGCAGCCTGTCCCGGGCTATCTGGAGTGACTCAGTCATCGGGCAGGTCACCGCGAAGTACTGGAGGATCTTCTTGGAGGCCTCCGTCTTCCCAGCCCCGCTCTCTCCAGAGATGAGGATGAAGTGATTGTTCAGCTCTGAGCACATCATGCGGTAGGCGTTGTCGGCGATAGCGTAGCTAGAGGAGGAGCGGACGGGAGCACCCCGGTTCTTTTTTTTTTTTTTTTTTTTTAAAGGGTTTCTCTGTGTAGTTTTGGTACCTTTCCTGGAACTCACACTGTAACCCAGGCTGGCCTTGAACTCACAGAGATCCGCCTGGCTCTGCCTCCCGAGTGCTGGGATTAAAGGCGTGCGCCACCACCACCGGCTGCACCCCGGTTCTTGATGCTGCGGGTTCGCCCTGGTGCTAACACACGACTGGGCAGACAGACCGACTATCCTGCCTCTAGGCAGCCACAGTCAGACTGCGCCACCTCAGAAACATCTCTGCCAGGATCCCCCAGTGACCCGGCACAGAGAGGGCCAGATGACAAACTTCAGGGACACAGGAGTTCAAGGCAAGGGATACAGTTTCAAAATCTACCCACGTGATACCGAATCTAGAATCACCGGAGGTGGGCAGGGTCTGTGGGAGATTGAAGGGAGAAGATCCGCCCACCACGGGCACCATGCCTGGGATCTTAGACTGCGTGACTAGGGGCAGAGAATTGAGCAGCAGTGTGCATTCAGCGCTCTCTGCTTCCTGATTGCGGATATGGTGTGACCAGCTGCCTCCTGCTCCTGCCTCCTTAGCTTCTCCACCATGACGGACTCTGCCCTTCAACCGAGAGGCAGAATCGACCCTTTCTCCCCGAAGTTGCCTTTGTCATGGCAGTTCACCACGGCAACAGAAGAGTAGCTTAGGCCGATTAATTAATTTGATTCTAGGGATGGGATCAAACACGTCATCTACCATAAAGCATATATCGAGCCCCACCGAGTTTATTTTTATCCATTTCCATTTCTTTT